>NC_042617.1:15717622-16017622 GCF_901001135.1 Rhinatrema bivittatum | reverse complement strand
CTTGCTCAGACTTAGACAAACAAATTGATCTATCATCTACAGATAATGCATTCTCCTCCTGGGTTAACTGCACACGCAATATTGCCAATGAGCACTGCCCCCTGATAACAAAAACTTTCAACCCATACAGAAAAAATAAGAAACCATGGTACACTCCTTTCCTCAGAAATCTCAAAATACAACTCAGAGCCACGGAAAGGTCATGGCGTAAACACCAATCCCCCGCAACCAAAACCCTCTACTATCAACGCATGCATGATTATAGAAACTCTATCCATCTTTCCAAACGGGAATACTACGCCAATAAAATAAATGGTCTACAATACAACCCCAAGGCCCTGTTTACCATGGTTGCTAACCTGACTTCTCCCATACACACGCAACAATTGACTATATCCTCCACAAATCGCTGCAATGAATTAGCGCAATTTTTTAAAAACAAAGTATCTTCCATCACAGCACAGTTCTCGCACAACAACTTCAATATCTCTCTTCCCATAGTTAACTCTCCTAGCCCCCTTTCTTCATTTGAGTCCTCATCCTCCCTGGAAGTAGAGAACATACTTAAGAAAATGAAGCCTTCCACACATCCTGCCGAAACGATCCCTTCTAAACTCCTACTTTCTATTCACAATGTGATCGCCAAACCCCTCTCGAATATCCTTAACTGTTCCCTGGAGCATGGCATTGTTCCGGACTTTCTGAAACAAGCCTTAGTGAAACCCCTACTCAAAAAATCCAACCTTGACCCCACCATCCTCTCTAATTACAGACCAGTGTCCAACTTACCCCTCCTAGCAAAAGTTCTTGAAAAGCTAGTGAACTCACGTCTTTCCGATCACCTTGAACAGAATAACATCCTCCCTCCTACCCAATATGGTTTCAGGAAGCACTTAAGTACTGAAACACTTCTCCTCTCCTTATACGATACCCTGATCAAAGGAACCGACTCAGGGTCATCCTATCTTATTGCATTACTTGACATATCAGCGGCGTTTGACACTGTTAATCACGATGTCCTACTCAACATACTTAGAAATATTGGGATCACTGGCAAGGCCATCGATTGGATTCAATCATATCTTCAAAATCGTACTTTCACTGTCACTATGGGTAATAACGAATCTGATCCCATCAGTCTCCCCCATGGTGTTCCCCAGGGTTCCTCTCTCTCTTCCACCCTATTTAATATATACATGCTTCCCCTCACTACGCTCCTTACCAATCTCCACATCAAACATTTTATTTATGCCGATGATGTACAAATCATCTTCCCTTTTTCGGACACCATCCAAACCGCTCTACACAGCTGGGAATCCTGTCTTTCCTCTATCAACCAACTCCTAAAAGACATGCATCTAGCTCTTAATTCAAACAAAACTGAGCTCTTAATCATATCCAATAAGCAATCGCTCCCAGACATCCCTCCTGCCTACTCTGCTACCAACTTCCCATCACACACTCGCAACCTAGGAGTTATCATTGATAATCACCTCTCATTCAAACCATTCATCAAATCCATCTTAAAGGACTGCTACTTTAAACTTCAAACAATAAAGAAACTCAGACCCCTACTACATCTCAATGACTTCCGCACTGTCCTCCAAGCTATTATTTTATCGAAGATTGACTATTGTAATGCGCTCTTACTCGGCATTCCTGCAATACACACTAGACCTCTCCAACTCCTACAAAATGCCGCCGCTCGGATCTTGTCAAACACAAAGAAAAGTGATCATATCACCCCCACACTTATTGAATTACACTGGCTCCCTATACAGTCACGAATTATTTATAAAACTCTCTCGATCATACACAAGAGTCTAGTAAACTCCAACCTCAACTGGATTAACCCCCCCCCTCCTACCCCGTACCTCCAAGAGACCCACCCGCCCAGCACTCCAAGGAACACTCCATGCCCAATCCATCAAACCTTTTAAACTCTCCTCCACCATGAACAGAGCTTTTTCCCTTGCCGGCCCAACTATATGGAACTCACTGCCACATGATATTCGCATTGAGACCCATACCCCCGCCTTCAAAAAGAAACTTAAAACCTGGCTCTTCCAGCAAGCCTACTCCATCTCACCCCCTATCACATAATTTCCCCCTACAAATGTTTTTCTGATGTTTTTCTGATATCCTGGTATGAACGCCTTTTTGCCTGCTGATTTGGTACTGTGCACTAACTTGTATATAGATTCTGTTATAGTTCAATCCCATAGCATATCCCCATAGCATTTACTCATTGATGTTTGTATTTCTTGTAAGGGCTCCTCCCAAATATTATTTATATGTTGCCTAGTTTACTATGTTATTTGTAAGGGCTCCACCCAATGGTTTTTTGTTCACTGTAAACCGATGCGATGTGCGAACGGTCATCGGTATAAAAGAAACGTTAAATAAATAAATAAATAAATAAATAAGAAAAGGCAGTGATGCTAACAGATGCAAGATAACAGTTAACCACTATAACCAGTGCTACTAGAAGGTAAAGGTCTGGCAGTTGGTACTTAATAAAAGTAAAACAGAAAGAACACAATAATAATGATGGATAATGCTGCAGGTTGAGGCTTAACCAGTTTATCTCACACCCCAATTGTCGGTCCTCAGTTACTTGCACTCCAAAGGTTGGGGTCCTTTGAGGTCGATGTAAAACAGATGGTCAGAAAATCCATGGGATGTAATATCAGGGCTGACTTGACATTGAACGAGGGGAAGACCCAGACATTACGAATGAGCTGGGATCAGAGGAATGGGAAAGTGGGAAAAGCAGCAGCACAGTTTCAGATCTGGGCAACAGACCTGTTACTGAAGATGCTGGAGGAAACGTTGATCACTGTGTTTATACTGAGCTGTGCTTCTACAGCAATTATTAAGGCAGATGGGGAAAAAGTCCCCTCTCTTTTTCATAACCGATTTTTTGAAATTTATTGCACTTTTCCCTTTTATTTATGTTATTTAGTTATCTATGTCCTTTTCTCAATTGAGGATTCTATTACGCTTGGTGGTCTGCAAGCTACCCCCATGGACTGCTGCTCTTACCTTTACCCCGGCCCAACAAAGTGACCCAGCATGCGCGGCAGGAATGCTGCCAGCAGATATGGAAGGACGCTACCATTGCACGCAGCAGGGATGCCGCCAAAGGACCCTGGCATGGCATATCCTCTCTAGGCATGCGCACGCGTCTTCTCTCACTATTTAAAGGGATCGCAGTGGGGAAAAGCCCCGCAGCTCCTCTTGATGACATCAGCAACGGAGCCCTATTTAAGGGCTATGTTCTAGCGCAACTCACCTCAGCAACAGGTCCCACTACCTGGAATAGAGCGTGTTACTTCAGCATCTATCTCCAGCCTTGCTTGTTTTCAGCATTTTCCTTCAGCCCAGCTTGTCTTCAGCCTAATGTATTTTCAGCGTTGTCTTCAGTGTTCCTTGCCTCATGTGCGTCTCCTCATCTGACCTCCCTGCCTATCCATTCCTTCTTCCCTTCGGACTTATATCTGGATTGACCTTGGCCTGTTTATGGATCATGTTTGACTGCTACCTACCATCGACCTCCGCCTGCTTCACAAGATGCTTGACTACTGCCTGCCCTCCATCTCTGCTTGCTTCAGGACACGCTACCACCACCTGCCATTGACCTCTGCCTGCTTCCTGATATGTCGGATTACCACTTGCCTATAGCCCTGCCTTTCAAGCACCTCCTCTTCAGCTCACAGCAAAGACCTGCTGGTCCCAGCACCCAAAGGCTCAACCTGAAGAGAATGAGGGCTGGTATGGACAAAGCTCCAGCAGGGTCTCTGCTTCATCTGGGTCTCCCTGCTGATGTCAGGAACCTGCAGGGCTTCTCCCCACAGGTTGCATCAATCCCGGCTCAGCCTAAGGATCTATAAATGCAACAGGCTGCTGAGGCCATGGAGCCGATGGGCTTGAATTCCCTGCAGGCCATCCCAGGCCTTGCCCACTGCCTACAGGAGCAGCAACAGACATTGGAGCTACTGATTGTGCCCATGGACTGGCTCTCGACTCAGCTGAATATGCTAACCAGTGCGGTGGTGCCAACTCCACCTGTACCTGCAGTGCCACTTCTAGAAGCCGCTCACTCATCGATTCTCTAGTTGCTGGCTCCACCCCAGTATGCTGGGGACTCCAAGTTTTGCCATGGGTTCCTGAATCATGCACTTCCATTTGCAGGACCCATTATTCCCAAATGATCAGGCGAAGACCACATATATATTGTCTGTGCTGGATGGCTCCGCCCTGGCTTGGGCATCTCCCCTCTGGGAGAGGGAAGACCCACTTTTGCTTAACCTGCAACAATTTGTGGAACAATTCAAGCTTGGCTTTGAGGAACCAAGCTGGGTAGCAACAATGGCTTCCGACTTACTTCATTTTTGCCAAGGCTCTAAAAATTAGGCAGAGTATGCCATTAAGTTTTGGAATTTAGCATCCGAATTGAACTGGTGAGAAGACTCACTGACTGCTATCTTTCTTAAAAGTGTGTCACTCGGGATCAATAACGAGCTTGCTGCCTGAGTCCTTCCCACTTTGATGGAGGAACTTATGTCCTTGACTGGGAAAATAGATCACTGGTTACAGCAAAGGGTCCGGGAGAAATGTCCTGTTAGGAGGAGCATTGCCTTGGCACCAAGGTTCCATAATCCTCTTTCACCCCTGACCGCTCTTCTGCCTACTTCATCTACTGTGGAAGAACTTAGGCAGCTGGGGTGATGTTGCCTATCCACAGAAGAAAGGCTTTGCCGCAGGCAGCAGGGCCTTTACCTATATTGTGCGGGCCAAGGTCACTTGTTGGCTCAATGCCCCCTGAGGTCAGGAAACGTCCGCGCCTAGGGCCCTGTGGGGAGATGACCCTATTCTTCACCTAGGGTCCTGAGGGGAGATGACCCTAGGCCTCACCATTTCTGCTTCCCAACTACTGGTTCCTGTGACCTTGGAGCTAAGTTCCATACATTTCACCACCCAAGCCTTTGTGCACTCAGGTTCCGGGGGAGAATTTCATTTTTAAGGAACTTGTCAAGCAATTCTTGATTCCAATGGTCAGTATGACCACTTCATTAGTCATCTCATCCATTTACTGAGACCCTCTTTCTGGTTGAGTCATGCTAGTAACAGCACCTGTGACCTTACTCACTGGTCTCCTACATTTGGAGAAGCTCAGACTGCAAGTAATCTCCAGGACTATTAATCCTGTTATTTTGGGCCTACTTTGGTTCCAGGGACACCAACAGCAATTTCACTTGGCTACCCTACAACTTGCCCGTTGGGGCTGCGATTGTGCGGGCTCCTGCGTGGAGCACATTAAATCCTCTCATAATATGTCCATGGCTACGGCATGTGCTGGGCTCCCTCCACAGTATGCAGATTTCCAAGGCATCTTTTCTAAGAAAAAAGCAGAAATCCTTCCACCGCGCTGTCCTTATGACTGCAGCATTGAGCTATTCCCAGGGAGTAAACCTCCATGTGGGCAGATCTACCCATTGTTGCTTCCTGATACTCAGTTTATGTCTGACTATATCCGGGAGAATCTGGAACGTGGATTTATTCACCCATCTTTGTCTCTGGCAGGTGGAGGATTCTTCTTTGTTGCAAAATAAGACAGCTCTCTCAGGCTGTGCATCGATTATCACAGCCTGAATGCCATTACCAAGAAGGATAGGTATCCATTACCTTTAATAACAGAACAATTTGATCGCTTGCAAGGAGCTAAGAAATTCACCAAACTGGACCTCAGGGGGGGTGCATAACCTCATATGTATCAAGGCTGGAGATGAGTGGAAAACAGCGTTTAACACTCGGGATGGACACTACAAATACTTAGTTATGCCATTCGGGGTTTATAACACCCCTGCTGTTTTCCAAAAAATAGTCAATTATATCTTTTGCATCTTCCTCTACTCCTATGTGGTTGTATATATAGACAACATCTTAATCTTTTCACAAACTCTGGGCTCCCATCGTCAAAACATTGTCTCATTCTCCAACAGCTGTGAGAAACCTCCCACAGTCCCTTTTGGCATCAGCAATGGAGCTCTATTTAAGGGTTATACTCCAGCTGCAACATACCTCAGTAACAGATCCCACTAGCTAGAGAAGAGTGTGTTGCTTCAGCGTTTGTCTCCAGCATTGCTTATCTTTAGCGTCTTCAGTCCAGCTTGTCTTCAGGCTCCGTCTTCAGCCTAGTGTGTCTTCAGTGTTGTCTTCAGTGTTCCTTGCCTCCTGTGCTTGTCCTCACTTGACCTCCTTGCTTATCCATCCCTTCTTCCTTTCAGATGGATATCTGGATTGACTTTGGCCTGTTCTTGGATCACTTTTGACCACTACCTGCCATCGACCTCCGCCTGCTTCATAACATGTTTGACTGCTGCCTGCCCTTGACCTCTGCCTACTTCCTGACATGCCAGATCACTGTCACCTATGACTCTGTCTTCCAAGGACCTCCTCTTCAGCTCTCAGCAGATACCCCACCTAAGACCTGCTGGCCCTGGCACTCAAAGGCTCAACATGAGGGGAACAAGGGCTGGTATAGGCAAAGTTCCAGCAGGGTCTCTGCTTTGTCCAGATTCACCTGTTGATGATGGGAACCTGCAGGGCTCCTCCCCACAGGTTGCATCAATGCTGCCTCAGCCTAAATGTCCATGAATGCAATAGATTCAGTCACCCAGCTTCTGGTTCATCAGTTCCTTGATGTCTCCAGCCGGTGCACACCAGCTCCTTCACTGGTGCTGGCAGATCCCACACTGTTTCCCCTTTTCTTTCAGAAACACAGACATCTTTCTCTCTCTGTCTCCAACATTGCTTTCTCATCTGCTGCTTCTCACAGCTCTTCTCTCTGGTCTCAGTGCTGGTTCTTTCTTGTGATGCCTCTCTATCTTAATAGCTAAGTCCAAGCCTTAGAAAAACAGGGGGATCCGGCTGCTCTCCTGCATTCAACTGATCTCTTATCCTGCACAGTGTTCAGCAAAAGTGGAGCATTTTTGTTTTCCCTCTTCTCAACGTGTTAACCCTTCAGATGTTGGTTCTGCAGAAACTTTTGTCCTTTGCAGGAAAACACACAGAGATCTTGGAACCTTTTTATTTCTTCCATCCTGGCTGTAATCTGTGCAGTGTCACAATGTCTTTAGGCATGTCTGACGTACAGCTTTAAGTTCAGCTGTAAAAAACATGTCCTTGGTAACAATATACACAGCATAAGCTCATGGTGGGAAGGGACCTAGTTTTAGGGGACTCTGCCACATTACTGTCAGTCAGTACTAGCCATGATGCCTTATGACTCTGTCCCTAAAAGAAGCTAGACTTTAATAGTCATATTGATTCAGAAACAAATAGAATCTTAGTAGTTTTTAAATCCTTTTTGAAGGATTGACACAAAAGATGTAGTGCATGAGTCTTACGCACGCCAGCCGTGGCAGACCCGCGGCTCGGCCCCCTCACCTCTTTCAAAGTAATCCAGCATCTGGTCCCTCATCTCTGGCAGCTGTGGGCTGACGGCTCCATCCTCGGGCCGCCCCTGGTGCCTCCGGCTCTGCTGCAGCTCCTGATGCTCTGCATCAGGCCTTTCCGCGTGGCCCGCATAAAGAGACCATCCCGACCAGCGCTGCGCTCCTCCCTAGGCATGCACACGCACACAGCTAGTCTTTAAATAGGGTCCATGGCGGGAACTTGGCCACGGCCCCAGATGATGACATCGGCAGAGCTCCGGTATATAAGCCCAGGCTCTGCTCTCTCAAATTGCCTTTGCAACAGGTCCCCTCGCTAGTCGAGTACTCATTGCCTGTTCAGTTCCTGGTTCCCGATCCTGATTGCCTTTGTTTCTGTTTCCTTGTTCCTGTTCCTTCGGCTTGCTGACCTGGTTTGGCCTCTACATTGCCTGACTACTCGTTACCTCTCTCCAGCCCCAGACCTCTGCATCGCCTGACTACTTTGTTGCCTCTCTCCAGCCCCGGACCTCTGCATCGCCTGACTACTTTGTTGCCTCTCTCCAGACCCAGACCTCTGCATCGCCTGACTACTCCGTTGCCTCTCTCCAGCCCTGGACCTCTGCATCGCCTGACTACTCCGTTGCCTCTCTCCAGCCCTTGACCTCTGCATTGATTGATTACGCCATTGATTCTCTCCAGCCCTGGATTTCTGCTTCGTCTGACCATCCTTTTGACTCTCTCCTCGTCTAGACCTCAGCCTTGCTTGCCACTGCTTCCAGATTGCCGCCAGCCCTGATCCCAGCTTGCTTAAAGATGCCTCTTCAGCTTTGTCCTGGACGTGGTTCATTCAGGCTTGGGCCTGATCTTGCTCGGGCACCTGGGTCTCTGGGACTCTGCCTTGTCCAGTACAGATTGATACCTACACTAGTTGCTACCTCTGGGCTGACCTCGATTCACCCATCGATGACCACTGACGGAGGCCGCCTAAGTCCAGATGGCCCCGGCACCCAAAGTCTCAACGCGCGGGGAACGAGGGCTGGTATTGGTGAAGCGCCAGCTGGCCTCCATCCATCAGCTCTCTCTGCCTGCCGACAGTGGGGACCCGTAGGATCCCTCCTACGGATAGTGTCAACCCCACCTCGTCCCAAGGGTCCACCTCTGGCACAACAATGAGCTTCAGTAAGATCTCACAGGCCTTTTCTTCGTCTGTACTACAACATTTTTGTTGGCCCTTTAAAAGTTATCATAACCTATAAAGACACTGCTGGATCATGTTCTAAGTCTTTAAAACATGACCTTTACTTTGGGATCTATACACATATCAGTGATTCAGTGTTTGAAATAATCTGCTAAGTGCTGCTACTCATAGCAGCAATTCTACTTTTATTTAAATAATTTAGTTAATAAAGAAGCAAACATATTAATGTAAAAGCGTTCCTTACTAATATGCATCATAGACCCACAGATGCTGAATGTGCAATATCAGACTAGGAATGTATTGTGTTCTGATACTCCCCACCAGGAGGCGTCATCTCAAGGGGTGCAATTCAAGAAAACTCAGGAACTCTCTTTGGCTTGTGTTCTTCTCACTTCATTTTCTATTCTAGCAGTGTGCTGAGGCCCAAGGGAGAAGCTCTCCAACACCCAAGAATGGAAGTCTCTTAGGGTCTAAGAAGATCCTAAGACTGGGAAGACCCAGAGGTGAAGTGTGCTAAAAGGAGAGTTAGCTCCATACTCCTTGCGTTTCACTAAAAACTTGCCTATGGTGTAGAAAACTGCGGAGTTTCAGTCAGAGTCAGAGGAAGAATGGCTCGACTTGGAAAAATGCGGTGAGATGCTGCTTGCCAGAAGAGTCAGCAGGGGCTCATCTTTACTTTTCAAGAGTGTTTCCTAAGTTTGTCTATGGAAGTTTGGAATCTGCACCAAGGATTCAGGAACCAAAAAGGGAAAAGCCCAAAGAGTGGTTGGTAATAGAAACTCCTAGTGTGTTGCAGAGTACCAGTGATTGTGATTATTAAATACTTTTGTGAATTTTGGCCTGGGAAACCATTTTTTATTTTCTGTATGGTTGGCACCTGCATTAAGTGTACCATTTACCAACTTGTTTGTTTCAAGTTTCCCAATAAAAAGGATTTATTTTTGGAACAACTCCCAAACTGGTGTGTTGTGTGAATTTTTGATTTACATTGGGACTTGACCAGGGGACCTCAGAAACCTAGGGTCCTGAAAGACTCTTCTTTTCTCCTGTTCATGAAGAACCCAAGGACCATGGAGTGTCTGCTTGCCCCACCTATCCTGACTGTTCTCCAAAGTTCTACTAGCCAGTGAGGTTACATTAATGTACCCCTATTTTTGCTATATTTTAGTTAATTCCTAAGGCAGACATCAAATTTAGAGCTTTAGGAGGGCAGCTACAGTGAATAAAATAAATTGAAGCATTGCTGTGCTTTTGATGACCAGCTCTCATACATGCACTGCACAAATACTTGCGTCTAACTACAGCACAAAGGACTGAACAGATCGTGATGTCTAACTGCGCTTTAGAAATCATGAATAGTAGTAGAAGAACAAACCTTGAGGATTAAAGAATCCAGTCATCCAAAATACGTTTGGCCTTCCCTCAAATATCCAGGTGCTGAATTGGCTGTTCCTCTCTAAAAGTTCCGTAAACCAAAATCCCAAAGTGGCTGAATCCCAGGAGACTCTTTTCCACATTTGAGGAATACGAGCATCATACATGTTATCCAAGGCATCTCTTAAATTCTGAAAGGGTGAAAATCAGAATGTGCACCTGTTAGATTTGTTACTAACAAACTGCCTGATTCACTAAGGCTTTTCTCCCCTTCTGTGTCTATGGGAAATTATCTTGATGAATTAGTCCCAAAGTTTGGGGTCAGTGTGACTAATGAAAGTAGGAAGGGAGAAAAGGAGGTGCAGGCAGAAGAGGCAAATGGCAATACCAGTGTTTAGCCAGAAAGCAGAATTAGAAGTAGCTCCTATGTTAGAGTTTTTCTAGTAAATTTTAGTGCCTGAGCCAGATTGATAACATTGGAAACCAAAGTCCTCCATTTATGTACAGAACAGGTACAGCACAAGTTCACAATACTGCCCTGCCTATGTGCCTCAACCTTGCTCTCGAGGCCTTGCCTCTAACTGGTGGGAGGATAATTCAGTATCTGTATCTGTGCAATCTTTGGGTTCTTTGCTGAGCTACCAACAATAGTGCTGATTAGTGCCAGATTGTCCTAGGAGGTTTTGGAAACTGGATGGGGCCACCAGTTCATTTCTCATAAGCATCCAAATGGCTTTTAAATGCTAATGATTTTCAGTCACTGTAGACCTGAGCTAGATATGAACGGTTGATGTAAATGTGAAAGGTACACGACTGAATACAAAATGCCTCTGGGGCTCTATCCTATTGATATTACATAAAGGACAATAAAAAAAAGGAAAAGGGAGTATTAAGATTTGTGAGTGAACTCCTTTGTCTGGTAAGTTTGACAGCGGTACTTGCCTGGTTTCTCAGCTACTACTGATCTTGTGCTACACTGCTTTAATGCGGTTTTCTTTCTTTTAAATAGCGTTTCCCAAATTTTCTGTTTTCTAATGCACGTAAAATAACTTCATTATACTTCTTAATTAACAAACATTCTCTCTATGTCAATCCAACCTAAAGGAGGGGGGTTGAAAACTGCACTTATCTTAAGTTTGCTGGCACTTGATTCAACTGAACAATCCTGCTTAATAGAGCATGCCCAACACTGACATGACATGCGTTTCGATGGGGACCGTCTGCTTCAGGTGCTAGAGAGAGGATATTCACTCATTGTTTGACTTGGCCACCATGGCCAGCATCGGGCATGCTCCATTAAGCAGGATTGTTCAGTTGAATCAAGACAAAACAGCAGTGCCAGCAAACGTAAGTGCAGTTTTCAACCCACCTGCTTTATGTTGGATTGACATTGAAAGAGTATTTGTTAATTAAGAAGTACAATGAAGGCATTTTATGTGCATTAGAAAACAAAAAATAGAAAAAAAGCAAAACCCCTTTAAAACAGTATAGCGCAAGTCAGTAGTAACTGAGAAGCCAGGCTACTACCGCTGTCTAACTTACCGGACAACAGAGTTAACTCACAAATCTTAATATTGCCCTTTCCTTTTTTTTATTGTCCTTTCTGTAAATGTGACAGGCCCTGGAACTCTGCACCATGCAGTGCTCCTATTAGAGGCCGCTCGGAGATACACTGCATTCATCCTTTTTGCTCACAAGAAGTTACTGCAAAATCTGACATCTCTATGAGAGGGGAGCTGAATTAAAATAAGGCTAAAAAGGAGGTCGTTTCTAATGACTTGACAATATGAACCAGATAGGAAACAGAAATAAGAGAGATCTTGTAAAGAAGGAAAACCTTCCCAACCCCGCTCACCTCCTGCCACCCCTAAACAATGAGAGTATGTGCTACATACGGCTTTGTGATCTAAAATACTTCTTTTTGGAGGCTAGGTGGCACAATTATTAAATTCATTACTAGCTCTGCACCCTGAAGATCTTAGATCAGATCTGGCTTTGGTCAGCGGTAAAACTACTTCTGTGGTTTCAAGTGATTCCCAAACACATCCTAACACCATCACTCAATGAGTATCAGTTTCTTGCATGTCGCATGCTCTCCCTGTGTATGGGCTGCTTTGTGTTTTTTAGGAGTTACGCCTCTTCCTATGCTTGCTTCTTCCTAAATGGATAAAGACTAAAAATAGCACAACTGAAATTAGACAAATGTGCACTTACTTCACTCATAATTATGGTTCCTTCTATTGCTAATTTAAGATCGCTTAAACTGTTTCGAAGGAGTGAGATAACTTTTTGCATTCGATCAATTTCTTGCCGAAGAAAGATATTCATTGGGTTAAGATGTCCCATTTTCATCAAGCGTGCTTTCACCTGAAAGAAAGAGGGCATGTGTTTCCATCAGTCTTCTAAGTCGATTTTAATTCAACCTGTATCATGTGATCCTGAAATCTCAAATCAGATTGGTGTCTTGAGGTATTGTGTCCCTCCTACTCTTGGGTTATTCAGCCAATGCTCTTTAATTTATGTCTGTCAGTCCTTTACATGTGTGTTCGAGTTCTAATCTCTTATGCTTATTCTTTCTGGATAGTCAGTGACTTTTCCTCTCAGTTCTGAGGTATTTTTTTCTGTTTCACAAATGTTTTTTCACCAAAAATTTGTTTTAAAATTAATCAGAATATATTGTCTTTTAAGCATCTTTAATGCAGGAGCACTATCTTTAGGAAATTTTTAAATGCCACGTTTTCTTCAGCTAATTTCAAAGGTTAGCAGGACAAATGATTTGAATATTGAGCTCTTGGTGAATCAGGTCCTTAATAAAATAAAATTTAAATATGCATTCAACTTTCTTTACAATAATTATCCCTATCCCCCACAGCTCAACACATTCTGGTATTTATTTATTTATTTATTTGAGATTTTTATATACCGACATTCATCAATGATATCATATCGCTTTAGCAGAGGTAACTTTACATCGAACAATAGTAGCGTGTTAACAAGAAAATAATAATAACTTTACATATAATAAAAGTAACATGTTAACAAGAAAATAATTTAGGGGGGGAAATATGGGGAATTGTATTAAATGTTATAAACAAGATTTGCAAGTATATACAATATGTACAGAAATAGGAGAAAACTTAAAATGTAAATGAAGTATGTGTGTGTGAATTTGTCAATTAAGTAGTCCATCAATATTTTTCAGAGTAGCACATGTATTAGATTTCAATTTATTCACTGAGTCAGTGATAAAGCAAAATTGCTTACCTTGTAATAGGTGTTATCCCAGGACAGCAGGATGTAGTCCTCACATATGGGTGACGTCATCCACGGAGCCCTTAAGCGGGAAAAACTTCTGGCAAGTTTCTAGAAGTTTTAAACTGGCTGCCTGAGGCTACTGAGCATGCCCGGCATGCCATGATATTTCCTGCCACAGGGGTCTCACTCCAGTCTTGTATGTAGCAATAAGCGTAAGCAAAATTATAAGAAAAAAGTCTGAGGCCCAACTCCGCGGGGTGGCGGGTGGGTTCCGTGAGGACTACATCCTGCTGTCCTGGGATAACACCTATTACAAGGTAAGCAATTTTGCTTTATCCCAGGACAAGCAGGATGCTAGTCCTCACATATGGGTGATTAGCAAGCTAGAGGCTGAGTCATTGTCCATGGAGGTAGCAGTGATGCTTTGTTGAAGAAAATGAGTCAGCCGAAGATCACAGCAGAGTGGATGTAGAAGGAGTTGGGATTAAGCTGGAAACAAGTTCTTTAAGACAGATTGTCCATAGGCTGAATCTTGTCGTCCTTCCTTGTCCAAACAATAATGAGCTGCAAAAGTGTGAAGAGAACTCCATGTTGCTGCTTTACAAATGTCAATGATTGGCACTGAACGAAAGTGTGCTACTGAGGTTGACATTGCTCTTACTGAGTGTGCCTTTACTCGCCCTTGGAGAGGAAGGCCTGCTTTTCCATAGCAAAATTGTATGCAGTCTGCTAACCAATTGGATAAAGTATGTTTACCCACTGCTTTACCTGGCTTATTTGGGTCATAAGAGACAAAAAGCTGATTGGATGTTCTGAGGGACGTAGTGCGATTCAAGTAATAGGACAACGCACGTTTGCAGTCCAAAGTGTGCAAAGCTCTTTCCCCCTGGTGAGAGTGAGGCCTTGGAAAGAATGTGGGTAAGACTATTGTTTGATTTAAATGGAATTCCGTAACTACCTTAGGAAGGAATTTTGGATGTGTTCGGAGAACCACTCTGTCATGGAGGAACTTTGTATAAGGTTCATATGTGACAAGTGCTTGTAACTCACTAACCCTTCTAGCTGATGTGATGGCTATGAGGAAAATAGTCTTCCATGTGAGAAATTTAAGATCACAGGAATCAATGGGTTCAAAAGGAGAACGCATTAATCCTGTTAAAACCAGATTCAGGTCCCATTGTGTAGCTGGAGGCCGAATTGGTGGATTAAGATGTGTTAGACCTCTCATGAATCTACTGACGAGAGGTTGTGTGGATATAGGTGCATCTCCTATCTTGTTATGATAAGCGGAGATTGCACTCAAATGTACTCTGATTGACGATGTCTGAAGACCAGAGTTTGAAAGATGGTACAAATAATCTAGAAGAGTAGATGTGGGGCAAGTAAAAGGATCCATATGATTTTGCTTGCACCAGAACGTGAACCGTTTCCATTTGAAAGAGTAATTTTTCCTTGTGGAAGGTTTGCGGGAAGCTATAAGCACTTGGGAAACATTTGTTGAAAGATTGAGTGGTTGTAAGATTAAGCTTTCAACATCCATGCTGTCAGGGATAGGGACTGAAGGTTGGGATGGCGCAACCGACCCTGATCCTGAGTAATGAGATTGGGAGCTACTCCCAGACGTATTGGATCCCTGACTGAAAGGTCTAGCAGTGTGGGAAACCATACCTGTCGAGGCCAATATGGGGCTATGAGTATCATGGACCCCTTGTCCTGTTGTAGCTTCACCAGTGTCTTGGTGATAAGCGGTATTGGAGGATATGCATATAGTAGGCCTGAGTTCCAAGGGCGAGCAAAGGCGTCCTTGGCTGGTTGGTGCTTCTGTTTGTGCAGAGAACAGAAGTTGGTCACCTTGTGGTTCAGGTGCGACGCAAAGAGGTCTGTTGTTGGCTGTCCCCAACGTTGGAATATTTTGGTCGCTATCGAGGGATTCAGAGACCACTCGTGTGGTTGGAACTGACGACTGAGTCGGTCTGCTAGCACATTTTGAATTCCTGCTAGATAAGTGGCCTGTAGCAACATTGAGTGATTCAAGGCCCAGTCCCAAATTTGCGCAGCTTCTTGACAAAGGAGATACGAGCCCATACCTCCCTGTTTGTTGATGTACCACATGGCAACCGTATTGTCTGTTTGGATTAACACAGTCTTGTGTGAAAGACAGTCCTCGAACGCATGGAGCGCATAACGTATAGCTCGAAGTTCCAGAAAATTGATTTGATATGTGGCTTCGAGTTTTGTCCAAGTTCCTTGAGTTTGAAGAGAGTTTACATGAGCTCCCCATCCCAAGGTGGATGCATCTGTAGTTAATGTTATCTGAGGGATCGGCTTTTGGAAAGGCAGGCCCTTGCGTAAATTGTCCTTGATTGTCCACCAGTGTAGCGATGAGCGAAGTTGGTGGGTTACTTGGACGGGAGAATGAAGTGGTTGAATGGCTTGGATCCATTGCGACCGAAGAGTCCATTGGGTAAGTCGCATGGCAAGTCGTGCCATCGGAGTGACATGAACCGTTGATGCCATGTGGCCTAGTAAGATTAGAAACTGATGAGCTGTCACTTGCGGTTGTGTGGACATGGAGTACGCCAACTGGGACAGTGTTTGTGCACGGTCTTCCGGAAGAAAAGCTTGTGCAAGGTTTGTGTCTAATTCTGCTCCTATGTATTGGAGTAGATGAGATGGTTGCAGGTGGGATTTTTGATAATTGATGAGAAATCCCAGTTTGTGCAGTACCTGTATTGTGTAATGTAGAGAAGTAAGCGCCCCTTGTTGCGATTGACTTTTTATTAGCCAATCGTCTAGATAAGGGAAGACATGAACACCTTGTTTGTGCAAATGTCCTGCTATTACTGCTAGGCATTTTGTGAATACTCTGGGAGCTGAGGCTAGGCCGAATGGTAGGACTCTGTATTGAAAATGCTGGTGTCCCACCTTGAATCTGAGGTACTTGCGATGAGGTGGGAAAATAGGTATGTGAGTATAAGCGTCTTGGAGATCCAGAGAACAAAGCCAATCCCCCTTTTGTATGAGAGGAAGAATGGTGCCTAAGGATACCATTCTGAATTTTTCTTTTCTTAGAAATTTGTTGAGATTTCTGAGATCTAGAATGGGACGAAGTCCTCCGGTTTTCTTTGGAATGAGGAAATACCGGGAATAGAATCCTCTTCCCTTCTGTGAGTGTGGTACGTGTTCCACAGCTCTTGCTTTCAGAAGAGTAGATAATTCCATTTGTAATTGAGGGATGTGTTCGAGATAGGAGTTTTGTGGTGGAAACTCCTGCGGGGGAGCTGTGAAGTCTAGGTGGTAACCCTGATGAACTATGGATAAGACCCATTGATCTGTGGTGATATTTTCCCAATCGTTGTAAAAGTGGGAAATCCTTCCCCCTACTGGTAAATCTGGAAAGGGGTTTGGTTGGCTCTGTTCTCCGGGACTGCTTTCAAAAGCCAGAGGTGGAAGCAGTTTGGGGCGGAGGCTGTGGCCTTGCAGCTCTCTGCTGTCTCTGCTGAGGGCGCTGTGGAGGCCTTGTAGAGCGTGGTCTTGAGGTCTGGGGGTAATACCTTCTCGGCCTAAAGAAAGGCCGTCTGGTGTCTCGCCGTGGTGGCCTGCGGGCAGGGTGAGTAGGAGTATCATGGGACAACGTAGAGAGCTGCTTTAATGTTTCAGAGTGCTCTCTAAGCTGCGTTACGGCATCTTGTACTTTTGTTCCGAACAAGTTGTCGCCCAGGCAAGGCAAGTCCACTAGTTTATCCTGGACTTCTGGACGTAGGTCCGACGCCTTCAACCAGGCCCATCTTCGAGCACTGATGCCTGAAGCTGCCGTTCTGGAAGAAGTCTCAAACGCATCATACGCCGCTCGCACCTCATGCTTGCCCGCATCCAGACCTTTCTGCACAATCTGTTGTGCTGCCTCCTGCTGCTGTTGAGGTAGAGAGGGTAGAAATTCCTCAATCTGCTTCCACAGGTTTCTTTGATGCTGCGTCATATACAGCTGGTACGCAGCAATTTTTGAATTTAGCATCGCTCCCTGGTAAATCTTACGCCCCATAAGGTCTAGGAATCTGTTATCTTTCCCAGGAGGGATAGAAGCGTGAGTTCTGGACCTTCTTGATTTCTTTTGCGCAGATTCCACAACTAATGAACTGTGTGGTAGTTGTGGCTTCTCAAAGCCTGGGGCTGCTTGGACTAAATACGTAGAGTCAATTCTACGATTAACTCCCGGTGTTGTACATGGGTGCTCCCAAATCCGTTGTTGAAGTTGGAGTAGTACCTCATGTACTGGAATAGCTAGGTTATGTTTTGGGGGATCTACAAATTGTAGAATCTCCAGTGTTTGCTGTCTGTCATCCTTCTCTGCCTGAAGTTGAAAAGGGATGGATTCCGACATTTCTTGAACGAAAGAAGCAAAAAACAAATCCTCAGGAGGGGATTGCTTCTTGGTCTGTGGCGGAGTACCTTCTGATAAAAACTCCTCTGAAGAATACTCCGATTGTGTATCAGACCATGTATCCGCTGGTTGAGGATATGAAGGATGGCTTGGCCTTTTAGATGGAGAAACTCCAGAGGGTCCTGGTAAAGGATCCTGGATGTCCGGTACCCCATCACTGGTATCACTTTCCTCCACAGGGTGTGAAGGCAAGGAAGATAAAAGATCATGATATCTTTTGGTAAGGATAGCATGTAGTCTTTTCTCAGAGGGAATCTCTGGAATCTGCTGTGGATGCTTAGATTTTCCTGCTGCCTTTTTTCCCCGGCCTGAAGCTCCGGAAGGAGCTAAGGTATAATGTGGAGCTGGTTGTGCAGCCGTAGAAAGTGATGTAGTGAGAAAGGAGAACATGGAAATGGGAATCAATGAGGAGATTGGTCTGGTAGCAATGGTGGACATCGAAGATTGTAAATTAGTCGATTCCATCGAAGGCTGTGCGATTTGCATCGACGATGAGGCTGCTGACATCGATCGAGCAGCAGGCATCGTTGAAGAGCAGCTGGGCACGTCCATCGGCATTGATAGAGCTGTTAGCGCAGAAGCTGCAGCAGTCATCGGCACCGAGATTGGCATCGGTATGGACGATGACGTTGGCATCGGTACTGGCATCGATATGGACGATGGCACCGGCATCGATATCGAGGAAGGCATCGACTCGGTAGTCGGCATCGATGGAGTCATCGGCATCGGCCCGATGGCCGGCATCGACTGAGGAGTCGGCATCGACCCGTAGGTCGGCATCGGTCCTACCAGGGCCGGTGTCGGAGATGTCGCCGGGATGGCTTCTTTCATGGCATCGGCGACAAGCTTCTTAATCAAAGCTGTTAAGTCCGTCACGGACGTCGACGGTGTCGATTCCTCTGAAGGGATTACCGAGGTCGATGACAACTTCCGCTGTTTAGACACCGGTTCTTCCGGCGGTGGCAAAGGAGGAATCGCATGATGTCTCCGGTGTTTATGTTTGGTACGAATCTCCGAAACGGATTTGGACGATGCCACAGACGGTGTTGGCGAGGAAGCATCTCCCGAACCTTGTTGGACTCTTTTCTTTAGAAGTATCTTCTTCGATACGCCTATCGGGGAAGATCTAGTCGAGGTCGATGGCGATGTCGGTGCTCTGATTTGAAAAATCTGAGCCATTTTTTCATGGCGAAGTTTTCTACCTTTCGCCGTCATTTCTTGACACTGGGCACAAGAGGCGATGTCGTGGTCTCCTCCCAAACAGCGGACGCACTCGACGTGCGGGTCGGTGATGGACATAGTCCGGTTGCAGGCCGGACATTTTTTGAATCCGGAAGTTTTCTCCGTCGACATCCGTCGATGATTTCGGATTCCTTCTTCGTGAAGAAAGTAGGATGTTTGTCACCAGCCGGTGATAAACCGAGTAAGACCCGTAAAGGGAAGAAGTATGAAAATTTTTTTAGATTGTTGTGAGGTAACTCACAGGCTCCTGGAAACCGCGATGCAGCTAGCAGCGCGGAAAAAAGAAGACTGGAGTGAGACCCCTGTGGCAGGAAATATCATGGCATGCCGGGCATGCTCAGTAGCCTCAGGCAGCCAGTTTAAAACTTCTAGAAACTTGCCAGAAGTTTTTCCCGCTTAAGGGCTCCGTGGATGACGTCACCCATATGTGAGGACTAGCATCCTGCTTGTCCTGGGATAATGTATATTCCCCCTTTGGATCTCTGTTTTGCATGAGTTGAAAATATGGATCTTCATGTCCATTTTGATCAGTTAAAGGGATGTTTATATCCATATATTTATGCATCTGTGGCTGTTAAAAATTATTTAGAAACTATTTGTGCAATCACTTTTGCAGTAGAACATGGGAATGGTGATTTTCAGAGTGCATGGGGAGCTTGCAGGGTCATGGATACAAGCCTGCAAATGAGTTTTAGAGGAAAACCTCCTGCTGGTGTTTTGGGATCCTTTGTGCTGCATCCTCTGCACATGTAAAATATGCAAGGTAAAGAAAAGTAAATACTGCCCAGGAATTTCAAAATGAAATCCCTGCACCTGCTTTGTGGGGCCTGTCCTAAGCCAATGCTGCCTTTTTCCTTGATGAAGATTACAAATGGGGTTCGTTTACGCTGCCTTCAATGTGAAGAGAGGCAGCGTTCTTTTAACCTACTAACTTATGGTCATCTCAAGCTGTATTATACCACCAGAGTCCTGTTACAGTCTGCAGTTTACCTATGCCACTAATGTAGTAATCTCTTATATGTAGTATACGTAGTGGGCCTATGACCCCGAAATGAAGAAATACACTGCAAGCCCTTAGAATGTGCAAGACATTATACAGGTTACGTCTTAGAAACTTCAAACCAGAATCAGAATGTTCTTTGTAATGGATGATCACATAGACCACAAAAAATGGCCTGGAACCATACCGGTCCCTTATTGAAAGGAATACTAAGGAAATGGGAATAATAAAGGACCCTTTTGAAGAGGCACAAAAAGTTGTAAACCGCACCAACAAAAAGATTTTCCATAACCTACCGGTATATTGTTTTCTTTTTTCATATACTTGCTACTCTTGCAAGGAATCTGACAAATATGTCTTTATTCCTTTATGTTTTATGTATAAAACCCTCCATAGCAAGGAGTAATCTGGTGGCAATGCCAGATGTTTTTTTCAGGGGGGTAAATTTGTAACATTGCGCATAAGTTAGTCAGCAAATATGTACCTAAGTCACACCAATTTTCAAAGCGGGCTTATGCACAGAATTCTGCTTTGAAAATTCTCCCACCAAATTTAGCTGCACACAGTTACTGTATGTGCATGGAACATTTTGGGGAAAAATGTATGTGCATATTTTTGAAAATCCAAACATATGAGTGTAAGTACCACTCCCAGGATTGGCTTTGCTCAGTCTGGATAAATGTTCACAGAAATAAAAGACATATATTCTTTAGTTTACCCACATATCAAGGGGGCAATTTTGTAAAAGGTCATTCTTGCTTCTTCCCTACCTTTTTCTTGGCTTGGCCTATATGCATCTTACCTCATGGGGTATATAATCTTTAGGCAATTTATCCAGCATATCCTGAGCTGTTCGGTAGACAAGTGCTTCACGAGTTTCTCCTGCTCCACCTCCACTTTCCTTTGGTTGAATGTTGGTAATGGTATCCAGAACATCAGCGGCTGTGTTACTCTGATAGCTGGAAAAGTGTTAAAGATGTCAGAAAGAAATGGTCTACTCACTGTTTCAATATTCCACTAAGGAAACAGAGTTAAGTCATTGCCTAACCTGAAAGCCATCGTGTCCAAAATGGAAGACATTGGAGTGGGTGCTGAACCGAATATAAATTAAAGCAAGAAAGAGAAAAAAAGGTATGGTGGGACATGAGCTTTACTGTCGGAGCAGGTAATGTAGACAAGAGGAAGACTCATGTGACCAAACAAAAGCTAGGGTAGCACTCAAGTTCCACCCCAGCTCATCCCCACCAATCTCCTACCTCCTACCCCCCACCCACTGCCTCCCATTCTCAACCTCCTAATCTCTTCTTCCTCCTTTCCCCATCTTACCTTTATTCCACTTACTCTCTTTCTGCTCCTTTTCTCCCTCTCCTACATGGGCAAACTTTGACATGTATTTTTGGAGGCAAGGGGTTTAATATCCCTCTACCTGCTCCTCTCTGTACACTCCCTTATCCTCTTCTGCTCCCCATTTCCCCTACACTTTACTTTTTCTGTTCCCCTCCAAATTTCTCTTCCCATCTCTACTCAGCCAGATCCCCTATCCTGTGCAGGCTTTGTTCACCCAATCCCCTCACTGCTCTCCACTCCTTCTCAGCACATCAGGCTTTATTTCATTATCATGCTTAGCTAGGCCTGGTTTATTTATTTAAACGGGTTTTTTTTATATACCGCACTAGGGGTAGTAGTTCTTCCATTAGGTGAACTAGGCAGTTGCCTAGGGTGCCAACACTTTTTTTTTGGGGGGGGGGGGGGGACGGCAGCAATGGAAAAAACCTAGGAAACATCTAGATTTTGCCTATTTACTTTTAAAGTACAGCGCCTAATGCAAAAAGGGCATGGATGCTGGGTACATGTGGAGGAAGAGGAATATGGGTGGGTGGGGGAGTTGTGGAGAGAGGTTGCTAGGTAGGTGGAGAAAGAAAAGATGCTGGGCAGGAAAGTATGGGATGGAGAGAGGATTCTGGGCTGCTGCTGACTTGCAGCAGGAGATAGCGGCATTGAATGTGGCATTGAATGTGGCATAGGGGCCTGCTTTGTGTTATGAACAGCGCTGCCCGCAGGTCCCCCCACGAGCAGGCACTGACTTACCCCACGCAGTTGTTTTCGCCGACGCGGCAGGACGCCACCGTTGGCCTGCCCATGCGGCCAGGAGGCCCCCTGCTTCATCTTCGGCTCCGCGGCTGGAGCCGCGGCCTTCCACAGGGCTGGGACCGCCCCCGACGCTGAGTTCATCTTCGCGGCGTTCAGGCCGCAGCCCCGGGCTCGAGTAGCGGCAGGAGCCGCCCCCGGGGCCTCCTGCAGCGGCTGGAGCTGCTGCCGACATTGGAGCCTGCGCTCAGGCTCAGCCCTGCCTCTCTGACACTCCTACGCACAGACGCTGTGCAGGCCGCTGGCCATGGTCCTGCACAGCCCCTGTTTCCTGCTCTCTAGGCGCGCGGCCGCGTCTTCTTCTATTTAAAGGGCCAGACACAGGAAGTGTCTGGGCCCCACCTTTGGGACTATTTCCTGCTCAGCCCTATATAGGGCTGCTCCGTCCACTGTTCCTGGCCTTGCATCATCGCTGTGTCTTCACTCTGGAGGCTCCTGCCTGCCAGAGCCTGTGTAAGGTCTTCTTCTCATCTTATGGAGCTCCACACCATGATGTCGTCTCGTCTCGTCATGCTTGCCATGCCATATCCAAGTCTTCGTGCCTGAGGTCCATGTCCATGTGTCTTCATCTTCCTCGTCCTGGTGTTCCTGCCTTCCTAGATATTCTTCCCTATCCCACGCCTCGTCTCCGCTCTCGAGCCTTCTGGTACCGGTAGGCCGGGGGTCCCTCAGATGCAGTACTCCTGGGTGGACTGCCTGCCGGTGGACGGTTGTCCTGTGCTCCTGAGCCGTCAAGTCCTGATGTGTGTTCCTGTGCTGTCCCACTCCCGTCGTGGTCCGTGACCAGTCTGCAAAGGCTGTGTAGGGCGCGTAACGGACAGGGTGGTCCGTGACTCAGTCCCGCGGGTGGCCTGAGTAGGGCGCCCTGAGAGACAGTGCCAATGTCCATGCCTTGTGTTGCCTCTTTGGATGTCTTGTCGAGGATGCCGTTGCATCAGCCATTTGTCTTCGTGCCATGGATGCCGTCGCATCAGCCATTAGTCTTCATGCCATGGATGCCGTCGCATCTCCCCTAGTCTTCATGCCATGGATGCCGTCGCATCAGCCATTTGTCTTCATGCCATGGATGCCGTCGCATCACCCCTAGCCTTCGTGCCATGGATGCCGTCGCATCAACCCAAGTCTTCGTGCTATGTGATGCCGTTGCATCAATCTTCATGTCAAGGCCTGTCTGCCCTCAACCTCAGGCCAGGCCTGCTGCTTCATGCTGCTCGCAGCAGGTCCGAAAGGGCCCGGAATGGTCGGAGGACCATTCACCTTCCAACATCCTCGGATGTTTGGCCATGGGAGCTTGCCAGCCTGGCGGAGGGTAGACCGTCAGCTATGCGGGACCACCGTCAACCCTTGGCTTGGCCTAGAAGGTCTGGGGCGGGCTGAGGCCCATGGGCACACTAAACCACCAGAACATAACACTTTGGGACTTATAAAGAATGCGCTGCCATCTCGTCTCTCAAGAGGCCCTGGGAGAACCCTTGAGAATCCTACAGCTAGTTGATCTCATGAGCCAGATTTACTGGGGAAAGGGTTCTGTTACCAATGTGGCCAAGATGGCCACTGGGATAAAGTCTACAGAAGCCCAGAAGATTTATAGTTGGTGGTAGAGAAATTAACCTATTCCTCATCTCCTCTGGAAAACTTCAGATGGGACCGGGCAACTGAGTCTAGTTGGGCCCAAGCCTATCATGACCATGAAGGTGGAGGGTCACCTTGCAAAAGTACTGTTGGACTGTGGTCACAAATTACCATTATTTTTTTTTTTTCTTTCAAAAGGTTTTTATTGAAATGAGGTACAGAAAGTACATATCCAAAAAGGCAAAATACAAAACACAAACCAAACGCTAGATACGCCATTGCAAATGGATAGCATAAAACATGAACAACCTCATAAATGGATACAGAAATGAAACATGTGTTAGAACCTATCCCCCCCCCCCCCCCCCCCCGGCAGCTGGTAAGTCAAGAAAAAGAGACCCACTGTTACACTGAGGAATCAACAAAAGGGAAAATAAAGAAAACGAAAAACAAGGATAAGCAAAGCGGTTCTGCCCAATGTCAGCAATACAGGCAACTAATCAGAGTACACATATCATAAGAGTAATAATGCTCTTGGTTCCTTCCCCTTAGAAGACCGGGAAGCCGACAGTCAAATGAAACAGGAATCACCATGCTAGGATCACTAAATTGGGGTTCTATAAGCACAGGGACTATAACACCAAATCCAAGGTGGGTACAAGTATACAGAAATCCGTCGGCACTGGTCACTATATGTGAATGGGGGAAGAATGCAATGATTATCCTTGGGATGCAAGCCAGTCGTGATAGGGAGCCCATATTTTTGTAAAAGCCCCCAAGCGGTCATGGTGCACAGCTGTGAGCCTAGCCAATTGGTAGTATTTATGTAACCTAGCTTGCACCTGGGCGAGACTAGGTACAGCTCTCTGCTTCCAGTGTAATGCAATTTCTGTGCGAGCCGCAATAAAAACCTGTTGGGCAATTCTCTGTTTGTCATTATTAAGATCTGCAATATACAAGGATAGTAGGGTATACCAGGGAGTAGCCTGGATCTCCGCACCCAGAACAGCGGAGACCCAAGCCACAACATTTAGCCAAAACGGGACTACGAGAGTGCAGCTCCACCATATGTGATAGTAAGTGCCAGTCTCTCCGCAGCCTCGCCAACACAACTCGGAAAAGGCCGAGTGGAAACGGTGCAAGCGTACGGGAGTATAATGCCAGCGATACAGCATTTTATAGCAATTTTCCTGGACACCTGCCGAAATAGAGCACTTGTGCGCATTGGTGAAGATATCATCCCATTCTTCCTCCGAGAGGGACCGTTGAAAGTCAGAGTCCCACGCTTTCTGCTGCAGAAAGGGGCTGAGTCGCCTCCCATTTAGTAACGCATAAGTTTTAGATATCACCCCTCGCATATGATGAGCATTCATACAATAAGATTCAAAAAGAGAGCCCTCCAATTTAAGAGTGCCCAAGCGGAGCAGCCGATGAAGGGCATGATATATCTGCGCATATAAAAAGAAATCAATGGAAAGGGGCTCATAAAGGCGGCCTAAATCCTCCCTGGACAATATAGCCCCCTGTACCTGCACCTGTTCTATACGGATAAGGCCTGCCCTGCGCCACCCACAAGTCCCCTGAGAGTGAGCCACACGGGGCATTAAGGAATTGGTGAAAAGGTGTGTCAGTAGCATAAAATCCGCTGTCCCAACTAATCTATGCTTCCATTGTGCCCACACCTGAACCGTAGTCCTCAATGCGGTAGGAAAATACAAAAAGGGAGCCCAGGTGCTTCGAGGCTGCCAAGGTAACGCGGATAATGGCATATCTCCAACCAAGGATTGTTCCAGGAGAATCCACTGAGGTACCTCCTGCGTTCTATGGAGAGCAACCAGGGCTCTTAACTGTGCCGCGGTGTAATACCAACTAAGGTTGGGAACATTTAATCCGCCCCTGTCCTTTGGTAAGTATAGAGTAGCGCGCGCTACTCGCGGTGGGCGCTTGCGCCAAATAAACCCAAAAATAATGCGTTGCCAGAGGTTGAGGACCACCGTCTTGATATATATAGGGATAGTGGTGAAAAAGTAGAGAAAACGGGGCAAAACATTCATTTTAATAATGGCAATTCGCCCCAGCCACGAATGGGTATGTCGACTCCACCTATCTAAGTCTGTCTTTAAGGTCTTAACAAGCGGGGTATAATTTAAGTGAAATAATTGGTCAGACCTGTGCCCGATACGCACTCCCAAGTATTTTATCGCACCCTTAGCCCACTTAAAAGGAAACTGGCCCTGCAACCGCCGCACTTCAGCCTCGGTTAGAGTGAGATTAAGAATCTCAGATTTATCATAATTGACCTTGAGTCCAGATACCTTGGTGAACTGCCCCAGTTCCTGCATAACCCCGGAGAGGGATTGGGATGGGTCAGTAAGAGTAAACATCACGTCATCCGCAAATAACGAAATTTTGAAATGATGTTCACCCGCACGGACTCCAGTAACTGCAGCGGAACTCCTAACTCTAGTGGTAAAAGGCTCTAAAAACAGCGCAAAAAGTAAAGGGGAAAGCGGACACCCCTGTCTGGTACCCCGGCATATATCAAAAGGGGCCCCATATGTGCCATTGACTTTAACCCGGGCCTGCGGATGGTCATAAAGTTTGGCAATCCACTGAATAAAATTGCTACCAAAACCCATTCGAGAAAGGGTATGGAATAAAAAGGGCCAGTGGACTAGATCAAACGCCTTTTCGGCATCCAAGGAGAGGAGAACAGCAGGAACTTTAGAGTTAGAAACATAGTCAACAAGGTCAACAATGCGCCTGACATTATCAGCCGCTAATCGGCCAGGTACAAATCCGACCTGATCGGAGTGAACAAGTTTAGTCAAGACTCCATTGAGTCGAGCAGCTAAAATCCGGGCAAGTAATTTCAGATCAATATTGATCAGAGAAATAGGTCGATAGGACCCACATTGTGTGCTGTCCCGCCCCGGCTTGGCTATAACCGATATGCCAGCGGTGTTACTATCTTGAGCTATATGTCCCTCAGTACGTAGGAAATTGAACATGTCAGTGAGTGGCTCAACAAGGACCGTAGCCAAATTGCGATAGTACGAGCCCGTAAACCCATCAAGGCCTGGGGCCTTGCCAGGCTTCAAGCCCTTGATTGCCTCTAACACTTCATGCGGTTCTATGGGCCGGTCCAGAGAGTCCCGTTGGGCTTGAGTTAGGGTAGACAGAGACACAGAGTTCAGGTACGAGGTAATATCGTCCTCCAAAATACCCGGGGCCCCCGAATAGAGCTGAGCATAAAACTCCGTGAAGCAGGCACGAATTTCTGCAGAGGTAGTGACAATAGAGCCCTGGGAGTTGCAAATCTTTGCTACAAGGGTTTGGGCCCTGGCAGCTTTAAGCTTCTGAGCTAAATATCGTCCGGCTTTATTACCCCCTTCAAAAAATTGCTGCTTCAACATAAGCAAGTGGTGACTAATGGCCGTATCCTCAAGGGCCCTCAAAACAGCCTTAGCTCTGAGTATTTTATTATAGGTGGAGTTAGAGCCATCAATGATATGCAGTTGAGTGAGTGTAGCAATCTCGGACTGAAGACGAGAGCGTTCTTTCTCCCGCTCCCTATTACAGTGAACAGCCCTAGCAATAAACCACCCCCGAAGCACAGCCTTAGAACAATCCCACACTGTGGTAGGACGTGAAGCATCCTTGGTATTGTTGCTAAAATACTCCCTAAGATGATCAGCAGTACGAGCGAGGAAGTCCCTATCCTTTAACAAGCTGTCATTTAGACGCCAAGGTTTAAACCCTCTATCCCGGTCACCCAGGCGAGCAGTAAGCCATACTGGCCCATGATCGGACCATGTAATGGGTTCTATACCCGCCCCTAAGACAGCATTCTGCAAGTGGGACGATATAAATAAATAGTCAATACGAGAGTATGTACCGTGCGGAGAGGAGTAGAAGGTGTATGACCGAGAGCGAGGGAATCGTTGTCTCCATATATCCACCAAACTCCAGCGCTCTAAGAAGGAACTCCACTCCTTCCGCATCCCAGGAGGGGCTACCGTCTGAGCAGTACTGTCTACGGACGGGTCATATATAGCATTGAAGTCCCCACCTAACACCAGATCGCCCTCGCCATAAGATAAGAGCAACTGGTCTATGTCGTGGAGAAAGGTGACTTGGGAAGAATTCGGAAAATAGACATTCAGTAGGGTAATGACGCTAGATCCCACTCTCAATTTGAGAAGTAAATATCGGCCGCGGGTGTCAAGATATTTATCCAGAACCTCATGAGTTAAGGAATTAGAGACAAGGACTCCCACGCCGGCATAGCGGGACGATTTGGTACTGGCCGCCCAGTAAGACTGAGCATAGGACTGGAAAATCAGAAGTTTTTCATGGTGCTTGCGCACATGAGTTTCCTGTATAAAGCCAATGGTGGCCCCCAGACTCTGCAGTTCCCTCTTTAGTAAGAGACGCTTACGGGGTGTGTTGAGGCCCTTTACATTGAGAGAAACAATTTTATGCGCCATGATGTAGGGCAATATAGAACAGACTCTCTGTACTCTGACAGAACCCAGGATAAATAAAGGTGAAAACCACTCGCCCGCCTGTAAAGAGAAATGATTACTAGAAATGTCCTCAGTGGAAAGAGAAAAAAACCAGCTGACCTCCCCATTAGTCCAATCGTGTACCACCCGGGCTCGGTGGGAAACACACTCCAACGGGGTGCACTCATCAGAATGCTAGCAGACACCCCCCCCCCCCCCCCCCACAAGCTTAACATAAACTCAAACATCAAAAAGAGTGCAGCAAACCCAGCAAGCCATTCATAAATAGTGTGAATATGATCAATACTGTAAATAACAGCTAATAAATGCTTGTCCGTAAGGCACAAATTCTCCCAGCAACAGTGCCAGAACCGCACCAGTGGCGCGTAGATGAGAATACAGGCAACAGCCGAAATCAGGATTCCAGAGGGCTCCTCAACCCATATCCACAGAGGCGGAAACAGTATCAGATATCTGGCGCCGGAGTCTCCTACCGCCCTTGGCAGCGCGCTGCCACCGTGGGGCGGTATCCATTTTAGCTGGTGGCGCTGTCGATTTTGGAGCCTGAAAGGTGATATCCAGGTGTGCTTGCTTGAAGGCCTCCACCGCTTCCGTCACTGATTTGATCCGATACGTGGTGCCCTGAACTTGGAATTGTAATCCAAAAGGAAATGTCCATCTGTAGCGGATAGAAGAAGAGCGTAGACTAGCAGTGACTTCACGGAGATCATATCGCCGCTTAAGTGTTGCTGGGGCCAGATCCTGGTAGATGGAAATGGCATGATTATTCCATCTAACTTCCTTTAAGTTGCGAGCGGCCTCAGAGACCTGATTTTTCTGGAGGAAGCTATGGAAGCAGAGGACAATATCTCTAGGGCGCAGGTCACTTCTGGGCCCCAAAGCCCGGTGCGCCCTCTCCAAGCGGATCTCCGACGGCTGCGCTGGTGAGTCAGACGGACCCGCACTCGCGAGGGAAAGAACATGCGCACAAATCTGTTGCGCGGTGAGAGTAGCGTCCTCATACTCCCCCGTGTCCGGTACGCCCCTAATCCGTATGTTGCATCGTCTGCTACGGTTCTCAAGATCTTCAAGTTTATCCTGAAGAGCCCCAAGTTCACTGTGGAATGTTAGCTGCTGGGAGTTTAGGGCATTAAGAGCCTCTCCGTGGCCTTCCACCCTGATATCAATGTCATCCACCCTGTGGCCCAGAGCAGCGATATCTTCCTTGATATCAGCCACAGCCGCCATTATATCTGCTTTGTCCCGTTTCATGTCTGCTCGGAGTGTGATAAACCATTCCCTTATTTCATCTCGGGACAGTTGTGCCGGCACTGGTGGTGATTCTGCGCTTACCCCCGAGTCAGCCCCCGTTTCCGCCGCCGCATGATCAGACTCCATTTCGGGTGCCGCGCGGCCGCCATCTTCCAGGCCCGAGGGGAGCACTGCCTTCTCAAACGAAAACTGCCGCAAATCGGCGGTTTTTCGTTTCGCCGCCATCTCCGGGTATGCCGGGCTGCTAACAAGCGCTGCGGGTAAAGAATTGAGCCGAAAAATCTAGCGTAAGCAGCGCTTGCCGGGGTTTGTTTGCTTGTGGGGAGCGGAGCTCTACGTTCAGGCGACCGCTCTCATCCGATGCGCAACAGCGCCCCCCCAAATTACCA
The DNA here is from genome assembly GCF_901001135.1 of Rhinatrema bivittatum. Classification (NCBI taxonomy): domain Eukaryota; kingdom Metazoa; phylum Chordata; class Amphibia; order Gymnophiona; family Rhinatrematidae; genus Rhinatrema; species Rhinatrema bivittatum. Next base: position 15,987,784 of record NC_042617.1, on the reverse strand, counting down.
TTATTTTTGACTACTGGTATGAAGCTCATCTGAGACACTTACCTATACATCACATAGAGGGGTTGACCATCTGGGGATTGAATAAGATGGTCAACCCCTCTATGTGATGTAAGTCAAGCTATCCCTATCGATGGTATATATTAGTGGATGTAGAATTCCTGTAAAATGTGACTGGGGTTCAAGAAACTGTTATGGTGTTGGCACTAGTGTATTTCGAGGCTAAAGATCGAGACAATTCTCCTGTCATCATTGTAACCAACGCCACTTTGCTCTAGAGGCTGGCTAAGAGATGTCAAGAGCTGGCAGGGCTCAACTATGTCAATATGTTAACCATCCACCCATTGTGCTTAGCAGTCTATCATCAGGGAACACTGTCAAACCCCCTAATGACTGAAGAGGATTTGGGTACAGTTTGGGGTACTATCCCCAGCCAGATAAGTTACCTCCTGGGGCTATCTTATCAGATACCTGTCACCCAGAGCCTTCCCCAGAGGAAGAGACACATCTATAACCGCTATCTCCTCCCCCTCCCCCCACTTAATCCCTCCTACAACATCCTCGGACCCAATTCCCCCAGATAAACTTATTTATACAACTCACAGATCTCCCTCCCTCTGGACCTTTATCCCTCCAGTCCCCATCCTCCCCAACCCACTGTGCCTCCCCTGGCACAGTGGGTTGGGGAGGATGGGGACTGGAGGGATAAAGGTCCAGCTCTCCCCCACTCTCGTTCACTCTCCCGTGACCCCCCAGCAACCCCCCACTCACCACCCCTCCACCCAACAACCATATCAGCTTACCCTATCCCTATCCTCAAGCACTTCACCCACCGACACATAACACACTACATCACCAATCCCACCGCACACTGCAAATCCCTCATACCTATCATGATCTCCCAATTCACTCAACTCCTTGGCCTCAATATCCTCTCCATCATTCTTTTCAACTCCCAATCCTTAGGCAAAAAACTCCCATACTTAATGACCTCCTCCCTGACTGCAAACCAGATATATGCACTATCACCGAAACCTGGCTTAAGCACTCAGACACAGTTTTCCTAAACCAGCTCCCCACTCACTCCATCCCAAGACCCAAAAAAAGAGGCGGAGGTCTCCTACTAGCGGCCAAAAAAGACCTTAAATTAAGACCTCTAAACACCAACACACCACCTAGATTGGAAATTGGTCTATTTAAATCGCAAGACCTTCAAATCTGCCTATTATACGCCCCCCCTGGCCTTCTAGAACACGATCCCTCTCCCCTCATTGAATATATAACAGACAACCTTAACACTGACATCCCAGCCATCATTTTGGGAGATTTCAATCTCCATGGGTTTACCACTCCCCTGTCCTCTTCCTGCGAATCCCTATTAAATTCCCTTGATGCATTAGGCTTTGAACAACTTATCACCTCCCCCACTCACAAAGCAGGACACTCGCTGGACTTGATCTTTGTTAATGCTTCCATACACTCCCCCAATCCGCCATCCTGCACACCAGTTCCATGGTCAGACCACTCACTCATAAAAGCACTCCTATCCATTATGCAATCCCCTACTCCCCCCCAAACACATGAATACCATACACTTTAGGAAACCCTGTAACAAAGATGACTTAACCACCACTATCACCAACTCCCTCTACTACCTAGACCTTACAAAACTGACTTAGCACTCTCCACCTGGAACAACATTATAAACAATATCGCCAACAACCTCTGCCCTCTTTCATCCAAAAGGATAAGTCACTCACACCACGCTAAAAAACCTTGGTACACCTCCGAACTAAAAAACCTCAAACACGACCTTTGACTAAAAGAAAGAAAATGGTGCAAAGACCCCTCCCCCAGCCAATTGGCTTCATACAAATCATCACTACACACCTACAGAACCACCATCCTCAAGACAAAGCGCGACCACTACGCAGCTAAAATCCATAACTACCAATACAATCCCAAAGCCCTATTCACCTACGTAGCTGCACTCACCAAAACATCACCCCCCCCCCATCACTGATGAGGACTCCAAAACCAAATGTGAAGAACTCACCCGATCCTTCCATGATAAAATCGCGAAAATACTGCTACGTTTCCCCACACCCACCCCCCTATCACATTCTCCAATTACAAACCCTAATGCCATCTTAGACTCTCTTGACACAACATCCGCCTCAGAAGTTGAATCCATCCTGAAGAAACTAAGGCCCTCCTCACACCCATCCGACACGATCTCTACCAAAGCCCTACTATCTATTCCAAGAATCATCGCCAAACCCCTGGCTGAGATAATCAACTGCTCACTCTCCCTCGGTAAAGTCCCTGAATCCTTAAAACAGGCTGTAGTTAAACCTATCCTAAAGAAACCTAACCTTGACCCCTCTGACCCATCCAACTATCAGCCCATATCCAATCTCCCCTTCCTGGCCAAAGTCATGGAAAAAGTCGTCAACACCCAACTCACAGACCACTTAGAAAACCACATCTTATTCTCTTCCCAGTTCAATTTTCGTAAGTTCTTTAGTACAGAAACCCTCCTGCTCTCCCTTACAGACACCCTCCTTAAAGGACTAGACCATGGCCACTCCTACATACTCGCCTTACTCGACATCTCCTCCGCATTCGATACCATTAACCACAACATCTTAATCAGCTGCCTAACAGAAATCAGCATCTCAGGTACAGCCCTACACTGGTTCAAGTTCTATCTTGAAGACAGTCACTACATAGTTAAGATTTAAACTTCGAATCCATACCCACTCAACTCAACAATGGCGTCCCCAAGGATACTCCCTCTCACCCACCCTCTTCAACATATACCTCCTGCCCCTCTGCCAACTCCTTTCAGACCTTGGCCTCCCCCAGTATATCTATGCGGATGATATCCAGATCCTCATTCCTATCCAAGAACCCCTCTCCAATTCCCTCAAGAATTGGGAAAACTGCTGAGACGCAATAAACCGCCTCCTCACCAACCTCCACCTTGCTCTTAACACAGCAAAAACCAAACTCATCATCATCTCAACCCACAATAACACAATACACTCATCAGTCAGCAACCCCTTCCCCTTTGACCTCCTTCCAGCAAAAAGTATGAAACCTTGGCGTTACCATTGATAACCAGCTGAACCTAAAAACATTTATCAATGCAACCTTAAAAGAATGTTACTTCAAATTACATGTCCTCAAAAAACTGAAACCACTCCTCCACCTCAATGATTTCCACACAGTCCTTGAAGCCACAATCTTCTCAAAAATTGACTACTGTAATTTTTTACTCCTAGCCTCCCCACCTCAATCCTTAAACCCCTCCAAATGCTGCAAAATGCTACCGCAAGAATACTAACAAACACCTGCAAATCATACCACATCACCCCAGTCCTCAAAGAACTCCACTGGCTTCCCATATCCTTCCGTATCCTCTACAAGAACCTTTCAATTATACATGAAACCATACACAACTGTAACATACACTGGCTCGACAACACCTTTCGCTTCCGTATTCCAAATCGCCCAACCAGAATAGCATACCAAGGGACCCTACACACGCCATCCCCCAAAACCATCCACTTTAACTCCATGAAAGAGCGAGCCCTTTCGATTGCAGGACCCATCCTTTGGAACACCATGCCCCCTGACCTTCGACTAGAACCATGCAACCAAAAATTCAAAAAAACTCCTATAAACCTGGCTTTTCAAACAGGCATTCCCAGAATAACGCTCCTCCCCCCCCACCCTAGCCCTCCCTTCCCCACCATCTCATTATTGCTACCTTGAATGACTATCTTATCGTAGCAATGTACTGTATATATTTCCACTAGCCCTATCTACTATATTCTCATATGCACTATATGCAATAACAACAATGTATTGTATATATTTCCACTAGTCCTACCTAGTTATACTCTCATATGCACTGTATGCAATAACAACGTACTGTATATACTTCAAACAGACATTCAAACAGACATTTCCAGAATAGTGTTCCTCCCCCCACCCTAGCCCTCTCTTCCCCACCATCTCATTATTGCTACCTTGATTGACTATCTTACCATAGCAATGTACTGTATATATTCCCACTATTCCTACCTAGTTATATTTTCATATGCACTTAATGGAATAACAATGTACTGTATATATTTCCACTAGTCCTGCCTAACTATTCTTCCATATGCACTGGATCCACCCCCTATCCCCTCCTAGCTATATCCTCATATTCATTTCCCCTCCTTATATTATTTTGCTACCTTTATTATCAAGTCTATATACTCACTGCCTCCTGCAAATTAGGTGTCCTCCCCCATGCTGTCTGCACCCTATTCTATGTACCCCGCTCTAGCTCATTATCCCCGTTACTTTGTACTCTCCAAGTTTTATGCACCCTATTCTATGTAACACGTTCTAGTTCTCTGTAAACCGATATGATGTACCCACGAATACCGGTCTAAGAAAGCTTTAAAATATATATATATAAATAAATAAATTGTAATGGTGGAAGCCTCCCCAAATACTCAGCTGCCTGGAGGACTGCAAGTTCAATGAGGGATTATACTAGCCCAAAGTTTGAAGGGTGACCAGCTGCAGGTCTGGGTGTGAAATAAATCCAAAAAGAGATTACCTCAGACAAGGGCTCCAAGATAGCCCAGACCTACACTGTGGACATTGTGGCAGAAGAAGGTTCCCCACAGAAGGTCCCCACCCCACTAATCAACTCCTCACTGTTTAACTTCCAGGACTCCCCAATTTCCCCAAGTGGAAAGAATGATTATTTCAGCAACTATCCAAGTGTAGCAATGTGTTTTCCACCCATGAGTCACCCATGAAAGGTCATGGTGACTTGCCCCAGGTGACACTGAGGATGTCTAAATGCATCTATAGGACCTGATGATTGTTGGAATAATACAGGAATCAAGAAGCCCCTATGTGTCCCCCATAGTGGTGGCTAGGAAGAAGAATGGGGAGGTTCGGATGTGCATATGCTAATAGACACTGAACATGAGAACTATTCCAGACCAATACACCCTGCTGAAGATAGATGATGTATTAGATTGTCTGACAGCTTCTCTGTGTTAGATCTAAGAAGTTGATATTACCAGATCACCATGAAATAAAGTGATAAGGAAAAACTGCCTTCATCTGTCTCCTGGGTTACTACTAGTTCAAGCAGATGCTCCAAAGAGTTACAGGAACTCCAAGTACGTTCCAGCAACTTATGGAAAAACTGTGGGAGATATGAATCTCCTGGAAGTGCTGGTGAACTAGATGACCTCATTGCCTTTGGAAAGACATTAAAAGAGCATGAGGCTAGGCTGATGAAGACCCTGGATCAGTTGAAGCTCAGGAGCTCATACTATCTCTAGACAAGTGTCTGTTTTGCTTGCCTCAGGTGAAATATGTGGGGCATATTGTGTCAGAGAAAGGCATTGCTTCTGATCCTGACAAGACTGCAGCGGTAGCTTCATGGTTGAGGCCTACTGATTTGAAGGCCCTTAGATCCTTTTTAGGATGTTGTGGCTACTCCAGGAGATTTATTCAGAACTATTCCTTGATAATACGACCCTTGATAGATCTCACAAGAGGTTATCCCCCAGAAAGAAAAGACCAAGGCTTCTGCCTTAGCAGTGAAGAGTTTCAAGCCTTCTGAACCTTTTGGTACCAGATGGACCACAGACTGCAAAGAGGCTTTCAGAGAAATCATTTATCAACTAATGCATGCCCCTATGTTGGCTTATGTTGACAGCCAGGATATCTGCTGTATATCCTGCATACTGATGCTTGCCTAGAGGGGTTGGGTGCAGTACTATACAAGAGCGCTCCAACTGCTTGAGGCTTATTGATTTTGCTAGTAGAAAGCTGATTGAATCTGAGAAAATGTACCCAGTGCATCAGCTTAAATTCTTAGCATTAAAATGGGCTATAGCACACAAATTCCATGATTACCTATATGGTGCCAAGTTCATTATGTGCACAGACAATAACTCATTGACCTATGTACTCACCACTGCTAAACTCAATGCAACAGAGCATCGAAGGCTGGCCACTTTAGCTACATATGATTTTAACTTAAAATATCATCTCGCTAATGCCAACATTGATGCTGATGTTCTGTCACAAAGGGTCTACCGTAAGGAGGGCTCAAACCAATGGATGCAACTGGCAAAAGATGGTGTAAAGCTTTGTGTCAACCTCCAGATGAGGTAGAAGCAATAATTTTGCTGGTTGCATCTGTCACTGCCTTACTAGTTGCCTTCACCAGAGTTGCCAGTCTGAAGGGGGAAGGGTTACCCTAGTTATAAAAAGCTGATCTTCAACAGGCTCAGAAATGTGACCCTGGCCTTGGAATAGTCTGGCGAGCTAAGAAGTACTGCAGGCCAGCTATGTCTGTGGTGTCACAGCACCCAGATGTTCCCCTGGGTGCTGTGACACCACAGATATAGCTGTACCGAATCACTCAAGATCCTGCTTCTAAAGTAAAGAAACAGCTAATATTGCTTCAGAAGTTCAGGAGGTGAGTACTGAGGAGCTTATGTAATGATACTGGACACATGGGGGTAGATTGTACTATTGAGTTAGTAAGGATCAGAGTCTATTGGCCCTGGCAGTCAACAAATGTGAAATCATATATAAAGACCTGTGGGAAGTGCATTATGTGGAAAGCCCTGCCTACTAGAGCTGCCCCCTTGACTAACATCACCAGCAAAGGCCCCTTGATCTGGTTTGCCTCAATTTCCTGTGCTTAGAAAATGGCAGTTGCAATATTGGTAACATTCTAGTAGTTACTACTAGGTACACCCAGGCGTTCCCCACCAAAGATCAGCATGTAACTACTGTGGTCAAGAATCAAGATACTATGGGATACATATTTTGTCTATTATGGATTTCCTAATTGTATCCACTCAGATCAAGGTTGAGACTTTGAGAACCATCTGATTAAAGAAATGTATCAGATTTGTGGTATCAAGAAACCACATACCGCCCTTTATGACCTTCAAGGTGATTCCCCAGCCTGAGCGATTCAATTGAACCCTGTAAAACATGCTGGGTACTCTGAAGCGCCGGCAGAAACATCAATGGAGCCAGCATGTGAGTAGATTGGTTCACACCTATAATTGTACAAATAATGATGCAACTGGATATTCTCCCTACAACCTCATGTCTAAAGGTAAAGAGATAGGGCTGAAGAGTTAAGCAGTAAGAGGGTTTAGAGGGGAAGGATGGGTGTTGAATGAGTGATATGTCATGGGCACAGCTTTTTTGAATGTAGTCTTTGGCGAAATAGCCACGTCTTTCAAACTAAATACAGAGTAGATGATTTTTTTTGCATAGTATGGTATTGATAATAAAAATGTGGGGGGGATTTCTAAAAATTGTTTCGAATCAGCAAATGACTGAAAAATTTGGTGCTGATTCTCTCACTGAAGCCCATTGCATGGCAAGAGATGGTATATTGGATTGTTGCACCTTGATATATCTGATGCTGTGTTCGGGTAATGTATATTGGTTTGGGTGAAAATTATTTTAGAAATCTGTTTATGTAGATTTTTGGACCCTGATAATCTTTTAGTTTCTAGCATTTGTGTGGGGATGTTGGCTCTTTTTTATCTTTGATTAAATCTTTTTCCATTCTTACATCATGCTGGGAAGGGCCGGGCTTAGCAAAATCAGATGGAGACAAGTCTCCCTGAGCCTCCAAACAGTGCTGACACAAGTTAAAGGGAATGCCACATAGTTCTATACAGCTCCAGCTCCGGAGGAATTTCCACATCCTCCAGGCTGAGATGCCCGAATATGACAAGCAGCACAAAGAGTAAGGTGCTTAGCCTTCTTTGCTATCAGAGCCATTATCATTTGACAACACGCTCAAAATAGGAGTCTGAGAAGTGTACACCCAGCTGTGCTTGCAATAGGTGCTTGTAAAAAAATAGGCACCCAAAAATTAGGTGCCTAATACACTATTCAGGTAGATGCCCAACTTGAGCGCTTGTCTAGGTGCCCTGAAATGCACCACTGTGCATCCAACTAGGTGCTATTATGCACACAATTGAGTGCCTAGTTAGGTGCCCCTATACGCCCAACTGAGCACCCAGTTAGGTGCACAACTAGACGCACAACCAGGCGTGGAAGCACAAGCTGATGTACCCAAAGAGGGAAGCCTTATGTGCAGAGAAAAAATGAATGAACGTCGCCATGGCCTACCACGTGCCGAAAAACCTAAGCCTGAGAGCGGGGATTAGCCCTTAAGGCTGCTCAACCTGCCAAGCTGCCTGAGTCCCCCAAGCTCCCCCAGAGGTGGGAACAGATGTCGGATCGGAGCGCCGAGCACAGAGACCGGAGGGTAGAGGAATCCTTAAAATCAACTCCCCCTAGTTTTATTTTTTTTTAATTTTTTTAAAAATTCTCTTTACCTGAGCTCAGCCCATCCCAGATGAGTAGAGTCGGTCTCTGGTTGCGGGGGAATAGGGCATATACTTTCACCGCAGCTCTTGGCTTCCTGCAACTAACTTGCTTTTCAGCTACTGGACCAAGGTATTCATCTGAGGGAAGGATCCAAAGAAATCACCTCAGGAAACTCAACTGAGGGAGGGACCATAAGGTATCACCACAGGAGAGTGGGGCAATAAACTTTTTTCTTCTTTTCCTCTTCTATAAAAAAAAACTTTTAACGCAATCCTTAATAAGGAGATGCATGTCCACCATCTGCTAGAGATGGAGAATACTGATGAGCTTTTGTCAGTGAGGTGTGTGATTATCGTGATGTCAGCTTTATTCCATCTCCATCTGCAGGTAGAGGTGCATAACCCGCTGGTCGTGGATCCACGTATACGAATGCTAAGAAATTTAATAATCATGAACTGAGTGATGGGGATCAAGTTCTGAAGAAAGCATTAGGTATCCCAGGAAAGCATAAGTTGGCCAACTGGTGGCATAAAGAACCATATCTCATTTTCTCCAAGTTACCAAACCTACCTGTCTACTGAGTACTGCCAAAAAATGGTCAAGGCTCTGGAAAAACATTACACTGGAATCACCTGCTCCCTCTAGGGCAGATGGTGCAATTGCCTTCACTTGACACTGTTCCTCATCAGTGCCACAACCACAGAGCCTCCGGAGACTGAGGGGCTGAAAGGGTAGCGCACCTGTGAGCACAAAGGTTCCCACAGACCAATTAGTAGAACCATCAGTCAGAGATAGGCTATTCTGCTGCATTCTCACGAAGGAAGAGTTCTAATCCCATCAAGTTGGTGAGGCTTTTCACCCAAATACCTTCAGTTAAACCGCTGGGAACACCATGACTTCAGGCATGTAAGGGTCCCGCTACCCCTCCTTTCACCAATTCAAGCACCTCCTTCTGCCTGAATTTGTTAGGGCCACCCCAATGAGCCAGGTGAACCTCCAGCATCAAGGACAACTGAACCTCTGTCTGAGCCAATGAGTGGGGAGGGTGGGGTTTAGGGCAGTGCAAAAACACATGGACATGCAGAACCCACTAGGGTACCCCAGGAAGCACTTGGCACCCTTTGCTATAGCAATGGTATGGAGGATGATTTCCAGTTGGAAATAGTAGGGAAGAGGAAGAACCATTAGGAAAAAGGGTGATTAAGCCAGTACAGATCACTTACAATGTGTTATGGATACCCTCAGTAATTCCTCAGCCAGCAGCCTCCCGGGGGGTAGTGGCTAATATAAAAAGTACTCTAAGTTTGAATTGATTTGATAAAGTATAAGTTTTTAATGTTGCGGTTTCATTAGTTAGTAACTGAATTGTATTAAATGTAGGTTGTTTTAACCTGTTTTCTTTTCAGAGACATGAGGACATGCTTCCCAATTACATGGGGGGGGGGGGGGGTAGCAAGCTACTATAAACCAGGTAACTGCCCTACAAGCTTAACATGTGTTGAAGCTTTAGAATATGGACTGAGCTGCATCTGGATCTGAGTGATGTTTTTTGGACTTGTCAAAAAAAGGATTTTCAACTCTGTAGAGACTGGAAGCCACTGCAGCCAAGGTGAAGGATTATAAAAATACATCAGGAACCCCTGTATGCTCTCCTGTGAATCACAAATGTTCTGCAAGAACTAGCATTCAGCACTCATAGTGTTAAAAAGTTGGGAAAAGGGCTGTACTCTTTAGCCTGCCCAGCACAACATAGCCAGCAGAGGAGTAAGCCAAAGGAATGCTGGGAACCATTTAAGGTAGAAAAGGCACAATTTGGCTGGCTCTGTCTTTGTGTGTGGGATGGGGATAGCCAGGAGCCAGAAAGAAAGACGTGCATCTGGCAGCCCTGCAAACAGTTCTTCTCCTGAAGAGCCAATTATACAGGTTTGCAGTAGAGGAGGACCAGAAGGCTCATCTGCTTACTGCTCCCAGCATCCCCCGGGAGAGGAGTCCAGAGGTCACCGCAAGCGATCCAGGGATTGACTTCCACGCCCCTGCTTACAGAGGCCCCGCAAGGTTTGCAGTAGAGGAGGACCGGAAGGCTCATCTGCATACTGCTCCCAGCATCCCCCGGGAGAGGAGTCCAGAGATCACCGCAAGCGATCCAGGAATTGACTTCCACGCCCCAGCTTCCAGAGGCCCCGCAAGGTTTGCAGTAGAGGAGGACTGAATCTCAAATCCCTCCTTTGACTGAGTGAAGATTAATTTAACCGTGGTTTAAGAGGATTGGTAAGTATAGTTTTCTGAAATCTTTGGGCTTATAAAAGTTTGGTGAACGGTGAAATTAAGGGATATATTCTTTAGAGTTTGTGTGTGTCTGAAGTAATAAGCAAGCCAGAGATAGTTAATTCTAGTGTCTGTCTTTCCCACCCACTCAACCCCTGATTTTTAGGCACAAGACACTTTCTCATTAAAAATCAATCTGGGTCTTATCTAAAACATAATATTGTACCAGCCCTTATTGAAAGTTTAATTATCCCCTTGTAGGACACTAGCTGATTAATTACTAAATTCACCTGTAAATTTAAAGTACTCTCATTCCAACTCCCTTAGTATCCTAAGCTTAACTAGGAACTCAATAATACTAAGATGAAGGCAGCAGTCCAGCAGCAAGAGGGGGGCTTTCCAGTCTTTTGCATTGAGTGTCACATGTATGATTTTTTACCCGCCGGTGAGAGATTGTATATGTGCACTCAGTGCAAAGAGCTCCTGGCTCTCAGGGAACAAGTCCGATCTCTGGAGGCTAGAGTAGCAGACTTGGAGGAGCTGAGGGAGACAGAGAGGTACATTGACGAGACCTTCAGGGACATAGTAGCCAAGTCCCAAATCCATTCTGGCAGCCCCAGTGCTGCCTTGGATCAGAAAGGTCTCCCAGTAGGAGAACATCACCCTGGTGTAGCAGGAAGTGATCCTGTAGCAAGGACCTGCTCTCCAGGTGATGTATTGTCCTCTTGCACTGAGGACAAATCTCCCAGGGCTACTGCCCAGGAGGGAAAGGTTAGGCCGGCCATCATAGTTGGTGATTCAATTATTAGAAATGTAGATAGCAGGGTGGCTCGTGGACGTGAGGACCGCCTGGTAACTTGCCTGCCTGGTGCAAAGGTGGCAGACCTCATGCGTCACCTAGATAGGATTATAGACAGTGCTGGGGAGGAGCCGGCTGTCGTGGTACATGTGGGCACCAACGACATAGGAAAATGTGGGAGAGAGGTTCTGGAAGCCAAATTTAGGATTTTTGGTAGGAAGCTGAAATCCAGAACCTCCAGGGTGGCATTCTCTGAAATGCTTCCTGTTCCATGTGCAGGTCCCCAGAGGCAGGCAGAGCTCCAGAGTTTCAATGCGTGGATGAGACGATGGTGCAGGGAAGAGGGATTCAGCTTTGTAAGGAACTGGGGAAACTTTTGGGGAAAGGGGAAACTTTTCCGAAAGGACGGGCTCCACCTTAACCAGAGTGGAACCAAGCTGCTGGCACTAACTTTCAAAAAGGAGATAGAGCAGCTTTTAAACTAGAACAAGGGGGAAAGCCGACAGTCACTCAGCAGTGCATGGTTCAGAGAAATGTATCCTTGAAGGATACTAATGAAACAGGAGAGTTAGGGCATCCCAACAGAGAGGTTCCATCAAAAGCAAACATAATTCATATGCCTATATGTAAAAAATCACCAAAGCTAATGATTTCCGAATTATCCCAAACAACTGAAAAGCAGGTTGTTAAAACGAGCAAAAACCACACTTTGAAATGTCTGTATGCCAATGCCAGAAGTCTAAGAAGTAAGATGGGAGAGTTAGAGTGTATAGCAGCAAATAATGAGATTGACATAATTGGCATCATAGAGACTTGGTGGAAGGAGGATAACCAATGGGACAGTGCTATATCAGGGTACAAATTATATCGCAATGATAGGGAGGATCAACTTGGTAGGGGTGTGGCACTTTATGTCCGGGAGGGTATAGAGTCCAACAGGATAAAGATCATACAAGAGAGTAAATGCTCAGTAGAATCTATATGGGTAGAAATCCCATGTGTGTTGGGTAAGAGTATAGTGATAGGAGTATACTACCGTCCACCTGGACAAAATGGTCAGACAGATGATAAAATACTAAGAGAAATCAGGGAAGCAAACCAATTTGGCAGTGCAATAATAATGGGAGATTTCAATTACCCCAATATTGACTGGGTAAATGTAACATCAGGACTTGCTAGAGACAAAGTTCCTGGATGTAATAAATGATTGCTTCATGGAGCAATTGGTTCAGGAACCAACAAGAGAGGGAGCTATTTTAGATTTAATTCTTAGTGGAACGCAAGATTTGGTGAAAGAAGTAACGGTGGTGGGGCCACTTGGCAACAGTGATCATAACATGATCAAATTTAAACTAATATCTGGAAGGGGGACAATAAGTAAATCTGCAGCTCTAACACTAAATTTTAAAAAGGGAAACTTTGATAAAATGAGGAAAATAGTTAGAAAAAAACTGAAAGGTGCAGCTGCAAAGGTTAAAAGTGTTCAACAGGCTTGGACATTGTTTAAAAATACAATCCTAGAGGCGCAGTCCATATGTATTCCACGCATTAAGAAAGGTGGAAGGAAGGCAAAACGATTACCGTCATGGTTAAAAGGTGAGGTGAAAGAGGCTATTTCAGCCAAAAAAACATCCTTTAAAAATTGGAAGAAGGATCCATCTGAAGAAAATAGGATAAAACATAAGCATTGTCAAGGTAAGTGTAAAACACTGATAAGACAGGCGAAGAGAGAATTTGAAATGAAGTTGGCCATAGAGGCAAAAACTCATAATAAAAACTTTTAAAAATATATCCAAAGCAAGAAACCTGTGAGGGAGTCGGTGGACCATTAGAACACAGAGGGGTTAACGGGGCTCTTAGGGAAGATAAGGCCATTGCAGAAAGACTAAATGAATTCTTTGCCTCCGTGTTTACTAATGAGGATGTTGGGGAGATACCAGTTCCAGAGATGGTTTTCAGGGGTGATGACTCAGACGAACTGAACGAAATCACTGTGAACCTGGAAGACGTAGTAGGCCAGACTGAAAAACTAAAGAGTAGCAAATCACCTGGACCGGATAGTATGCATCCTAGGGTTCTGAAGGAACTCAAAAATGAAATTTCTGATCTATTAGTTAAAATTTGTAACCTATCATTAAAATCATCCATTGTACCTGAAGACTGGAGGGTGGCCAATGTAACCCCAATATTTAAAAAAGGCTCCAGGGGCGATCCGGGTAACTATAGACCAGTGAGCCTGACTTCAGTGCCGGGAAAAATAGTGGAAACTATTCTCAAGATCAAAATCGTAGAGCATATAGAAAGACATGATTTAATGGGACACAGTCAACATGGATTTACCCAAAGGAAGTCTTGCCTAACAAATCTGCTGCATTTTTTTGAAGAGGTTAATAAACATGTGGATAAAGGTGAACCGGTAGATGTAGTGTATTTGGATTTTCAGAAGGCGTTTGACAAAGTCCCTCATGAGAGGCTTCTACGAAAACTAAAAAGTCATGGGATAGGAGGCGATGTCCTTTTGTGGATTACAAACTGGTTAAAAGACAGGAAACAGAGAGTAGGATTAAATGGTCAATTTTCTCAGTGGAAAAGGGTAAACAGTGGAGTGCCTCAGGGATCTGTACTTGGACCGGTGCTTTTCAATATATATATATAAATGATCTGGAAAGGAATACGACAAATGAGGTTATTAAATTTGTGGATGATACAAAATTATTCAGAGTAGTTAAATCACAAGCAGACTGTGATACATTACAGGAGGACCTTGCAAGACTGGAAGATTGGGCATCCAAATGGCAGATGAAATTTAATGTGGACAAGTGCAAGGTGTTGCATATAGGGAAAAATAACCCTTGCTGTAGTTACACGATGTTAGGTTCCATATTAGGAGCTACCACCCAGGAAAAAGATCTAGGTATCATAGTGGATAAAATTGCTCCCTCTCTCGTCAGTTCCTGAAGCAATTGCTCCATAAAACTGTCATTTATTCCATCCAGGTACTTTATCTCTCTAGCATGTCCTGATGTTACATTTACCCAGTCAATATTGGGGTAATTGAAATATCCAATTATTACTGCACTACCAGTTTGGTTAGCTTCCCTAATTTGTCTTAACATTTCACTGTCCGTCTCACCATCTTGGACCCAAGAAACAAAGCGGTAGCCGATCCAGTGAGCTGTGTAACAGTGACGACAATGGGAATCGGATAAAAACAAGCCCTTTATTAAAACGCCCGACTCTGGCTGAGTTTCGCTCCCTTGCACAGAGCTGCTTCAGGGGCAATTCATTCAACCCGGACTTGAAATGGTCAATGTAGAAGATATCGCATTGATTGTCAGCGTAGATGATTTCACACCAAAACAAATAGACTTTCTCTTATCCACATAGCGATGCTATGTGATACCAGCAATGAACTTGACAAGTTGAAAGACTGCTCGTTATTTGGGATTTGATATACACTGAACGCTTTTGACTTCATTGCTGGTATCACATAGCATCGCTATGTGGATAAGAGAAAGTCTATTTGTTTTGGTGTGAAATCATCTACGCTGACAATCAATGCGATATCTTCTACATTGACCATTTCAAGTCCGGGTTGAATGAATTGCCCCTGAGGCAGCTCTGTGCAAGGGAGTGAAACTCGGCCAGAGTCGGGCGTTTTAATAAAGGGCTTGTTTTTATCTGATTCCCATTGTCGTCACTGTTACACATCTCACCATCTTGGCCAGGTGGAAGGTAGTATACTCCTAACACACAAGGGATTTCTACCCATCAAGATTTGATTGTGCATTTAATCTCATGCAGGATCTTTATCCTGTTGGACTCTATGCCATCCTGGACATAAAGCACCACACCGCCTCCTCCATGCTCCTCTCTGTCATTGCGATATAATTTGTACCCTGAAAGAGCAGTAAGGTAAAAAACAAAAATAATTTGAGTAGCTAGTTAGGGGTTAGGGGTCAGGGAGGAGTGGGGAAATGGAAGGAAGGGAAGGGAGGGGTATAGGAAAGTTCCCTCCAAGTCCGCTCCTTTATTGGAATGGAATGGAAGAGATCTAGGCAAATTGTGTCACCCTGTGTACTTTACAAAATTCCTTGCCCGCGCATGCACTCACGGATATTAAAATCCAGTGCGCATGTGCAAGTGGGAATCGTATTTTATAACATGTGCACTGCGCACACATGGATGCCCACGTGGGTCTTCGAAAATCGACCCCTAAATCTCTAATTTTTTGCAAGCTAGCTTCAATATTAAGTGCATATAACTCCTCGACAATGCGAGCAATATGAATGCCCAGGTAACAAAAATGATTCCCGACCCATGCCAATGGAAAAGGATCCTCCCATGAAGTCGGTAGATTAGAAGATAAGGGAAAAGCCTCTGACTTCCCATTAATCTGGAAACCCAAAAAAGCCCCAATGTCATTTATCACCCCAATAATATCCTGAAAGCTATCACAGGGGCTCCCTACAGGTAGAGAGTCCATCAAGCTAGGGTGAGAGAACATTGTACAAATCTCATCTTTGTGTGTTTCCTCACTCCGACGGACATCAAATCTTCACAAGTGTGTACAGTTCTGTTCATACGTCTCACTCTGCATGTCAAAGTGGTCCCTAACCCCTACACTACTACCTAAACTTCACCTCGAGTTATTAGGTGGGCCTCCTATTGTAGCATAAATAGCTAACTACTACAAGGACCTTGTGGATAGTCTCTCTCTCTCTCTCTTTCCAGGCCCTTCCCCAGCCCACAACAGAAATTGCAATTTACATTATGGCTTTGTGAAGCCATCCCACTTTTACAAAATTCCCATTTCCTCCCCTTTTAAAAATTAGCATTGCATCATGCATTCTGATGCTTTTCGTATGCAGTAAAGTGGTTTTGCATGCGAAAATGCCATAATGCGAGTTGATAGATAACTCTATTAGTTTGTTAATGCCTGAGTTTGCAGTACTCCGACCCATCTCCTCTAATTGAATTGATAGTTAAACATATCAACACTGATACGCCAGCCATACTTTTAGGTGACTTCAATCTTCATGTGGATGCCAACCCTCGCTCCCCTAACTGCGAATCCTTCCTTAACACCCTCCTCTGCATGGGATTCAAGCAACTCATTCATGAACCTACTCATAAAGCAGGGCATACCCTCGATCTGATTTTTATAAATCAAGGCATTACCCAATCTTCACGCATTGCATGACAGCCAATCCCCTGGTCTGACCACAAGCTAATCTCCACCACCTTACTATACCAACAACCAAACCACACAGCAACACGGAAAACCACAGTCAAATTCAGAAAACTCTGCAACCAGGAAACACTCATTTCCCAACTCTCTCAGGAATTAAACCAACTTGACCCCTCCGACGTTAACACGGCCTTAGCCTCTTGGATCAAAATTTCAAACAAAGTGGCAGACAAGACCTGCCCTCTCATTACCAAAGTTATTAACCCCAACAAAGGCAATAAAAAACCCTGGTTCACTCCAGAATTAAAAACCAAGAAGCGGGAACTCAGGAAAACGGAACATAATTGGCACAAGAATCCTTCGCCTTCAAACCTTTTGGTCTTTAAAACTCTCATGCACCAAAAGAAAATTATTACTTACCTGCTAATTTTCGTTCCTGTAGTACCATGGATCAGTCCAGACAGTGGGTTATGTCCCCAATCCAGCAGATGGAGTCAGCACAAGCTTTGAGGGGGCGTATCCATATATACTACTACCCCCTCTGCAGGAGTTCAGTATCGAGTATATCAAAGCCCGAGTAGAAACCCCCGAAGGATCAAGTTTGTGGAAACAGATAATGAAAAAAATTGTAACCGCAACAAGTAACTGCAAACATCCTACCAACTTGTAGGGAGCTGTGAAAAACAGCGAAAAGAAACAACTGTGAAGACACAGAACACTGCGAGCAAGAAGTAACGCAGAGCAGAGCAGGATCAAGAACCCAAACGCGGTGGGCGTCTGGACTGATCCATGGTACTACAGGAACGAAAATTAGCAGGTAAGTAATAATTTTCTTTTCCCTGTACGTACCTGGATCAGTCCAGACAGTGGGATGTACCCAAGCTTCCCTAAATCGGGTGGGGTCCTGCGAGGCCTGCTCGGAGAACCTGCTCGCCAAAGTGTCCAGAGACTGAAGAGGCGAGGTGCAGACGATAGTGCCTCAAGAACGTGTGTAACGATTTCCAGGTGGCTGCCCTACAAATTTCCTGCGAGCATACCGCGCGAACCTCCGCCCAGGAAGCCGCCTGAGAACGTGTAGAATGCGCTATGATTCCGGGTGGGAGAGTCCGACCCGCCCCAATGTAGGAAGCAGCAATGCCGGCCTTCAGCCATCTGGCAATGGTAGCCTTCGAGGCCTGAGACCCCTTCTTAGGACCGGCCCAGAGTACAAAGAGATGGTCAGAGGTTCGGAACTCATTTGTAGCCTCCAGATAGAGGCGCAGAGTGCGCTTGACATTCAAGAGACGGAGAGACTTCGGCTCTGAGGAAGAGAAGGACAGCAACTCCACCGTCTGGTTCACATGGAATGCAGAAACCACCTTCGGAAGGAAGGAGGGAACGGTGCGAAGCGAAACTCCAGAGTCGGAGAAACGGAGATAGGGCTCTCTACACAACAGAGCCTGCAGCTCCGAGATGCGTCGAGCGGAACAGATGGCCACAAGAAATACAGTCTTGAGAGTGAGATCCTTTATCGTTGCGCTGCGCAGCGGCTCGAACGGTGGTCCCTACAGGGAGCGAAGCACAAAGTTAAGACTCCAGGAGGGACAAGGGTCCCGTAACGGAGGACGCATATGCTTGACACCCTTGAGAAAACGAGCAATGTCAGAATGCTGTAGAAGAGAGCCCCATCGCTCAACAGCGAGCCAAGGGCGGCCACCTGAACCCGTAGTGAATTATAGGCGAGCCCTTTTTCCACCCCCGCCTGTAGAAACTGAAGGATCTGAGGTACAGAAGCCTTAGCGGGTCTCGTGGCCTGGCTGGTACACCACAGCTCGAACACCTTCCAGACTCGAACATAGGCCGATGTCTTTCGTGCCCGCAATAGCGTGGATACTACCGCCTCCAGGTAGCCCCGACGCCGGAGGCGGCGCCTCTCAAAAGCCAGGCCGCAAGACAGAAGAATTCTGCCTGCTCGAAAAATACCGGGCCCTGATGTAGGAGCTGGGGGAGGTGCCCCAGCCTGATTGGCCCGTCGATCACCAGCTGTAGCAGGTCCGCAAACCAGGGTCGCCTGGGCCATTCTGGGGTGACGAAAACCACGGTCCCCTGATGGCTTTCTATTCTGCGGAGCATCCTGCCCACCAGGGGCCATGGTGGAAAAGAAAGATATGGCGGCCACGGGAGGACCAGGGCATCCACTCCCTCCGCGCTCTCTCCGGCGACTGAAGAAGCGTGGAGCCTTGGCGTTGAGAGCGGACGCCATCAGATCCAAGTGGGGGGCCCCCCACCGATGGACGAGAAGTTGCATTGCTTTGTCGGAGAGAGACCACTCTCCGGGTCCAGCAGTTGACGACTGAGGAAGTCCGCCTGGACGTTGTCCACACCGGCGACGTGCGAGGCCGCTAGCCGGACGAGATGACGCTCCGCCCATTGCATCAGCAGCGCCGCCTCGAGCGCGACCTGCGGGCTGCGCGTGCCTCCTTGTCGGTTGATGTAGACCACGGTGGTAGCGTTGTCCGATAGGATTCTGACTTCTCGGTTCCGAAGAAGCGGGAGGAAATGTCGCAGAGCTAGCCGGACCGCTCTGGTTTCCAGACGGTTGATTGACCACTTCGCCTCCACCGTGGACCACGTCCCCTGCGTGGCGCTTCGATCGCAGACTGCACCCCAGCCTGCTAGACTGGCATAGGTGGTCACCACCACCCAATTTGGCAGATCGAGGGACATGCCACGGGCCAGGTTCGGCGGATCCAACCACCAGCCCAGACTGTCCCTGGCATTCTGTGGGAGCGGGAGAATCATCTGATAGTCCTGCAATACTGGTTTCCAACGGGAGAAGAGCGCCCACTGTAAGGTCCTGAGGTGCGCGAAAGCCCAAGGTACAAGGTCGATGGTGGACCCCATCACTCCCAGGAGTTGCAGGTAGTCCCAGGAGGTGGGCTCTGGTAACGCAGAGAACCGTCGTGTGTGATCCCGCAAGGATTGAGCTTTGTCCTGGCGCAGAAAAACTTTGCCCAGTAGGGTGTCGAAAGTTGCCCCCAAAAAAAAACCCAAGCGTTGCGAGGGCATGAGGGAGCTCTTGGAGAAGTTCACTACCCATCCCAGGGAATGTAGAAACCGTACTACTCGAGTCACCGCTGAGCGTCCATGATCGAATGACTTCGCCCGGAGGAGCCAATCGTCCAGATAAGGATGAACCAGGATGCCCTCCTTCCGGAGAGCTGCTGCCACAACTACCATGATCTTGGTGAAGGTGTGCAGCGCCGGCGCCAATCCAAACGCGAGAGCCGTGAACTGAAAATGCTGGTCCAGAATTTTGAAACGAAGGAAACTGTGGTGGTCCGGGCGGATGGGAATGTGCAGGTAGGCCTCCGTTAAGTCCAGGGAGGCGAGGAACTCCCCCCGATGCACCGCCGCAATCACTGACCGGAGCGTTTCCATGCGGAACCGAACGACTCGAAGGGATTTGTTGACTTCCTTGAGGACTAGGATAGGCCGGAAGGAACCGTCCTTCTTTGGTACGACGAAATAGATGGAAGAGTGGCCCGAGCCCACCTCTCCGAAGGGCACGGGCGCAGTAGCGCCTATCTCCCGGAGTCTGTCCAGAGTCAGCTGCACCGCTCCTCTCTTGAGGTCCGAGCCACAGGGGGAAAAGATGAACCTTCCCTGCGGGGGGCGGACAAATTCCAATGCGTAGCCGTGTTTTATGGTATCCAGGACCCACTGGTCCGAGGTGATCCGTGCCCACTCCGCTTAGAAATACGTTAGTCGGTCCCCAATCCTGGGGACAGGGGAGTGGGCGAGACTGGCATCATTGTGAAGACTTGGTATAGGGGTTCCCGGTTCCGGGAGTAGTGCGTGCGGGCCGATGCCCGCGGAAGGCGCGCAACCAGGGCTGAGACCTGGGGGCGGATGGCCGGGAGCCCGTCTGTCTGTAGCCCCTGTAGCGCCGTTGCGCTCTGGCTCTGGTCCGAGAAGAAGAAAACGCTCTGGATGGTCGAAACCTATCCTCCGGCAGCCGATGAACAGCGTTCTCCCCCAGGGACTTGATGATCTGGTCCAAATCCTCCCCGAAGAGGAACTTGCCCCTGAAGGGAAGAGAGCCCAGACTGGACTTAGAGGACGTATCCTCTAAGTCCAGTCTGGGCTCTCTTCCCACGACGACTACTGTGGCTACGCCCAATTGCGTAGCCACAGTAGTCGTCGTGCTGCCACTACCGAAACCATGGATCTTGTGAGGACCCGAAAAAGGTCGTACGAGGCGTCCGCCCCATACGCCACTGCGGCTTCTAGCCGATCTGCCTGGGCAGCCTCATCGGACGGCAGGTTCTGAGACGTGAGGAGTTGTTGCACCCAAAGGAGACTAGCCCGCTGGGCAAGCGAACTGCACATCACCGCCCGCATACCCAGAGCGGAGACCTCGAAAACCCGCTTAAGGAAAACTTCCAACTTACGATCCTGTGTGTCCCGCAATGCCGCACCTCCCGTCACTGGGATAGTCGTCCTCTTCGTGACCGCCGACACTGCGGAGTCCACCTTTGGGACCTTGATGAGGTCCAGAAAATCTTCGGGGAGCGGGTACAGCTTTTCCATAGCCCGGCTGCTCTTCAGGGAGGCCTCCGGGGTGTCCCATTCCCTGGTGAGAAGTTGTAAAAACGAGTCATGAATGGGAAAAGCCCGCGCCCTCGGCCGGAGTGCCGCCAGGACAGGATCTCCCTTCCTTGAAGAAGTGATGACAGCGGGAGCTACTGGGGCAGGCGGGTCTGGTGGCGGATCCAAATCTAATTCTTGGATGATCTGCGGGATGAGGTCGTCCAGCTCTTCCCTCTGGAAGAGGCGTAGGGTACGCGGATCATCCCCCTCCTGTGTGCCGTCCCCTTGTCCCCCGTCCGGGAGGTCAAGTCCATGTCCCGCTGGGTCTGGCACCGCCCCCACTGCCGCGGGCGTGGATCGGACCCGGGTAGGAAGGCGGGAGGCCCCCACTCCCGGAGGGTCGGGGGGGGGCCGGCGTCGAGGGCGACATCCGAGGGATCTTAGGAGGGGGGGGGGGTCCCACAGGTGCTTCCAGCCCCTGCAGATAAGCGGTATGCATGAGCAGGATAAACTCCGGAGAGAACCCCGGCCTGCTCGGGTGCGCTTCGGGGGCGGCGTGGTTCCTGCTCCCTGGCTCTGGGTGCTTGGTTCCTGCACCAAAATCGGGGGAACACCCCCGCTGGTAGAGTCCTCCAGGGATCCGTTCTCCCTCGTGGCCTCCAGGGATCCGTTCCCCCTCGTGGCCTGCGCCTCAGGGCGCTCAGAATGTAAAATGGCCGCCGTTCCCGCCAAAAATGGCGGAGTGGCCGGCCCGCACCGCCCGGGCAAAAAAAGAGAAATCAGTCAGGGACTGTGAGGTACCTTCCCCCCCGGGAAGGCATCGTGCACAGATGCCCTCCCGGGAAATCCGGGACCCCGGGTCTCCGCAGGCCGCACAGCGGGACGGCCGCGGCATCGGGATCGCTGCAGGAGAAAAGAAAAAGCCACGGGGGGGGGGGCCACGCGCACAAAGGCGCCGCTGCGGGGGGGCCCGGTCGGCCCGCACTGCCCGCTGTCTGAAAATAGAGGAGGGTGCCGCGGGGGGGCCTTCCTGGCCACACGACCCGCCCCAGACATCTTTCCCTAAATGGCTCAGCAGCCCATGAGGAGCTGTAAAATGGCCGCGGGTGAGGGAGTAAAGAGCGAAGAGGCCGGCTCCACCGGCTTTCGCGGGCACCGGGGGCTGAGCTGTGAAGGAAAAAACTACAAAGGAAAAACAAACTTACCCCTGGCTGCAACGAGAAATAAACAGCAAGGCCACAGAGAAGAGACAAGGAAGATAAGCCACTCCCCAGAAGTTGAAAGAACTCTGCCTTTTTTTTTTTTTTTTTTTTAAACTTAATACAAACTTGATACAAACTTGATCCACAGAAAAAGACAACAACAAGCCATAATCAAGCAAGAAAGTGAAGAAAAAGGAGGGGAAATCTGATTCCCCTACTCGCATCTGCTGGAGTCAGAAGATACTGAACTCCTGCAGAGGGGGTAGTAGTATATATGGATACGCCCCCTCAAAGCTTGTGCTGACTCCATCTGCTGGATTGGGGACATAACCCACTGTCTGGACTGATCCAGGTACGTACAGGGAATACAGAATTATCATTCTGCAAGCAAAAAGAGACTTCTATTCTCAAAAAATTCACCATTTCATCTTTGACCCTAAAGCGCTCTTCTCCCTGGTATCATCCCTTACCAAACCACCAACTTCAGAAATTCCAGATGACAAAGCATCTTGCAAAGCCACTGAACTTGCCACTTATTTCAGGAACAAGATAGCTAACTTAGGCCTGGATTTACCAAAATGCGGTAAGTACCGCATGCGATAGCAAAAGGGGCGTGTTTTATGCTAATATAGTATTTATTGCAATTTGCGATAATTACCTGTGCGAAGAGCTAAGTTGGTGCACATTGTGATACCATTTCAGATTCTGCGATAAGTGCCAAACCTGATGTATTTCCTGCATTCAACCACTGGGGGACCAGTTTTTCAATGATCTGAGAGAGAGAGAGAGAGAGAGAGAGAGAGAGAGAGAGAGTGTGTGCCTGGCCATAATATCATGGCCCATAGGCAGGTATTTGTATCCCTAGGGTAGGCCCACCTAGTAACTCGAGGTGGGGATTAGGTAAGTGTGTAGGGGGTTAGGGGCCACTTTGACATGCTACGTGACACCTACGAACAGAACAGTGGTCTCTTGTGAAGATTAGCTGGCCTTCGGAGTGAGGAAACTCACTCCAAGATGAGATTTGGGCAATGTTCTCTCAACCTAGCGCTAGGTTGAGAGAACAGCTACACAGGTTTCATAAATAACACGGTAAAGGAGTGCTACTTCAAACTCCAAGTTTTAAAAAGATTAAGACCCCTCCTTCATTTTCACGATTTCAGGTCAGTCTTACAAGCTATCATTTTCTCAAAAATCGACTATTGCAATGCACTTCTACACGGCCTGCCAGACAACTCCATCAAGCCCCTCCAGTTGCTTCAAAATGCAACTGCCAGGATTCTCACAAAGACAAACAAAAGGGACCATATAACACCGATCCTAAAGAAGCTTCATTGGCTCCCAGTCAAATTTAGGATCCTCTTCAAGCTTTTATCTATCACCCAAAAAGCCATTTTTAACATCTCTCCGCTGGACCTCTCGACCCCCCTGCAACTTCACACCTCAGCCCGACCTCTGAGATTAGCGCAGAGAGGCACGCTTCAAGCATCTGTAATCAAAACCTCTTTAAGTAAAAGAGCTCTTTCCTCTGCAGGACCCAAACAGTGGAATTTGCTTCCACCGGACCTTAGGCTGGAACAATGCCTGAATACTTTCAAGAAGAGACGCTTCTGTTCAGACAAGCCTTCCCATAAGCTATGCGTCTGCCGCAATAATTGCCATGAACCATCTCTTCCCCATCTCCTCCTAAGTATATTTTTTCCTTAGCATATTCGGTCTCCGCTTATGCCTTCAATGCATTCTTTCCTTCACCCAACCTCCCTATCCCATTGGGCCCTCTACCCCAATATTCCTGATTCACTAGTTTGTTACTGATTTTACTAGTTTGTTCTTTTTCCCTTTGCTTAAGTTCTCCAAGTTTATTTCCTCCTTGTTTCATTGTAAGACAATTTTTGTTACTGTCGATTTTAAGGTTTGAAATGTAAACCGTAGTGATAAGTAACCCTTTTATTTGAACTTTGGTATAGAAAAGTTATAAATAAATAAATAAATAAATAAATAAATAAATACTAATTGGCTAAGGTTATTTGGAGAACCCCAACCATGCTAAATCTAGTAGGTGAAATTTTGACTGGCTAGATTAAGGGAACTATTCAGATGAATATTCACCCAAAGATAAGTGGATAAAGATAGCTGATTCTCTTTCTTACTCAGCAGGTCTTTCAATATCTTCCTCACTGTATAGATATAAACTCATTTCAATTGGCAGCAATTATTCATAAAGCACTTACGTAATATCAGCATTAGGATGCAAACCAAATACTTGAGGGGTATCCACTGCAGGCAGAGACTGTATGTATTCCAAATAGTGGTCAACAGTTTTGCACACTGGAATTTTATATCCAGTATAATAGCAAAAGTTAGGATCAAATATCTTTTCGCTGAACCACACCTGTCAAGGTAAAGACAAGAAATAAAAAAGCAACTACATTTTTTTTTAATACTAACATAAATAAAGTACAGTAAATACTAATGTCTCAATTTCTTCATTTTTCTTATTTGTCCAGGAAACCAATCTGTAAAGAGAGAGGCCATGATTCCTGTGCTATTTAATCTAAAATATATTAAGATTGGCAAACAAAATATATAATTCTGTCCTAGCAAAAATAGGTGCCAGTAATTTTCAAAAAGATTTCTTTTTTTTTTTTTTTAATTCTTTATTTATCATCATTTCAATTAATACAAAGAAAATTTGCATAGAATCACAAGAGGTGTAATATATTATTCTTCTCATGAAATTCTCTAAATCATGATTTACAATAAAAGGAAACATAACAATTTTACAGTCTCTCTACTTCGTAGGAAACTTGGGAGGAACAGAAATAAAGGAGAACATAAGAATATATTAACAAGTAAGGCTAGGTTACACATCAGGTACATTTATAGGATCCTGCTCTATAGGGTGCAGGTCATGCTCTCGTGCCTCTAGGAAGGCCTGAAGTTGTTCCGGACTGAAGAAAACATATGTGTTCCCTAAAAGTTTTACAACACACCTGCAGGGGTACCGTAATACATAGGTTCCCCCAAGTGCTAAAACTTTAGGGCGCAATGAAATAAATCTGCGTTGGTTTTGCTAGATCTGGAAAGATACGGATCCGACCTCCCAAGAAGGAAACATTCAGATTTTTGAAATAATTCTTCATTATTAATCCGATATCATTTTCTGAATAAAAGGTCACAAAAAGAGCAGACCTCTCTATAATTTCAACAGCAGATGTCTCTAGGAAATCGGACAGATTTTCCATGTCTATCCTTATATCAGGCACTATTGAGGTACTCCTTTGTCTTAGGAAGAATATTTTTTTAACAGGGGGAACCTGATCAAGAGGAATCTTTAATATCTCAGCAGGTGCCATTTTGCAATACGGCAATATGGCCATACGGCCGGCGCCATTTTGCAATACGGCTCGAGTGCAAGAGGTCGCTCCCGGACCTCCGCTGGACTTTTGGCAAGTCTTGTGGGGGTCAGGAGCCCCCCCCCCAAGCTGGTCAAAAGTTCCTGGGGGTCCAGCGGGGGTCCGGGAGTGATCTCCTGCTCTCGTGATGTCGGGGGACCGGAACGCAGCCGTGGCCCGAGAGTGGAAGATCACACCGGGACCTCCCCACTGGACCCCAGGTAATTTAAAGCATTTTGGGGGGGTTCGGGAGGGTGGGGGATTTATTTTAAAGGGTCGGGTGGGTTTTAGGGTTGTTTTAGTGTGCCGGTTTTCCCGCCCTCCCCCGATTTACGATTTAAACGATTTTTTAAAAAACAAAACCGCGACGATCAGATTCCCCCCCCCCCCCCCCCAGCCAAAATCGATCGTTAAGACGATCGATCACACGATTCACATCTCTATTGCCATTAACTATATCTGGCAACTTGGCAATAAGACATTACAAGAAAAACTCCTAAGGGCCCTATATACAATAGAGGTATCCTGGCCAGTTCTCAGCAAAACTCAGCAAAACTATTTTTTAAATTATTTGACAGCATTGCATCAACAATTTAAAAAAATGGATACAATATCTTATTCAAATGATATTTAACACATCATAGATTATACAAGATTTATCCATAGTGTCAGATAACTGTTGGAGATAAATACAGAATAAATAAACCATAAAGCATAAATAGAAATGTGCAAACAAAAACTGAACTGGAAATCTCAACAAGTCAGACACGGTATATAGTGTAACATTACCATTCTTCATAAATCATCAAACAATAAAATAAAGACATATAAATCATGAATCATAATAATACAACCATATTAATAAAAATAATATTTCAAAACATCTGATGAATAAAACATCCAATAATTAAAAAATGCTATAAATTTCCCAAATTACCAATAAAATATTTCAAAACAGCAGAAAATCAAATAACATTCAATAATTAAAACTAAGGATTAGAAAATCTCCTGCTCTCCATACCTAGGATCTTTTGATTTGCAATCACCCTGATATTGTCGTGGATTGGGGGAGATAAGGCCGCACAAACTTTATCTTCTTTCTCTCACACACACATACTAACATGTACATTCTCTCTCACATTCCCTCTCTCATACATATGCGCATGATCTTACATATACTCTCTCTCTCACACATTTACATGCTCTCTCTCCCTCACATACACACATATGTACAAGCTCTATCTATCTCACACACATACACACACATACTTGCAGGGATGGTTTTAGGATTTTGCTGCTTCTGAGCACTTTTGGTGTTTTTACTCCCCCACATTCTGTAAGGATCTGTTACAGGGTACAGAGGGCTGTGTGTGTGTGTGTGTGTGCACAAACATTCTCCTCTCTCTTATATATATACTGTTTCACATACATTCATTCTCATATACACATTCTCATATGCTCACTCACAAGTGCCTGCTCATGCTGTCAATATGCTCCCCCACACATGTGCTTGCCCACATGCGCTCACTAACACACACATACTCCCTGACAGACGCTCACTGACTCACACATGCATACACACACAATCACATGCTCTCAAAGCTGACATACATGCTCCCTGATTCTCACATGTGCTCTCTTTAACTCTTCTTCTCCTCCACCTCTGTTTAAGTAAAACAAAAAATATTTTTACTTATATTAGAGGTCAAGGGAGATTCAGCATGGCTCAAAAGAATAGGAACTGGGTTGGCTCACTACTGCTGCTCATGATCTGAAAGTGGTCTGTGCTCATTGGTGTGGAAAGAAGGAAGATGCTGGAAGGCTCTGATGTTGTTTTTCTTTTTTTTTTTAATACTTTATTTTCAAATTGTGAAAACTTTACCTGGAATAAACATTCCTATACAGAAAAACCAATGTCTATAAAGTATCAAAAAATTACACAAATAATATACATTTATATTCTGTATTAATATGACATTTAAATTATAAGAAAAATAATGGTAATTAGGGGCAGAATGGAGCATAAATTTCAATATAATATTTTACTCTAACATTTATAATCGATTAGTTGCCGAGTTGCACCACTTCTCACGTTTTTTCACATCGGTTCTGTGGGGATTATAACAGGGGTCAAGAAAAACATAGTTTTCATTCAAATATCTAATACATGCCTTGCAGGGATACTTCAGAACAAAGTGAGCTCCTAATTTCAAAACCTCAGACAGTAATCTGAGAAATTCTTTTCTGCATACCTGAGTGGGTTTAACCACATCAGGAAATACCCAAATGGGATTACCATAAAAATGAGATTGTCTGTTCCTAAAGAACAGGCGCATTACGTAATTTCTCTCAGAAAGATGAGCAAACGAGACTAACATAGGTCTTCTCAAGTTAATCTGTAATTCTGACGACATTTCAAGTATATTTGTCAATTCCAGAGACTGTTCTTGTTCCTCATTTTGTGGTTTTTGCTGGAGGTAGAATGCTTTTACAATTGGAAGAACTGACTCTGGGATCTTGAGAACTTGCTTCATATAGGTTCTAAATAAATCCACTGGGGAAATCAATCTTACTACTGGAAAATTCAAGCTCCGAAGATTGTGAGCACGTAAGGCATTTTCTATTGACTCCAGCCTTTTAATGGTATTACAATTTCTATCATTTTAACTTGCTTATTTTCAATTGATGTCATTCTTTTATCCATTTTTTCGATTTTATTCATATAAATTGATATCATATTATTATTTTAATTGCTTGATTTTTAATCTCCACTGTTGCCACCGACAATGTTTTAAAAGAAAATTATTCCTTACCTGCTAATTTTCGTTCCTGTAGTACCATGGATCAGTCCAGACAGTGGGTTATATCCCCCGTCCAGCAGATGGAGTCAGAACAGAGTTTGAGAGTGTCAGCATATAGAGTAGTGCACCCTCTGCTGGAGCTCAGTATTACGCATAGCAAAGCCCAAAAGCAAAACACAACATTTTGGATCCAGATCCATCCCCAAAAAGGAACAGAGAAAGATATAAGTAAACAAACGGTCAACGGGACCACCAACAGTCAACTTGTGAGGAGCTGTGAACAGTAACAATAATCAGAGACAAACAGAATGAAAGTTACCTGGAAGAATCCGAGCAGGACCTAATGAAACCCCTAGTGGCGGGCGTCTGGACTGATCCATGGTACTACAGGAACGAAAATTAGCAGGTAAGGAATAATTTTCTTTTCCCTGTACGTACCTGGATCAGTCCAGACAGTGGGATGTACCCAAGCTTCCCTAAACCGGGTGGGGTCCTGAGAGACCTGCTCGGAGAACTTGATCGCCAAAAGAACCCGTGTACTGAGGCGCCAGGTGTAGTCTGTAATGTCTGGAAAAAGTGTGCAACGACTTCCACGTCGCCGCACGGCAGATTTCCTGGGAGGAAACGGAGCGAGATTCCGCCCAGGACGCCGCTTGGGATCACGTGGAATGAGCCGACACACTGCGAGGCGGCACCTGCCCCGCCGCAATGTAAGCCGATGAGATGGCGTCCTTTATCCAGCACGCAATAGTCGTCTTGGATGCCTAAGA
The DNA here is from genome assembly GCF_901001135.1 of Rhinatrema bivittatum. Lineage (NCBI taxonomy): Eukaryota > Metazoa > Chordata > Amphibia > Gymnophiona > Rhinatrematidae > Rhinatrema > Rhinatrema bivittatum. The sequence goes on along the minus strand of NC_042617.1, from coordinate 15,958,395 downwards.
ACCTCTCCTCTGTCCTGACCAGAGGACAAACAAATGATCGGATACCCGGTAGTCATTGGTAACCTCCAGGTAACGGAGCAGCACACGCTTGACGTCCAGGAGCCAGAGAGACCGGGGTTCCTCTGGAGCGAACGCTGGAAGCTCCACCGTTTGATTGACGTGGAAGGACGAGACCACCTTTGGTAGGAAGGATGGCACCGAACGAAGGGAAACCCCGGAGTCGGAGAAACGCAGATAAGGGTCCTGGCAGGACAAGGCTTGGAGCTCTGAGATCTGGCGAGCAGAAGAGATGGCTACCAGGAAAACCGTCTTGAGGGTCAGGTCCTTGAGGGAGGACCCCCTCAGGGGTTCAAAAGGAGGGCCCGACAGTGTTCGCAGCACCAAGTTGAGGCTCCAAGAAGGGAAAGGATCCCTGACCGGTGGCCGTAGGTGTTTGGCACCCTTCAGAAAACGTGCGATATCCGGCTGAAGGGGTAGAGAGCAGTCCTTCTGTACCAAGACATTCAAGGCCGCCACCTGAACCCGGAGCGAATTATAGGCGAGACCCTTATCCAGACCATCCTGTAGGAAATGAAGGATCAGCGGGACAGTCGCCTCCATGGTTTGGACCCCGCGGTCAGAGCACCAGGCTTCGAAGACCTTCCAAACTCGAACGTAAGCGACGGAGGTCGAAGGCTTGCGGGAACGAAGCATCGTTGAGATCACTGTCTCCGGGTAGCCTCTGTGGCGGAGACGGCGCCGTTCAAAAGCCAGGCCGCAAGACAGAAGAGTTCTGCCTGCTCGAAAAATAACGGTCCCTGACGTAGAAGATGAGGAAGATGGGACAGGCGAAGTGGGCCGTCCACCGTCATCTGAAGTAGATCTGCGAACCATGGCCAACGGGGCCATTCCGGGGCGACGAGAATTACAGTCCCTCGATGATGTTCCAACCTGCGGAGAACCTTGCCGACCAGAGGCCAAGGAGGAAACACATAGAGCAGTTGATCCGACGGCCACGGAAGGGCGAGGGCATCCACCCCCTCCGCGTCGCGCTCTCTTCTGCAGCTGAAGAAGCGTGGAGCCTTGGCGTTGAGAAAGGTCGCCATTAGATCGAGGTGTGGAGTCCCCCAACGACGGACGATGAGATGCATTCCCTCTTCGGAGAGAGCCCACTCGCCGGGGTCTAGCTGTTGACGACTCAGGAAGTCCGCCTGAACGTTGTCCACCCCGGCGATGTGAGAGGCCGCTATCCGGACAAGATTGCTCTCCGCCCACGCCATCAGGGGAGTTGACTTGAGGGAGATGCTTGCTTCTTGTCCCCCCTTGACGATTGATGTAGGCCACAGTGGTGGCGTTGTCCGAGAGGATCCTCACCTCTCTGTGTCGCACCAGGGGAAGAAAACGCTGGAGAGCGAAACGCACGACTCTCGTTTCCAGGCGATTGATCGGCCACTTTGCCTCCTCTGGCGTCCAAGTCCCCTGCGTGGCGCTTCTTTCGCAGATGGCGCCCCATCCCACGATGCTGGCATCGGTGGTCACCACCATCCAATTGGGAACCTCGAGCGAGACTCCCCGAGCCAGATGCGAGGGGACAAGCCACCAATCCAGGCTTTTCCTGGCTAATGGTGGAAGCGGCAGGATCACCTGATACTCCTGGGAGACTGGTTTCCAACGGGATAGCAGGGACGCCTGCAGTGGACGCAGGTGTGCAAACGCCCAGGGTACCATGTCGATGGTGGAGGCCATTACTCCCAGGAGCTGCAGATAATTCCAGGCAGTTGGTTCTTCCAAAGCCGAAAACCGAGACACGTGCTCCCTCAGGGCTTGCGCCTTGTCCTGGCGCAGGAACACCATACCCCGCCGGGTATCAAAGCTTGCTCCTAAGAAATCCAGGTGTTGTGAGGGCACAAGGGAACTCTTTGGAAGGTTCACCACCCAGCCCAGAGAGCGTAGGAATTGTACTACTCTGGCCACTGAGGTCTGACCATGTGAGAAGGACTTTGCTCGAATCAGCCAGTCGTCTAGGTACGGATGTACTAGGATACCCTCCTTGCGGAGGGCCGCCGCCACCACTACCATGATCTTTGTGAAGGTCCGAGGTGCGGTCGCCAAACCGAAGGGAAGCGCCTTGAACTGAAAGTGTTGACCGAGAATCTTGAAGCGAAGATACCGCCGGTGAGCCGGCAGGATGGGAATGTGCAAGTATGTTTCCGAGAGATCCAATGAAGCGAGGAATTCTCCCTTGTGCACTGCGGCAATCACTGATCGAAGAGTCTCCATGCGGAACCGGCTGACCCTGAGGGCCTTGTTTACCTCCTTCAAGTCCAGGATGGGCCGAAAGGAACCGTCCTTTTTGGGAACGATGAAGTAAATGGAATAGTGGCCCAAGCCCACCTCGTCGAAGGGGACGGGAACGATGGCCCCTATTTCCTGCAGTCGGTCTAGTGTTTATTGAATCGCTATCCTCTTGAGATCCAAACCGCAGGGGGAGAAGATGAACCGGTCCCTCGGGGGGCGGACAAACTCCAAGGTGTAACCGTCTCGTATGATGTCCAGCACCCACTGGTCCGTGGAGATAACTGCCCACTCCTCGTAGAAGTCCATGAGGTGGCCTCCGATCCGGGGAGGTGAGAAGTGGGCTCCTTTGGAATCATTGGGAGGACCTTGAGGGCGGATTTCCCTGCCCTGGACCCTCTCTCGCGGGCCTCCGCCCATGAAAGGAACGAGACCAAGGCTGGGATCTTGTCGGCTGTGTCCGGGAACCGGACTGCCGGTAAGACATATAACGTCGTTGTGCCCTGGTCCTGGTTCTACCGGAAGAAAATGACCTGAAGGAACGCTGTCTATCCTCCGGCAGCCGATGCACCGAATTTTCCCCCAGTGACTTGATGATCTGATCCAGGTCCTCTCCAAATAAAAACTTCCCCCGAAAGGGGAGGGAGCCAAGGCTCGACTTGGAGGAAGCATCCGCCGCCCAGTTGCGAAGCCACAAGAGCCGTCGGGCTGCTACAACCGAAACCATGGACCGCGCCATTACGCGAAAGAGATCATACAAGGCGTCCGCCCCGTATGCTATGGCAGATTCCAGACGGTCCGCCTGGGCGGCCTCTTCGGGGGGCAACTCCTGAGAGGTGAGAAGCTGCTGTACCCAGAGTAAGCTGGCCCTTTGCGCGAGCGAACTGCACATCAAGGCCCGCATACCTAGGGCGGAGACTTCGAAGACCCTCTTGAGGAAGGTTTCTAGTTTACGGTCCTGCGTATCCCGCAGGGCCGTTCCACCCGTGACCGGGATGGTCGTCCTCTTGGTCACTGCCGACACCGCTGAATCCACCTTGGGCACTTTGATAAGATCCAAAAAATCCTCAGGGAGCGGGTATAGCTTTTCCATGGCGCGTGTGACCTTCAAGGACGCCTCGGGAGTGTCCCACTCCCTGGTGAGAAGCTGTAGGAAGGACTCATGGATAGGGAAAGCCCTTGCCCTAGGACGGAGGGCGGCAAGTACTGGATCCCCTTTGTGAGAAGAGGTGGCGACGGCAGGAGCCACAGGGATCGGCGGATCTGGAGGTGGGTCGAGGTCCAGCTCCTGAATAATATGGTGGATGAGTTCATCCAGCTCTTCTTTTTGAAAAATCCGTAGGGCTCGAGGGTCGTCCCCCTCCGTATGTCCATCCGGATGCGCCTCCGGGGGTTCCGGGGAGTCGTCTCTCACCGGCGAAGCCGCCCCCGTGGTACGCCGGGGTGGCATGGGAGAGGGACCCGGCAGGGATCCAGGCGTAACGGGCGAGGCGGTGAGACCAACAGCAAGTTTAGGAACCTTGGGGGGAGGGGCCCCCAGGGGATTCGACGCCTGCGCTCCCATACCCTGCAAATAAGCCATGTGCATTGCCAGAATAAAATCAGGTGAGAAAAACGGGGAGCTGATTGGAATCCCTGGGGGGGGACCGTCCTGGGAGCCCCGGTCGAGCAAACCCCCCGCCGGGGGCAAAGCCTGTTGAGAGCCAGTGCAACCAATCCTGTCTGCATCTGGGAGCGAGTCCGTCTCACGCTGTCCCCCTAAAATGGCCGCCGTTCCCGCCAAAGGCGGCGTCGTGGCCGGCCCGCGCCGCCCGGTCTGAGGAGGAGGCAGGTCCGAAATCGCACCGGAGGACTGCAGGGTGCCTTCCCCATCGGGGAAGCACCGCTCACAAAGCCCCTCCCTCAGAAATTGATTCCCGGGTCACTGCAGGCCTCACACCTCGAGGACCGCGGCATGTCAGCACCGGGAAAAAAAGCCTCGGGGGGGGGGGGGGGGCCAAAAACGAGCTAGTGCCGTGGGGGGGGGGGCCTGAAATGGCCCTAACAACCCGCTGAAGGGGTCCAGGAACTGCGGGGGGAAACCCCCGTTTCAGTTGAGCACACACCCGCGGGCGGAGCTTGCGAACCGCGGGACCCACAAACGACGCGTGGAGCGGCCAGAACCACCGGCATCCACGGGGCACCACCAAAAAGAAGCAAACCTGTGGAGAAAGAAACTCAAAAAACTTCCACCTTACCCCAACGGAAGAGGAAAGGAGTACAGAATAGAGAAGGCCGAGCCACAGACACATGCCTCCTCAAAAATTGAAAAGTCTTTTTTTTTTTTTTTTTTAATTTTAAGGAATCAAAATGAAGAGAAACATAAGACAGGGAAAAACTGTGGAGAAAAAGAAAGAAATAACCAAAAATGAAGAAACCCTGTCAATCTGGGGGAGCTAGTGGATCCCCCCACTCACATCTGCTGGAGTCAGAAGAATACTGAGCTCCAGCAGAGGGTGCACTACTCTATATGCTGACGCTCTCAAACTCTGTTCTGACTCCATCTGCTGGACGGGGGATATAACCCACTGTCTGGACTGATCCAGGTACGTACAGGAAATAGAGCTTTCAATAGCACTAAGCATTGTTCATATCCCATCCATGGTTCCCACTCATGGTTCCCCCGTCTGCTTAGCCTCAGAACTTTTGTCCCAGGCCACTTCCATGGCCGCTCCTACCTCCACCGAGGCAGGGCTGGGTATCGCGGTGTCTCCGGGGTGAGTTGGTTTCCTCGGTGATCTGGGGCTTAACGTTCTATCCAGGGTCAAGGGGGACAGCTCATGCTCTGGAACTGTTCCCCCAGCGACCAAGCCTCCTGGGTTCGTCGGTGGTGCTCCCGCGAAGAAACCAGAGATCTGGGGCTGTCTTGGGTCATCCAACGGTGAGCCGATATTCTCACCTCTTAGACAGCCCTTTCTTTTGGTGTGCGGCATTTTCTATTGAAGAACTGAGAAATAAGGAAATAGTGGCAGCCTTTCCCTCCAGTGTCTCTCATGTGTTTACAGCTCGGTGGCCATCTTGCCCCCATGATGTTGTTTTTCTACTACTATTAAATTTTGCTGTGGTGCCAGTATGAGGGGAGCCAGAAGTTGAGAGCAGCAACAAGGCAGCAGCGGGAGGTCTCTGTGCTGCCTTCCATTTGCCCAATCAAAGGCAGAGTGGGTATGAAGAAAGGCAGCTAGAGTACTTCCTGATGCTGCAGTGATGGGAGGGAAGGGCTTGGAGCAGTAGGAGCAGGCCCATGAAGCCGCCGTTACTGCTGCCATTGCCAGACGGAAAAATGAAGAAGTAGGAAGGAGATTCTTGTGGGAGACTCCTGCTACTGTAGGAAAATATCCAATTTTTAACCACTGAAAGCACCCAAAATGAATCATAATAGCTGAAGAGGGATGCCGACAGGCACAAAAACACTATCACAGCTAAAGAAAATAAACTTTGCCCAGATGAGAACTTTAAACCAGAACTGAAGGATGCTTATCAAAATCTGCCTGTTTGTAAGAGCCTGTGTAAATAAAACCAAGGCAGAGGAACAATGCAGAAACTTTAGCTCAAAAGCAGACGTCTCTGACCAGTCAAGGGAAATCCAGAGGTCAGAGGCCCCCCCCCCCCCCCCCCCCCCCCTTGGACAAAGGGGAGCACTCTGAAATAGAGAAAACACTGACAGTGGCAGACAACCTTGGTCCAGACATGGCAGGATCCCCCCCCCCCCCCCCGGAAGAAAAGGGGAGGGAGAAAAGACCTGCAATGCAGAAAAGACTCTCCACCCGCTACATGATTATGCATGAGCTTATGCATATTTATCAGCTGGAAAGTATAAGATGGGGCAAATAAGGAGAAAAGGAGTTGACCCAAAACAGCCCCAGCACCCTCTGCTACTGAGAAGGGAGAAGACTAGGTATGGCCAGGAGACCAGAGAGAGGAAATGCCTTGCCTGGGGTCAGGCAGTGGCGCAGAGTCTGAGGCTGTGAGAAACTGAGAAAAGCCTAGAAGCTCTGCCAGTACCAGACCTGGAAGCAAGTCTCCTTCCCTGCCCTCATTCTCCAGACCTCCAGCCAGAGCCTGCTTCAGAGGTAAACAGGGAAATTGCCTGAAGTTGGAGCCAGGGATACTAAGTTAGCCCTAAGTATTAATATATTGGGCAGGCTAAGGTTTATGGCGTGTTTTAAACCACCCATGGTACAGAACTTTCTTTAGGGTAAACTGATGCTCAGTAGCAATGAAGTTAAAGACATGTGTTGTTGTTATCTTCTAAATGTCAATCCTGCCAAATCTGATAAATAAAAGTCTAATTCTCTGGAAAAAACATTGTCTTTTCCTGAACTTAGGATCATGAGGTGAGGTCGAAGGGGAACTGGAAGTGTCCTGTAGCAGACAGGTTCCTGCACCCTAAAACTTACCTACAGTACATGTCAAAAGGTACTGCAAGGCCTGGTGTTTGTCACAGCAGCTCTGTAGGCAGAGGGCCACTGTGACCAACACCAACCTTAGGATTGTCCCCACTGGCCTTGGTGATTTTGTTTTTAACAGCTCACAGACCCATTTTGATATCACGATGGTGAGTAGCAGGACCCCAATAAGTTACCCAGTCCAATAGCAGGATGAACTGAATTGGTGATCTTCCCAAGACTCATGCCTTTGCTCTCTGACCCTAGCTGCTTCCTTGCAAGGAGGAAAGAAGAACATGCAATGTGCGGCTCCAGAGGCAGACCTGATTACGGGGCCATACTCGATAGGCTGATGGTCGCTGCCTGAAGCAAGGGATGAAATGGTATGTCCTCATACATTCAACAGTCACACATGAACATAGGCTCATGAAATACTGAAGAACATTTTCTAGGACTTCATAGTGGCCTTACTAATAAGATTATCCTCACTCTAAATATTTAGGGCTTCCTTGAGCAAAAGTGAAAGTTATGATGGTAAACACCATTTGTGCTGGTGTTAAATAGCTTTTTATTTACCAGTCCATATTCAGACACAGTTTAGCTAGCAAAGTTAGCCAAATAAACTTCTCTGGCTAACTTTGGAGGTATATTCAAATGTGAAACCAAACTTTTGAATATAGCCGGCTATCTTAAAATTAGCTGTCCAACTCTAGCCACCTAACTTTAGGACAGCTCTTTGGCCCATCCAGATAGCTAGTTAAGTCATCTGGCTAACTCTGAATATTGGAGTTAGCCAGTTAATTTACAGGCCGATTCAGAAAAATGTGCGGGAGAGCTGGCGAGCGCCCGCTCCCCCGGCGCGCACACAGGCCATTCTCCTGGGCACGCGATTCAGGAGGGTGGCCTATGCAAATTAGGGCCCGTGGTAAAAGGAGGCGCTAGGGACACTAGTGTGTCCCTAGCGCCTCCTTTTTGACAGAAGCGGCGGCTGTCAGCGGGTTTGACAGTCGACGCTCAATTTTGCCGGCGTCGGTTCTCAAACCTGCTGACAGCCACGGGTTTGGAAAACGGACGCCGGCATAATTGAGCATCCGTCTTCCAACCCGCGGGCCGATTTTTAATTTTTTAATTTTTACTTTTTTTTTTACTTTTGGGGCCTCCGACTTAATATCGCCATGATATTAAGTCGGAGGGTGCACAGAAAAGCAGTTTTTACTGCTTTTCTGTACACTTCCCCGGCGCCGGCAGAAATTAACGCCTACCTTTGGGTAGGCGCTAATTTCTGAAAGTAAAATGTGCGGCTTGCCTGCACATTTTACTTTATCGTGCGGGAATAACTAATAGGGCCATCGCGTCGATAACGCGCGTCCAAATGCGGGTTAACAGTGCGCTCCACCGGAGTGCACTGTATTGTATCGGCCTGATAGTCGGTTAACTCAGCTCCTCCCAGTTTCATCCTCGAAATGCCTCTAACTTATCTGGTTAAATTCTAGCCTCCTTATTAGCTGGCTAGAATTAAGCTGGATATGTACCTAAATATTCATTTAGCTACCCATCTTCAGAATTAGTTGGCTAAATGCTTTTGAATATAGACCTCCTAATTTTCTGTACTGTTTCATCTTAATAAATCAGCCTCAAAGTTTCCTTACCCTGGCAAAGCAATTAAGAAGCCGCTTATCAAAATCATCGGTGACCCTGCCTCCATACTGTACTTCTCCAATCATATATCGTACAGTGCTCCAGGAGACGCCCTGTATGAAACAAAATAAAGAACAATATTTTTAAAAATGTATTTCAGGCCACTTTCATTTTTATATGCTTTTAAAATGTGATTTTACTATAACCCCACAAAGCAAAAAACTCACATACTGATGATATCATAGTTTGTTTGAAAGTACTAATGCTAATGTGGAGAAAGACATGATAAAATCTTCTTTTGTGACAATTTGTCCTATTATAATGACAGAGCAGTTCAGTTTTAGGATCAACTTATCAATATTTACTTGCATAATGCTATTATTAATGCTATTATTAAAAACATCACAAAGCAAGTGCAAAGTGGCCCACTTTCTCAAAAATATGCTGTCTCTCATGTTCCTTGGCAGCTCCCATAGGTTAAAATGTATAATAAGCTTTGTATTTTATTTATTTAATATTTAATTTATATAATATATTTAGCAACTGCTTCCCCAGGCAACACCAGACTGCTCAAAGAAGTATATATAACCAAACCAGGGGCATAATAAAAAAGTCATACAAAAAACAAAACAACCTAACACACAGTTACAAACAGCCAACCCACACTTCATCAGCCTCTTCATCAACCTTCATTTGCCTGCCCCAGCATCTCCACCCCAGCTGAAAATTGAATTAATTTACCCTTCTTTTCTTCATCAGCCCCTTCCAGCTTCCCCTCATTCCCTTCAGCCCTTCCAGCTTCCCCACAAACCTCAAATAGCCACCTTCTTTCTACTCAAATCTTCCCCGAGCCTTCACCCAGCAGCTACATCAGTTTTAATCAATCAGATCCCTGAAAACAATCAGATCTTAACCTTCTTACAAAATCGAGGGTAATTTAACTCTGCTCTGATACCTAATGTTAGTGCAGCTAATGAAAAATTCCTGGCTTTCACATGTGCCAGACTTTTCGCATTGAAAAAAATATGTCAATAAGGCCCGTTAGCTTGAGGAATGCTCCCACCCTGGGGTGTATCAACTGATCTTATTCAACAGATACTCGGAGCTGTATCTAGCATTTAAAATATGGGCATTTCAGGAGGTAAGAAGAGGTTGATGGACAGAAAATATGCTCATGCATGTTACCATGACCCAGGCCCTAGTGAATGGAGCAGAGCAATAACTGGACTCCATGTCCCTGCAGCTGCCCCACTTTCAGCCCTTGTCCAGCATGGCTTTGTTTCAAAACAAAGAGATGTACTTGACCATGGGAAAGATTGGGGGTTGGATCAATAGCTGGTACAGGCTGAAAAATCAGCCACTTTTCTATTGTACCTGCAGCTAGACACATCGTTCCTTCCTCCTTCCCAGAGCACTGTTTAGTTGTAGTATGGCAATAGGCCCCAATAATGTATTATAATCTGTAAATTGTCATAGTTGGTGGGTATACCCTAGCCAAAGGATTGACTGTAAATAAAAATTGTCATGAGCAGAGTTGCCCCCAATAGAGAAACTCCTATTTATTTTATTTAAAAACTTTGTAGCCTGCATTCTCCATAATTCGCAGCAGATAACAATTATACATATATAATTATAAAATACAAAAACTATAACATAAGACAGTGCAATAAAAACAATAGACATCAGCTGAGAAGAGGACAAAGCTAAACAAAACAGAAATGTGCTGCGGTTACCATTACAAAATGATATCAAACAGGAGAGACTGCTTCCCCAAACACAAGCCAGAAGAGATTTTTTGGTCAGCTGGAGGGGTTCTGGCAAAGAGTTCCATAGGTACAGACTGACGATTGAGAATGCATGCTCATGAGTTTTACCAAGGCATGCACCTCGCAGTGAAGGAATATCCAGCAAAACAAGATGACCTCCCCCACAAGTGGGTTGGACGGTGCGGGCAAAGGGGACTGGTTTCTGTTCTCTGGATGCCAGTCAAAAGCCAGCTGCAGGAACAGGCTGGGGAGCTGGCTGAGCTCTAGGTGCTCTTTATATGAGAGGGTGGCCTCTTTGGGAGCTGTACGAGCATGAGAGGCCAGAGGGTAGTATCTCTGTTGCTTGTAAAACTGCTTCCTGGTATCCCTATGTGGACTTGGGTCGCTGAGGAGGCATCAGAGGTGGTAGTTGATAGCTGACGCAGGGTCTCATGGTGATCCTTGAGTTGGGCCACTGCGTCTTGGATTTTGTCCCCAAATATGTTTTCTCCTGCATAAGAGAGGTCGGCCAGTTTTTCTTGGACCTCCGGACGAAGGTTGGAGGCTTTTAGCCAGGCCCAGCATCTGGCACTAATGCCTGCCGCTGAGTCCCTTGACACTGTTTCAAAAATGCCATAGGCCGCTCTCACTTCGTGTTTTCCAGCCTCCAATCCTTTTTGGAGGATGGATTCTAGGCCCTCCTGAAACTGCTGTGGCAGGGTCTCCGTGAACTCCTGGACCTGTTTCCATAGGTTCCTGTTATAATGGTTCATGTATAACTGGTATGCTGCTATGCGAGGATAAGCATGGAACCCCAGAAAACCCTACGACTAGGGCATCTAAGGCTCTCTGCTCTTTTCCTGGAGGGGTGGAGGACTGAGGGCGGGTCCTCTTGGCCTTTTTCTGGGCTGATTCAACTATCACCGACTGGTGTGACAACTGGCTCTTTTGAAAACCTAGGGCCTGTTGTACTAGGTAGGTGGCATCCATCTTCCTATTGACCGGAGGCACAGTACCTGGATGTTCCCAGAGATGGTGAAGGAGGTCCAAAAGGACCCCATGCACCGGGACAGCCATCACCTCTGAGGGACCTCCAACATCTTGTGGCGGGCATCCTCTTCCATTGAAAGTTGGAAGGTAATGGTTTCCGCCATCTCCCTGACAAAACTTGTGAAGGAGAGATCCTCCAGAGGGGAGTGCCGCCTCTCTTCTGCGGGGGAAGGCCCTGACAGAAGGTCCTCTGAGGCCTCCGAGGAATGCTCAGAAGAGGCATCCCCCCATGGGTCATAGGGGGCCTCCTCCTCACTGGCAAAGTGCCCAGGTCGAGGAGTAAGGCTAAACCCCAGAGTACAGGGCATGCGCATGATGGTTGGTGAAGTGGAAATGACAGCGGTGGTGCTGGCACCATGGGCATCAGGACCTGCGAGGGACGTTGGGGCACCGGGAGGCCCGATGGCCTGGGGACGGGATCCGGCATCTGTGGTTCCGCCCATGAAGATGCGCAAGTAGCCGCATCTTCCTCCTCCGAGGAGCCAGGAATTAGGATTGAGATGGGAGGAGGCATCAGTGGTTGGCAGGGCACCGAGAGGCCCATTGGCACGAGCTGCATTGGCAAGGCACCAAGCAGCACGTCCAGCCTTTCCAGGAGAGATGCCAACCTGGAGGGCACCGGTTCCGATGTCAGTATGGGGGCCAGCATCAATGGCGGCTGGAGGCCCCGAAGGGCATTAAGCACTGCCTGTTGGACAACACAGTCCAACTCCTCTTGGAACAGGAGTGTGGAGAAAACCGACCCTGTAGTAGAAGCCAGCTGAGCATCACTGAAGCGTCCACAGGGGTCTGTGGAGGCTCGGTGCCCAGCACCAATATTGGTGGGGAACGCCCTGTGCTCCCGGATCCAGAGGATGGGGCCTCCTCTCCCCAGGGCCTCTTCGGAGGGGGCTTGGCCAAGGCCGATGCCGCTCTGGTGTCGGTGCCGGCATCGGATGGCGTCGACCATCAGTGCCGGTGTCGATGCTTCCCACAGTGCTCAGCCCGGTCCTTCTCCGGTGCCAAGGATGACAATGCCGAAGTCTTCAATTGACTCGATGCCAGTGAGGGGTGGTCTTCCGCTCCTTGGTCTTCTCGGCAGGGCTTTGATGGGGAAGGTCCTGAGTCAGTTTGATCCCCATGACTCAATGCACCGGCACTGGAGTCTATGGAGCAGAGTACTTAGAACCAAACAAGTGCTCCATCTTGTACAGGCAGGCACGCCAGCCTTTGGGGGTCATCTGAGCACAGCTGGGACATCGACAGACATCATGGGAAGGTCTGAGACACAAGATGCAGACATTGTGTGGGTCCATTATGAACATTTTCCACAGACACTCCGGGCACTTCCAAAAACCGGTTGCCATGATAAAAAGAAGCGGTGTGCGGTCAGAGGCCGTCGGCCACCGGGAGGTAGACAGCTGTGAACTGATCGTAAAAGCACAAAATGAACTTACCTGATGCCGGAGGAATCGGTCCACGATGGGGGACCCCTGGAGCGGGGAAAAACTTGAAGTAAACTTCAAATTATTCCGTGAGGAATAGCATGAGGAAAGAAAATTCTCAGAGATCCACTAACCGCGAGGGAACTGCTGTGCAGAAAAAAAGAGACTGAAGGCAGACCCAGTGTGGCCATGGGGTTGGTGGCATGCTGGGCATGCTCAGTGTTCCAGTCAAAGTTCTAGAAACTTTGACAAAAGTGTTCTGTGACAGGGCTCCATCTGATGATGTCACCAATCTGCGTGACCTGGGAGAAAGAATCAATCCCAGTCCGTGAAAGAAAAAGTATTTCAATTTTACTAAGATTTAGTACAAGGCTGTTACATGATAATCAATCACTGATCTGTGAAAAACAGAACAAATGTTTATCAAATGCAGCAAAAAATATAGAAGTGATAGAGAAAAATTGTATGCTATCAACATCCAGTTTGAAGGAGATGCCGCGCTGAGAGGGAATATGGCAAAGAGGGAGCAGGTAAATATTTAATAATATAGGAGAAAGTGAGGCGCCTTGAGAGACTCCTGTGATAAGAGGTACAATGGAGGAGGATGAGTTGCTTGTAAATACTCGGTAAGACTGGTCTGTGAGAAAAGATGAACACCAGTGAAGGACTGTAGAAACAATACCCAGCGATTCAAGACGGTCCAAAAGATTCTGGTGATTTATGGTATCGAAGGCTGCAGATAAATCAATAAGGACCAAAAAATAAGTCTCTTGTCAAAGCCCTCCCTAACCTTATCAAAATTACAGAGAAGCAGAGTCTCTATATTATGACATGGATGGAACTTGAACTGAAATTCATGAAATATGTTATTGTCAGGAAAACTTGTAGTTGATCGAAAATTACTTTTTCAATAACTTTGGATAGCATTGGGAGAGATGAAATTGGTCTATAGTTTGATAATTCAAGAAAATTAGCATTTGATTTCTTAAGAATAGGGCAAACTGTTGCCTTTTTTAAATTGTTATGCATTTTTCCCTACGCATGAGAGATTTGCATGCATTGCCTTCATTGAATGCAAATCTATCTCATATCTTTTCATTGTGGGGAGGGCAATTTTCAAAATGACACTGAGTACCCAACTTAGCCAACATGATAATGGTGAAGCGCTGCCTAAGAGCATCAATTGATACTCTGCAGCTCTGTTCCTTCAGTAAAGACTGGGACCCTCCAGTACCAGAAACATTCATTCTGGAGGGGTGAGGGTCAGGAATTGAGTGGTTAATGGTTCTACTTTAATCATGGGGATGGGAAGAAGGTGTCTTGATTGTGGGATGGAGGGGTAGGGGGGAGTATTACTGTCAAGCACATCTGAGTCTTGAATGAGGAATGAAACTGTATGAGGTGTTAAGATTCATAGTTGGCTGTCAGAGCTTGATCATGAGGAGTTGGAACTAATTATATCCATTCAAAAGTACAACCTTCATAACTGGACACAATACACCAGGAAAGAACTTACATTATTGCCTCCGTCTTTCTATTGGTTATGCCTCCTCTTGTGCAGCCTAACATTCCTGTTTCTCGGACTACTGTCTCGCCGTACTGTTTTTCTATATTCTGATCATCAAATATAATCACCCTAGGTTTCTCTCCTGCTTGTAGCACAATAACATCTCACCCCCTCCCACTCATACTGTTCTCTTGGATTTCTGTACCCCAAATGCATGATTCTATACTGAAACTCAACTGCCAAACACTCTACCACTCCTTGAGTTTTCTTAGCTCATGTCTCATTCTGTCCGCTTCCTTGGGGTGCCCACTCAATCATAGAGCTTAGGTATCATCTGTAAGAAACAATCTTTTCCTGCTGACTACTCTGCAATATTGCTCATGAACAGAACTGAGCCCAGAAGTGATCCCTGAGTAGCCCACTAATCATCCTTCTTTCCTCAGAGTGAACTCCATTTACAATCACTCTCTATGGGACAGTATCAAAAACATTACTGAAGCCGATCAATGATGCTGAAAGCAGAACAAACGATAGTGATCGGTGTGTCAAGGGATTCTTTATTGGTATATTGCCCAATTCTGGCCGAGTTTCGCTCTCGCAGGAGCTGCCTCAGGGGCTGCTGTACCAATGGTTACTCGTCTTATGTAACATTTCAATGATATGACATTACAACATGTGAATTGTGAATCCTTAGTGGGTGATGTGCAGACAGTACTTCCAAATTATAATGTCAGGGTATACGAGTTAATTTCTGAAAAATCTGTGTCACATAACATTGAAGTGTTACATAAGACGAGTAACCATTGGTACAGCAGCCCCTGAGGCAGCTCCTGCGAGAGCGAAACTCGGCTAGAGTCGGGCAATATACCAATAAAGAATCCCTTGACACACCCTGATCTAATTCTCTGATTACCCTGTCACAGAGATTGATCAAATTTCCTTGACATGATCTCCCTCTGGTACAAACATTTTGCCTTGCATCCTGTAATCTGCTAGAACCAATATACTTCACAGTCCTTTCTATTAGAAAGTGTTCATCAGTTTTCCCATCACTAAGGTTAGACTAACTGGCCTGTAGTTCCCAACCTCCTCCCTATTACCACTTTTGTGAAGAGGGACAACATCCACCTTTCTCACCATATTACCAAGATCAGCAGTTCTTCACAATTTTTATCAAATAAATAAATGGACTGTTAGTGAAGTTCAATAAAACCAAACAATCCTGTGTCTCAATTTGCAAATTTTTGCCACTACATCATGGTTTTAAATAAGTGTCAGCCATTACCATTTTACAAATACTGGTCATGTCTTGTTAATATTAAAATGTCTCTCTTCAACGGGATATCCCCATTTTTCCCTAGAAAATGTTCTCTCTAATACTTAAAAAGCCCTATTTTCATTCCACTAATTGTTAAATCACACTGAGAATAATTTATCGAAGGTTTTTCTCATCCTCACAGAATGAAAGATCAGTTTGTAAATCTTACCCATTGTATTTTCCAGGCAAGGGATACTGTGACAGCTTTGTAAGAGTTCTGGCAATCTGCAACACACCCAGGGATTTGCTCAGAGTTGCTAAGACAACTCATAATAAATCTCAAGAGGTTTTGTGGATTGCCTGAATGTTTACAGAACCAGCACTGTATATTTATTAATTTTTTAGCAATACTTATATTTCATTTAAACACTATCCATTTGGGATTGACGCAGTGCCATACAGGAGGCCCAGGTTCATTTCTCAGACTTGTCTGCTGCTCCTTAGGCAGTAATAGCTAGAAACACTTACAGGAGCAACTAATCATGGACCCTTATACAGCAGCACTTCATAGTGGATTTTTGAGAGGCATTGGAACAATTTCAGAGGGAGCTTTCTCCTGACATCTTAGTCACAGGAAGGCACCACATCTATAGAGGTGTGTATGGCAGATTAGAAGGGAATATCAAATCCAAAAGGAGTGCAAGGAAGTTATTGGTCCAGAATTTTAATCAGCAAACAAGGTAAAGTTTATTGAAAATTCAATATGGCAACTCCATTGCTCCAAGACGATAAAGGCAAATTATTCTTTCAGGGTCCCCCGACACGGACCCCGTGTTTTGCCCGAAGGCTGCGTCAGGAGGGACAAAATTAATTTGCAAAAACTAGAAAGGAACAACAATAAAATTACATTAGAACTGTGGACCTAATATGGGGTACAAAGTATACACAGTGGCGCCGGGAACACATACCTTTAAACTTGCTGAGGAATTCATACAGCTAGTATGGCAAGGAGAGCGGGAGGATAGACAAAACACAGCGTTTTAAAGCCGTCTGTTTTGGTGCGGTTTTTAAAACCAGTCAGAGAACGGGAAAATCAACCAATCATGATCAAGGTAAACAATACAGAAGCAGAAACCAAAATAGAAACCAAAACGATTCAAATATTGCCATTCGATCTCATTGTTGAGCCCTTCAGGGTGAAGACAATTCAATCTAAAAATCAATTTTTGTTCTCTACGGATGAGCATTTCAGAAAAGTTTCCCCCCCGGCATGGGGGAAGAAGCAGGTCAATTATCAAGAATCTTAGGTCATTCTCTGAATGTCCTACTGATTGCCAATGTGAAACAAGGAGTGCCGATTCACGGCCAGTGTGACTATTAGACCGGTGTTCTATAATGCGGGTATGCACTTGTCTAGTTGTTTTGCCCACATATAATTTGGGGCAAGGACACACAATCACATAGATTACTCCCCGTGAATGACAAGTGGTAGAAAATTTGAGAGGAAAATTTTTGTGAGTAATGGGATGTTCAAAAATAGTAGTAGAGAGTGCAAAAGGACACACTGAACATTGTCCACATGGTTGATGACCCAAAATGTTGACTACTCCTGAAGTAGAATCATGTTGAAAATGAGAATGAACCAGCATGTTTCTCAAATTCTTCCCACAACTGAAAGAAAACCGTAATGGGCAATTAAAGATCTCATGGAGGGATAACATGGACCAGTGACGTTTCAAAATAGATGTAATATTATACACATGGGTAGAGAAGGGTAAAATACAATTAATTGAAGGGTCCGCTGTCTTAGTTTGAGGGAGAAAAAGAAGATCACGATTCACGTATAAAGCTCTATAGAGAACCCGGTAAGGGTACCCCCTCTCTTTAAACCTAAGCAGCATCTGCTTAGCTTGAGTAAGGAAGTCCTCTTTAGATGAACAGAGGCGCTGAAGCCTTAACAGTTGTCCAGCAGGAATGTTCATTTTTAAAGAGGTAGGATGGTGACTGTCAAATCGCAATAAGGTATTGGGATCTGTGCTTTTGCGGAAAATAGACGTACTAAACAACCCTTCTCGCAACTCACGCTGTCTTTTTCAATGCCAGTTCTCAGAGTAGGTTTGGTGATTCCACCTTAGGTGTAAGTTGTACAACCAAGAGCTTTATGGCTAAGGGTTGCAAACTACCTCCCAAAAAAACTGTGAACTCCTACTTTCTTCACTAACCTCTACTCTCCTCATGAATGCTGAAGTGGTGGAGCTGTGTCACTGTTAGATAGCTACCACCTGAACCAGCAACTTCTGGGACCAGAGCTGGCTCCCTAAGCAAGGAGCCTGGAGAGCCAGATAAATAGATGAGCCTGGACTAATAAGTTGGCTATTATCCATTACTAATAGGCACACACCAATGGTGATTAGCGAGGGTAAGGGCAGAGGCCTGTACTTAAACCCCACATAGACCCAAAGCATTTGCTGGTACAACTCAGCTCTTAGGGAATGTTTCCCTGTTGATGCCTGATATCCTGACTTTGCCTTCCCCTGGCACCTCTGCTCTTTATCTTGCCTTGCCTGGAACTTGTGAGTCTGATATAGTTTGTAGCTGAGACTCCAAATCCTCACTTTGCCTTTGTCCGAGATTCCAAATCCTGACTTTGCTTCTGCCCAAAACTTCTATTCCTAGCCTTCCTCTGTCTGGAATTTCTGATCCTTCTGTTGCCTATGCCTGGAACTCCTGATCCAGATCCTGTTCCTACCAGATGCTTTACCCTGACTGTGCTGCCAGCTGGGCATTGCCTCTAGGACTCAGAAACCACTATCTCTGTATAATTCAACTTTTAGTAAGGCATTTGATAAAGTGGCCCCAGTGACTGAATGCCTAGTGAATTCTCATTCAGATTCTCATTGGTATCACTCTGTCTTGAGGACTCTGAAGTGACAAGTCCAACATCATGAACTAAAATGGACAAAGAATAAATCTTCTGTTAATCTCTCTTGTAAGTCAAGAATTGCACATTATAGCAAGAAATTAAAATTGCAAAAAAGGAAATATGTTTCAAAGCAACTTGAATTAGCTGAAAATCATCCTATGAAACTTTTTGAGCTAATTTCATAATTCTGTGAGGTGCAGGAATCTAACTTTCTGCTGAGTCATTCACAGTTTTGGTTTTTTATAGGAGAAGATTAATAGGATAAGGAATACATTTCTATTGTCTTCCCAACCTTCATACCTTGATTATGTTGAAACTGATTTAAACAATTCTGATTGTTTCTTTCCTGGGCTCATGAGTACATCTAAAACTTTCAACCAGATACCATTGTTTATGTTGCAGAAACTCTTAAAATTTATGAATAGATCGACTTCTTCTCTTGATCCACTCCACCCTAAGCTAGTTAAAAAGACTGAATTAGGTCTAGAGCAATATCTCCTTTCAATTGTTAATAAACGTTTAGAACAAGATTACTTTCCATCTGCATTAAAAGAGGCTAGAATTCATCCTTTTCTAAAAAAAGACTCTCGATCCTAATCTACTTAAACATTATAGATCTGGATGAAACCTCCGATTTTTGGGAAAGATCATTGAAATGGTTATAGGAAGTGAAGTGGTTTGCACTCCCTGTTTAGAGAACATCGTTTAAGGAGTGGTGCAGGATGGGGCATAGGGCGGTCTTCTCCCTAGTTAGCTCCCTTCCCCACAAGTTGGGCCTTGAATGCTAGAAGCCAGTAGGAATCCAGTGTGGCAGCAGTACATGGGAAGTCTGAAAACAGGCTGGATCAGGCAAGGCAAAGAGCAGTCTAGGTTAGGGAAAGCTGTAGACAGGCTGGATGCGGCGAAGCTGTAGGCAGGCTGGATCAGGCAAGGTTGTGGACAGGCTGGACCAAGGCTTGATCTAGAAGCAATCACAGGACAAGGACAGAGACTGGACACAACACCAGATAGCACAGGGCAGGACCAATGTGGGACAGGATAGGAACAAGAGAAAACAGGAGCAGCAAGACAACACAGAATGAATATACCCAAAGGCAGCTAGGCAGATGGCCCATAGGCCATTGGGCAACAGAATAAGGCCAAATAGGCCACATGACAAGGGGCAGAAGGTTCAAAGGCAACAAGGCAGGACAAGACAAGGAATGAGAAGGCTAGATGGCACAAAGCAAGGCAAGGCAAGCAGCGAGAAGGCCATAAATAAATAGATAAGACAAAGCATGGCAAGGCAAGGAGCAAGAAGGCCAGATGGCCACAAGGCAAAGCAAGGCAAGGAGCAAGAAGTCTGGATGGCTGCAAGGCTAGGAGCAGAAGGCCACAAGGCAAAGCAAGAGGGAAAGTAGTGATAAAAACAGAGGTCAGGACATGGAGCCAAAGGTAACTCTTTGAACCGACAAGGTGGCTATGACAGGGCTGGATTACATAGGGCAGAGACCAGATCATGGTGAGAAAAGAGAGAAGAAGCTTGGCCAGGCTGGAGAGTATGCTCATTAAGGTCCACTGGTGGAGGGGAGGCTGCAAGACAGGCTGACTCATGAGACAAGGGATAAGATGGTGAGGATAGCTCAGACAGGAGGCTTCTGCTGTTAGGGAGGCATCTCAGTCAGGGTACGGTCAGGCTGCATAGCAGCTGAAATTGTAACATGAAGTAAATCTGTTCCTTGAAAAAATGAATTCTTTTCACATAGTCTGGTTTGCATGCTGGTCATAGCATAGAGACAGCACTAGTTGATTAGTAGTGAAGGAGTAGCCTAGTGGTTAAAGCAGTGGGCTATAACCCAAAGATACCAGCATTCAAATCCCACTGTTGCTCCTTATGACCTTGGGCAAGTCACTTTACCTTCCACTGCTTGAGATACAAACTTAGATTATGAGCCCACTTGTGACAGGGAAATACCTACAGTATCTGAATGTAATCTGCACTGAAAAGCAGAATAATAAATAGTTGCCCTCACAAATGAAGTTAGAACTAGGGGTATAGAAGTCCTTATTGTTTCAACTGATACATCAGCAGTATTTCACATGGTGAATCCATCACCTGTTATTTCAGCAGTTGGCTGACCTAGGAATTGTTAGCAGAGATATCTCTTGGTTTATTTCTTACATATCTGACCATTCTTATTTAGTCAATTGGGCTAATAAATTGTCTGAGCTAAGATTGATCAAATGTGTATACCTAAGGGTGCTATTTTAGCTTCTCTACCTTTTAATCTCTAAATAACCTCTCCTAGCCACTCTTGTTCAGAGTAAAGGTTTTAGCACCTCTCCCTTAAGAACATAAGAACATAAGAACATAAGAAAATGCCATACTGGGTCAGACCAAGGGTCCATCAAGCCCAGCATCCTGTTTCCAACAGTGGCCAATCCAGGCCATAAGAACCTGGCAAGTACCCAAAAACTAAGTCTATTCCATGTAACCATTGCTAATGGCAGTGGCTATTCTCTAAGTGAACTTAATAGCAGGTAATGGACTTCTCCTCCAAGAACTTATCCAATCCTTTTTTAAACACAGCTATACTAACTGCACGAACCACATTCTCTGGCAACAAATTCCAGAGTTTAATTGTGCGTTGAGTAAAAAAGAACTTTCTCCGATTAGTTTTAAATGTGCCCCATGCTAACTTCATGGAGTGTCCCCTAGTCCTTCTACTATCCGAAAGAGTAAATAACCGATTCACATCTACCCGTTCTAGACCTCTCATGATGTTAAACACCTCTATCATATCCCCCCTCAGTCGTCTCTTCTCCAAGCTGAAAAGTCCTAACCTCTTTAGTCTTTCCTCATAGGGGAGCTGTTCCATTCCCCTTATCATTTTGGTTGCCCTTCTCTGTACCTTCTCCATCGCAATTATATCTTTTTTGAGATGCGGCGACCAGAATTGTACACAGTATTCAAGGTGCGGTCTCACCATGGAGCGATACAGAGGCATTATGACATTTTCCGTTTTATTCATCATTCCTTTTCTAATAATTCCCAACATTCTGTTTGCTTTTTTGACTGCCGCAGCACACTGAACCGACGATTTCAATGTGTTATCCACTATGACACCTAGATCTCTTTCTTGGGTTGTAGCACCTAATATGGAACCCAACATCGTGTAATTATAGCATGGGTTATTTTTCCCTATATGCATCACCTTGCACTTATCCACATTAAATTTCATCTGCCATTTGGATGCCCAATTTTCCAGTCTCACAAGGTCTTCCTGCAATTTATCACAATCTGCTTGTGATTTAACTACTCTGCACAATTTTGTGTCATCTGCAAATTTGATTATCTCACTCGTCGTATTTCTTTCCAGATCATTTATAAATATATTGAACAGTAAGGGTCCCAATACAGATCCCTGAGGCACTCCACTGTCCACTCCCTTCCACTGAGAAAATTGCCCATTTAATCCTACTCTCTGTTTCCTGTCTTTTAGCCAGTTTGCAATCCACGAAAGGACATCGCCACCTATCCCATGACTTTTTACTTTTCCTAGAAGCCTCTCATGAGGAACTTTGTCAAACGCCTTCTGAAAATCCAAGTATACTATATCTACCGGTTCACCTTTATCCACATGTTTATTAACTCCTTCAAAAAAGTGAAGCAGATTTGTGAGGCAAGACTTGCCCTGGGTAAAGCCATGCTGACTTTGTTCCATTAAACCATGTCTTTCTATATGTTCTGTGATTTTGATGTTTAGAACACTTTCCACTATTTTTCCTGGCACTGAAGTCAGGCTAACCGGTCTGTAGTTTCCCGGATCGCCCCTGGAGCCCTTTTTAAATATTGGGGTTACATTTGCTATCCTCCAGTCTTCAGGTACAATGGATGATTTTAATGATAAGTTACAAATTTTTACTAATAGGTCTGAAATTTCATTTTTAGTTCCTTCAGAACTCTGGGGTGTATACCATCCGGTCCAGGTGATTTACTACTCTTCAGTTTGTCAATCAGGCCTAGCACATCTTCTAGGTTCACCGTGATTTGATTCAGTCCATCTGAATCATTACCCATGAAAACCTTCTCCATTACGGGTACCTCCCCAACATCCTCTTCAGTAAACACCGAAGCAAAGAAATCATTTAATCTTTCCGCGATGGCCTTATCTTCTCTAAGTGCCCCTTTAACCCCTCGATCATCTAACGGTCCAACTGACTCCCTCACAGGCTTTCTGCTTCGGATATATTTAAAAAAGTTTTTACTGTGAGTTTTTGCCTCTACAGCCAACTTCTTTTCAAATTCTCTCTTAGCCTGTCTTATCAATGTCTTACATTTAACTTGCCAATGTTTATGCTTTATCCTATTTTCTTCTGTTGGATCCTTCTTCCAATTTTTGAATGAAGATCTTTTGGCTACAATAGCTTCTTTCACCTCCCCTTTTAACCATGCCGGTAATCGTTTTGCCTTCTTTCCACCTTTCTTAATGTGTGGAATACATCTGGACTGTGCTTCTAGAATGGTATTTTTTAACAATGACCACGCCTCTTGGACATTTTTTACTTTTGTAGCTGCTCCTTTCAGTTTTTTTCTAACAATTTTTCTCATTTTATCAAAGTTTCCCTTTTGAAAGTTTAGCACGAGAGCCTTGGATTTGCACACTGTTCCTTTTCCAGTCATTAAATCAAATTTGATCATATTATGATCACTATTGCCAAGGGGCCCCACCACCGTTACCTCTCTCACCAAGTCCTGTGCTCCACTGAGAATTAGATCTAAAATTGCTGATGATATCCAGGTGCTTGCTTATATAACCCCAAACCTATGGGGCATATTACATAAATGAGAGGTACTGTCCCCGATGATAGAGGTCAGATTCTCAAATTTATTTAGTGGGTCATGCATATGGTGAAATGGACCTTGTAAGGAGCAGTCAGATAGTTCACTTTTCCTTGACTGGTCATGGAGTGCATTGGTAGTTCTCCCCTCCATGAACCTGGTTCCTATATTTCTTTACTTGGGCTGGCATAAATAAAGTCTCACCAAATAGAGCCACACCACTCCAAGGTATAACCATAACTCTTAACTTTATTTCTGGATTTTACAACTAGCTACAATTATATATTTATTTATTTATTTATTTATTTGACATTTTTCTATACCGAACTTCATGACAAGCTTCATATCAGACCGGTTTACATCAAACTTAGGGATTAACTGAACATTACCATATAACAGGAAGGCGAAGCGCAGTTACAAATAACAGGGAGAATGAACTTGGGGGCTAGAGTAGCCAGGAAATAAAGGACAGATAAAACTGGAGGATGAGAACGTATGAATATACAGTGGCTGGGTCGGTCATTTAGTCTATTGGGCTAAATGAAAGAACTGTTGCAAAGACAGAAAGAGAGAATATGGCGCAAGGACCCTACCCCGCAACACTCCTCTAGCTACAAAACAGCATTACACGAATACAGACTATCTACACTCAAACACAAATGTGACTTCTACTCAAAAAAAATCCATGACTATAAATTCAACCCCAAAGTGCTTTTCTCCTATGTCGCCAGCCTCACCACCCCCATCCCTCCTACCATACCAGACTCTGAGGCGGCCGCCAAATGTGAGGAACTGGCCATCTACTTCCAGAGTAAAATCGCCAACCTCCTCTCCAGATTTCCGTTCTCCAATCTCTGTGCCCCCACCACCCTTACTCCTATCCCCGCCTCATCCCAACCCACAATGGCCATTCTTGACTTCACTTCCTCTAAGGAAATCATTAGCCTCCTTCGTAAACTTAAGCCAGCTTCTCACCCTAGCGACACCATCCCCACCAAAGCGCTAATAGCCATCCCAAACAGCATAGCTAGAGCCATAGCAGACATTATCAACTGCTCCCTCACCCATGGGATGGTCCCAGACTCACTTAAGCACGCTGTCGTCAAACCCCTTCTTAAAAAACCCTCCCTAGACCCTAAAGACCCCTCCAATTTCCGCCCCATCTCCAACCTCCCTCTTATTTCCAAGCTAATGGAAAAAGTTGTTAATTCGCAACTCATGGATTACCTTGAAGATCACGCTATCCTCCATGTTTCCCAATTTGGCTTCAGAAAACATTTTAATACCGAATCCCTACTCCTCTCCCTAGCCGACTACCTCCTCAGAGGTCTGGGCCAAGGCCACAGCTACCTCCTTGCCCTCCTTGACATTTCGGCGGCTTTTGATACCATCAGCCACCACCGCCTCCTGACACGGCTAGAAAGCATCGGCATCTCAGGAATAGCTCTCGCCTGGTTCAAATCCTATCTTTCAAACAGAAAGTTCTCTGTCAAAATTGGAAACAACCTCTCTGCTTCACACCCTTTACAACAAGGAGTCCCGCAAGGCTCATCTCTTTCCTCAACCCTCTTCAATATTTATATCACCCCCCTCTGCCAGCTCCTCACTGACCTTAAACTCAAATTCTATCTCTATGCTGATGATGTTCAGATCATCATTCCCATTCATAGCTCTATATCTGACGCCCTGGAGCACTGGGAAAATTGCCTTGCAGCCATCAACTCCCTCCTCACCAACCTTCAGCTTGCCCTCAACGCGAACAAAACGGAACTCCTCCACATCTCCTCGCAACCGCCTGACCTCATACCTAATGACCCTAAACTTAACCTCCTCTCAGGTCGACCAGCTGTTAGGGACCTCGGAGTTCTCCTTGATCCCAACCTTAGCATGAAACCACAAATCAAATCTATCCTCAAAGCAGGCTTCTTCAAACTCAACGTTCTTAAGAAACTCCGACCCCTGCTGTACACCCAAGATCTCCGCACAGTGATCCAAGCCACCCTTACCTCCAAACTGGACTATTGTAATGCCCTCCTCCTAGGGCTCCCATTATCTTCAATAAAACCCCTTCAACTTTTGCAAAACGCCACTGCAAGGCTCATTACCAACACACGCATACACGAACATATTACCCCTGTCCTCAAGGATCTACATTGGCTTCCCATCCTTTTCCGTATACACTACAAGACCCTGACCATAGTACACAAATCTATCCACACACACAACTCCAACTGGCTTGACCTCCCTTTCACTGCACCCCTGTCCTCCCGAGCCACCAGATCTGCCAACAAAGGTAATCTACATGTACCGTCCTTGAAGGCAGCTCATCTCTCATCCACCCGTGACCGCTCCATATCCATTGCCGGCCCCGCCCTCTGGAACTCCCTACCCGTCCACTTGCGCCTTGAACCCTGCGCCATCAAATTCAAAAAGAAACTAAAAACATTCCTGTTCAACCAAGCCTACACAGAATAGACCCTCCCTTCCCTCTATTGCTCATACCCCCTAGGTGACCGCCCTTTTCCTTATATTAAGGAATCTAATCACAATGTACATTGTTGTCTTCTTGTTATGACCTCTTGTTGATTTCTTGTTGTTTAATCTATTTTCCCTACTGCTCTAGGTTAACCCCCTGCCCAGTTCGCCTCCCCTGTTGAAATGTACTTCTAAATCTTTTGTTAATATGTGAACCGGTATGATGTCCCCACTAATACCGGTATATAAAAGTTTCTAAATAAATAAATAAATGTTAGGCTTAAGGGAAGGCTTGGAGGAAATTCACTGTCTTGAGGAATGTGTATTCATTTAAAATGAATAGCATATCTGCAATGAAAGGACCCCATTCATTTCATTTGTGGAGTTTACGAAATGAATGAATTACTTCCCACAAATTAAACATATCCTTTTCATTTAATTCGTTTAGCCCTCATAGAGTTATAAGGCTCATTAAAATCTATGGAGCCAAAGGATTCTAAGAGACGTCATGTGGAAGTCTTCATAGCAATTAGCTATTGCTTGTGACTCATATGTGACCTCACAGCCTTGCCAGGATGTGTTGGCAAAGAGACCAGAATACCAATGTATCAGAGTGAAGCATTTTTCTAATTTAGCCTATTGCTGCTCTGTGGATCCAGTGACGTTGACCTTGAGTTCTGAGCATGTGCGAGGAGAGGACTCAAGACAGTGAATTTCTTCTTGGACATTGTCTGGAAAGGCATGCTTCTGGTTGAGCTCTCAGAGAGTGTTCAACTATATTTTGTCTTTTGTTAAACACTAGAAACATTTAAAACCCTTTTGGCTATTGTACTTCTGCACTGGTATTGATCTTATTATCACACTTACCCATTGAAAAAGAAAGGCTTGAGACAGCATTGACAGTTTTGTAGTTTTTCTTCTCCCTTTGGGGAGGGTGAAGGGCAGGCAGAGTGGAAGAGATTGAGGATCAGTTACAGTGGACCATCTGTGCCACAATACCAGTACAGAGTGCTTTTTTCTCTGTCTGGGTCTGCAGAGTACAGCAAGAAAGCAGGTAGGTGGCCACTTTGTTTGTGGATCATGTTGCTGTGAGTAATACATAGAGCAGCAGTTTCAGCTATGCTGTGTGTGCACTAGTGAAGAAGATGACACTGCATTGTCTCTGTGTGTATAGTTCACATTTGCACATAAAGTAATACAATCAGTGGTGTACACTACACACAGTGAGTTCCATTCAAAGTAATACAGATTTAAAAATCCCTATCATCCAAATCCCCAGTAGGCACTGCAGTGACAAATTAAATCATATCATGCCCGGAAAAGGCAGAGGCAGAGGGAAGAATGTAGGTGGTAAAGGAGGTCCTAAAACAGGGAGTCCCCCACTTAATTATTTATTTATTTATTTATTTATTTAATGCTTTTATGTACCGATGTTCGTATGTACATCACATCGGTTTACAGTAAACGAATAGCAAAAATGGAGAGAGAAAGGAGCAAAAGTTACAATGAACATTATAAATAATTGCAAAAACCAACAACAGAGAAAAGGTTATAAATTAGTGTCATAGAGAGAGAGAATTTAGGAGGGAGAGCCATGATTAAGTTACAACAATATGAATCAGTCAATAAATAAGTAACAAGAGGAACTATATACAGGTGGATTTTAGTTGTGTGTTAGCTTGAGGGGGGGGGGAGTTAAGTAAAGGCTCATGTCTTTAGTTTCTTTTTGAATTTCTGAGTGCAGGGTTCGAGTCGCAGGTCTTGGGGCATCGAGTTCCAGTGAAAGGGGCTAGCAATGGAAAGAGCTCTCGCTCTGGTGGAGACGAGATGGGTGAGTTTGGGCGTGGGGATATGTAGGATGCCGGTGTAGGCGGATCTGGTGGGTCTGATGGGGTTTGGAATTGTAGAGAGTTGTTTAGCCAGTGTATATTGTGGTTATGCAGAGTCTTGTGTATTATTGTGAGTGTCTTGTGGAGGATTCTGAAATGGATTGGGAGCCAGTGGAGGTCTTTAAGGATAGCAGTGATGAAATCGTATTTGCGAGTATTAGTGAGGACTCTGGCAGTAGCATTTTGTAGCATTTGGAATAAAAATAAAAATAAAATAAAGAGGGATTTTTTCAAATAGAAAATGTCAGGAAGGCAGGTAGCTCAACCTAGAAGAAATTGAAATATGGATAGGATATCACAACCACCTGTTTCTCTCCCTATTATTTTGGAGGAAAGGGAACGTGGAGGCAGTAGCAGCAGCAGAGCAGTAAAGGTAGAAGTGCAAGTTCTAAAAACCACCAGCAGAGCGATCTTCTGTACTTAGTGCCAAAGAGGCAGCAGAAACCGTATTGGCATCATCATCAGAATCAAAAGCAGGATCTCCTTTTAAAGGATTCCCTGAAGAAGAAATCAGACAGCTATTAGCTGAAGACAGTTTTGGAGGATTAGTTACCAGCATCTTAGTCTCCACTTCAATGATTATTATTATTATTATTATTATTTAATTTTTATATACCGAAGTTTCATGAGAACATATCACATCGGTGTTACAGAAAGGGGTGCCTTGAGAGGCCTTAGCCCTCTGTTATGCACATGCAGGCTTTGGCTAAATGTAGCAAGAGATGCCATGAGCAGCTGCTGCGCAAGAATAGGAGATGTGTGGCCTTGGACCTCGGTGAACCCAGAAAGGAGCTCTGGGGAACACCGAAGCTGGTGAGCTAGATCCGTGTCTGCCCCTGCCGACCTGCATACCTCAGTGAGATGTGAAGACTCAGACGAGAAGCTTGAGCATGAAGACTCAGGATCAAGGGTTTAGGAACAAGTACTGGTTTGAGGCTGCAACGCAGCGCGCCCTACACAGCCCACAGCCCATGGAATGGTTGCAGACCACGCTTGAGTGCAGAGCAGACTCCAGACGAATACATGGTAGCTGAAGCCGGAACATGGCAAAGATTCAGTAGAAGCCTGTACCAAGGCGCGCCCTACACAGCCACCCATGGCTGGCCGTGGACCACGCTGAAATGGCACAGGTTCAATCAGGCATGGATGGTGCAGCCACCAGAACATCCGAGGGCAGAGACAAATTCCAGGGTAGGGGACCAAGACGAGACTTGGCTTAAGGCATGAAACATGGGACCAAGACAAGACTTGGCTTCGAAGTGAAGATGACTCTCCAGAGACTAGTGCTGCAAGATGAGAAGGCTGGTCCATGCCACGAGGTGATGAGACATGACATGACACGCCAGAGAAGGTAGCCATGAGGAACCAAGGGTCCAGGAAGCAGAAGCAGAGATGAGGCATCAGGAAGGAACCCAACTGACCGAGGCTCCAATGTCTGAGAACAGGAACCGGACAAAAAGGATTTACCCTCGGGATGGACATCTGGAGGACTCGAGGAGCTGGAACATCACAGGAAGACCACGAGACATCAGGAAAACCACAAAACATCAGGAAGAGCCCAGGAACATGAAGAACAATGAGGGATCCCATGAAGAACAGGAAATACCAGCAGGAGTGAAGGCAAGAAGTCCTTGAGACGAACTAACTCCTTGTGAAGGCAACCAAGGACTGGAAGCTGGGCCCTTATATAGAGCTGATGATCAGGAAATGCCCTGGGGGGAGTCCAGGTGGGGCCAGGAGGCTGGCCCTTTAAATCAGTGAAGGAAGCGCAGCCCGTGCCCTAGGAGACAGGAAGCAGGAAGTATGCAGAACCATGGCCAGCAGCCATGCTGCAGGAGCAGAGCAGGGAGAAGCTGGGCCTCTACACAGGCCCCGAGCACCGAGGGTGGCTCCAGCCGCCAGGAAAGCCTGGGTACTGCGGCCTCCAGGCCGTGAAGCTGAAGAGAGCGTCGGCGGCACTCCCTGCCGCAAGAGGGTCCCGATAGGCGTGGCTCCTGTACTTACCTCCTGCACTGCGGAGGTAAGTGCAGAATCATAACAATCAGTTTACAATAGTTAACAAATATTCGTTTAAAAATATTTGCATTTCCAAAATTAAAAGGAGAGAAGAAAATAGAGTTTCATA
The DNA here is from genome assembly GCF_901001135.1 of Rhinatrema bivittatum. Taxonomy (NCBI): domain Eukaryota; kingdom Metazoa; phylum Chordata; class Amphibia; order Gymnophiona; family Rhinatrematidae; genus Rhinatrema; species Rhinatrema bivittatum. The sequence continues at coordinate 15,928,841 of NC_042617.1, read as the reverse complement.
ATAAACTACAAAAAGAAATAAAATTGTATAATAAACAAACAAAATTTAAACAGTAAAGAGGCAGAAAAGTAAGAGAAGAGATAAAATAATTAACTAAGTTCTTATTTTAAAGGTGAGTATAATCCTTAGGTTAAAGTTCTTGGAAGGCTTGATTGAATAGCCATGTTGTAATACCATTTTTAAATATTTTAATGTCAGAGAGAGGAAAATGGTGATGTTGGTGAGGGAGAGCAGGCGACAGTGTATTTAAAGAGCATGAGTGCTACCCTTGCCACTGTTTATCATGGTCTATCCACTTCTACCTCTACGCCAGTGTCAGCATCATCTATCCCCAAGGATGCAGACAAGGAATCACAAAAGAAATCTGTGGCATGGAAGCACTTCCAAGTCTGGGAGAACACGAGCTTGACTTGGTGCAATATTATGCTAAGGATATAAGCTGAGGCAAGCAAGTGGAACATTTAACAAATGCTGGGATATTGCATCACCTGCTGAAGCAACATCTACTACAACTGAAAGCTGGTAATGATAGTACCAGCAGTAGTGAGGGGACACCTTCTTCAATTCAGAGGACACTTTTTGAAAAGGAGAAGAGTGTTCCCCAAGCTGATCCCATGCATTTGACTCCTTAAACTAGTCAGGCGGCAGGCCAGCAGCCACCTGCTATATGTCAGAAGGCATCACCCATTCCAGCTTGTAGTGTCTATGAGGTTCGTGAGCTTATAGTGTCTATGAGGTTCCTTCAAAATCACCTTCCCCTTTGGTATTTGCCAACTCTTGCTCTTGCCATGGCTAGCTGTTATTTTACACAGGCCTTACCCACCCATTTATTTTTTATTGTTTCATAGTCTCTTGTATATTTTCTTCGGACTCTTTATCCTTATGGATATTGTAATTATTGGTCTCATCTGATATTCAGCTTTTGATGGATTGTGCCACAGCAAAAGGCAAGAGCTGGGTTGCAGAAGTGCAGCACGCAGAACCACCAAATGTGTGCTACTTATTACTTCAGATGTAATGCAGCCAGTATTTGCAAATACTGATTCAAAAGAAGAATCATGTCCTGCCTTCCTGAATCATAAAATATTAAACAGCTATTGGCTAGAGTATTTGATGGCTCTAGTCAGTAGCATCTTAGCTTTCAGTGAAGACAAAATCAGCCAGATCCTTTAGAAATAATGTCATGCATCCTCCAGGGATTTCCTCTGCCTTCTCATTGCACACTTTCTACCAAATTTACTTGGAGCCCTTTTCTCCTTATTTGGAACCTTGGGGTGCTCTTGCCACTGTGAATTAGGCTTTGTGCCTCTTATGATGCTTTGGTTTCCTCTTGCCATTCTGTCAGTTGCTTTTACCTTCTATCACTGCCTTGAGGGATTTTCTGCCTTTTCTGGTGCTTTGTTCCCCCTTCATGGTGCCTTCAGGTATTCTTCATTCATATATGGTGCCACTTTGCCCTTTTCATGCAGCCTTGAAAGGTTCATTCCAAATCTGTTTGCACCTTCTTTTGAAGCCTTGGGGTATTCTTCCCATTCTAATTTTCCTCTTTATTGATTATACTGGGATGTTGTGTCCTCAGATCAAAATGAGAAACATCAAGAATACAAGTTTCTCCTCCCACGCCACCTGTTTTATAAGAACATAAGAAATTGCCATGCTGGGTCAGACCAAGGGTCCATCAAGCCCAGCCCTCTGTTTCCAACAGAGGCCAAACCAGGCCACAAGAACCTGGCAATTACCCAAACACTAAGAAGATCCCATGCTACTGATGCAATTAATAGCAGTGGCTATTCCCTAAGTAAACTTGATTAATAGCAGTTAATGGACTTCTCCTCCAAGAACTTATCCAAACCTTTTTTGAACCCAGCTACACTAACTGCACTAACTACATCCTCTGGCAACAAATTCCAGAGCTTTATTGTGCGTTTTCTTCTACTTATCCAGTTGCAGCCTGGTTCTCCCATCCTGTTTGTTTGTTGATGATACTAAGTTAGTTTATCCACAAAAATCCAAAGTCAGTTGGAAGAAAAACAAGCAGAACAGAATACATAAAAGAAAGAGGTAAGGGCTGTTCAGCTTGGAGAAGAGACGGCTGGGGGGGGGGGGGGGATATGATAGAGGTCTTTAAGATCATGAGAGGTCTAGAACAGGTAGATGTGAATTGGTTATTTATTTATTTATTTATTTTTTATTTTTATATACCGATGTTCCTGTATAATATACATATCGCACCGGTTTACAGTGAAATCAAACTGATGCCTCTAGGGCAGCTTACAATGAAACATAAAAACTAACAATAAATAACTTGGACTACCTCTTGGGCAGCTTACAATGAGAACAGAGTAACAAAAAAGTACTTGGACAGTAAGGAATTTGCAGAGAACTTACAATGAACAACAAGGCCTCATTAAACTGAGATATGGCACTATAAGAAACGTAAGTACAGAGGGAGAGGGGAATCAGGGTGTAAAGTGTCATTGTATTCCTCTGGTCTTAGTTCTCCGGGAAGGCTTGGGCGAAGAGCCAAGTCTTTAGCTTCTTTTTGAATGTCCTGTGGCAGGGCTCTATGCGGAGGTCCGGAGGGAGCGAGTTCCAGAGAGGGGGGCCCGCCGTGGAAAGAGCGCGTTTCCTTAGAGACGTTTTTGCTGGCTGGGTAAGAAGCGTGTTCTTGTACGCATATCTGGTCGGTCTCTTAGAGGAGTGCTGTTGGAGTTGATAAGTAAGGTTGAGAGGGGAGATGTTGTGAATGGCCTTGTGTATCATCATAAGGCTTTTAAAGTGAATTCTATATTTAATCGGCAGCCATTTACTCTTTCGGGTAGTAGAAAGACTAGGGGACACTCCATGAAGTTAGCATGGGGCACATTTAAAACTAATTGGAGAAAGTTCTTTTTCACTCAACACACAATTAAACTCTGGAATTTGTTGCCAGAGGATGTGGTTAGTGCAGTTAGTGTAGCTATGTTTAAAAAAGGTTTGGATAAGTTCTTGGAGGAGACGTCCATTACCTTCTATTAATCAAGTTGACTTAGAAAATAGCTGCCTCTATTATTAGCATCAGTAGCGTGGGATAGACTTAATGTTTGGGTACTTGCCAGGTTCTTGTGGTCTGTATTGGCCACTGTTGGAAACAGGATGCTGGGTCTGATGGACCCGTGGTCTTACCCAGTATGGCAAGTTCTTATGTTCTTAACCATTTAAATGTTCTGAGTGTGGTTAGAATTTCAGTCAGATGTATACCTTATGCAAAACCAGAATATCAGAAAATAGAACAGCCAGACTTCAGCTAGACTGTGGAAAATGGTTCTAAAGAGAGCAACCCTCACCACCTTCCAGGTAAATCACACCACATTTATTAGAGAAACCATTTAGATTTCCTGTATGTGATAATGGGCTCCTTCAGAAAGCCCAATTCACAAGAAAAGCAGTATTGCACCCTGCTGCTATATCAAGTACCAGCAGGGAATGTAATCAAAGCTTATTTTAAAACAAAATTGTATTTATAAGATTTTACAATTAACAATTCAAGTGATAATATTTCTTGAATCTTTATACAGGTATACATCATCAAGATACTTTTAACCAATTATACATTTTCCAACATTTTTACCAAAAAGAAAAAATACTTAATATGTATTAAACATATACACCATACCATTTACAGTATACCTGTTATTTAGCCCACTAAATGGGTCCAAAGTACACAAATCCAATTAACTAGTAATCAATATTTATTTCTCTGCTAATCCGGGGATGAAATCTGAATGAGAGTTGACTTCTCAACCCCGGAACTATATTATATGTGGGCCTAGGGGTGGAGCTATTAGTTGGTTTCATTCTATACTCAATAAACTGAACTAATTGCTCTGGTTTAAGAATACATAATTTTTATTATTATTTTTTATTTATTTTTTTTAACATGCTGGGTCAGACCAAGGGTCCATCAAGCCCAGCATCCTGTTTCTAACAGAGGCCAAAAACCAGGCCACAAGAACCTGGAAATTACCCAAACACTAAGAAGAACCCATGCTACTGATGCAATTAATAGCGGTGGCTATTCCCTAAGTAAAATTGATTAATAGCCATTAATGGACTTCTCCTCCAAAAACTTATCCAAACCTTTTTTGAACCCAGCTACACTAACTGCACTAACCACATCCTCTGGCAACAAATTCTAGAGCTTTATTGTGCGTTGGGCTTTGCTGGAATTTCTCAGCTAGTTTGGCCGGAGGAGATCGCTCTCCTGGGGATAGTGATGTTAACAGTTCAAGAGTGCAGGAGGGCTCATCTTCTCACCCCCTAACGCCCAGCGAATACTCTTCCCCTGTAAGTATCCCACACCGTACGTGAGTGTCCATTGGTCCCACTTTAGAGACTGTTTCAGTAGTGTCTGAGGCCTGACGCTCCCGAGCCCTTCTCTTCCGTGCTGAGTGTGGCATTAAGAAGATATTTGAAAAAGAAACAGCTCAGTACAAATTAGCAAATTTTACTTTGGATCCAACTCAACTTGGAGGTATAAGATTCAGGAGGAGTTCCTTAATTTGTAACAGGGACTGAGAAAAAATAATCCACTATCTCTTCAGATTGATGAAACTGACAAAATCTGAAGAAAGTTGAAAAAAGCTGAACGCACCCCTTTGGCACGCGCGGCTTAGGCAGCACGCCAGCAGCAGCTGCACGCTGCACTAGGGACAGTTTTCAAAGCCTCATCCTTCTCACAGCAGTGACGTCAGGTAATTAGGCTCAGCTGTTCCTCCGTCGTGGCCGACTGACTGCTTTACCCTCGGTTAGCCAGCTGAAATCTCTCTCTCCTCTCTTTCTCTGTCTCCAGCATTAACAGGGCAGTTTTCAAAGCTCCGTCCTTCCCTCAGCAGTTACGTCAGGTAATTAACGTCAGCTGTTCCTCCGTTGGGGCCAACTGACTGCTGCACCCCCGGTTAGCCGGCTGAAACCTCTCTCTCCTCTCTTTCTCTGGTACCTCCCAGAAAATGATACTTATCATAGTTCATTCTCTTATACCGATTCTGACAAATGGCAAATATATTCTTACATAAGAACATAAGAAATTGCCATGCTGGGTCAGACCAAGGATCCATCAAGCCCAGCATCCTGTTTCCAACATTGGCCAATCCAGGCCATAAGAACCTGGAAATTACCCAATCACTAAGAAGATCCCATGCTATTGATGCAATTAATAGCAGTGGCTATTCCTTAAGTAAACTTGATTAAAAGTCGTTAATGGACTTCTCCTCCAAGAACTTATCTAAACCTTTTTTGAACCCAGCTACACTAACTGCACTAACCACCTCCTCTGGCAACAAATTCCAGAGCTTTATTGTGCGTTGAGTGAAAAATAATTTTCTCCGATTGGTCTTAAATGTGCTATTTGCTACATTCATAGAATGCCCCCTAGTCCTTCTATAATTCGAATGTGTAAATAACTGATTCACATCTTGAACAGAATGTCTGGCATCTCCCATGCCACTTTTCCATTAGAAAGTAATGCCGATTAAAAGACCAAAGTATCAAACTCATGAATCAGAAAGTCAGAAGTGGGATTTGAACCCACGACTCCATGAGGAGTCCCAAACACAAATCACAGAGAAGAAGGAAGCACATTAGACCACTCATTCTATACCTTCAGGGTCTTTGTGCCACTCATCATTGCTGCCATGCTCAGACTTTACACCTTGGGGTTTTTTCTGCAACTGTGCCTAACTAGTCTGGGGGCTGCTGTGCACCTCTCATGTTCTTTTGAACTCTTAATGTCAATCTTTCTGCTGCTGCTTGGTTCCTATATCAGTGTCTTGGGGGTTTTCCTGCTACCTGTTCTGCTTCATTGCCCCTTCATGGTGCCTTAGCATGTTGATGTCACTTTTGGTTCCACTTTGCCTCTCATGATGCCATCAAGGCTTCATTTCACTATTGCTGGTGCCCTCTTTTGGAGCCTTGGGCTCTTCTTCCCCCTCTTGCTACTATTTTGTACTCGCACAGTGCCTTGGAGAATGTCTGCCAATGCTGGTACCCCTTTGCCCCTTTGCAGAGCCTTAGGCTATTCATGCCACTTTTGGTGCCACTTTGCCACAGTCTGAGTACCTTGAAGTTCTTTCCCCCTTCTGATGATTTCTTCCCACAAGTTTCATGAAAATTGATAAGAAAACCACAATTCCTAAATAGGCTGCAATACTTCTCCCATCGATTTCAATGGAAAGAAATGAATATATTTGTTTTTGTTTTGGAACTAATGAAATTCATTTGGGTCTTAATGAAATGAATGAACTGAAATGATTTTTTTTCTTCTGCACATCCCAGCCACTATATACTGTACATTTTGGTACTGATTAAACACTGGGTACTGAATACTTAGAGTTCATGGGATACACAGTCAGAGTAAAACATACACTACTAAAACCTACATAGTACCACCAAAGTTTATAATATTCTCTTTCCAGTCTACACTTGAACAGAAATTAGAACTTTTCAGTCTTCTATTACTTCCCCTATTCCTCTTTACAACTTCTAGGACCTAAGAATGTATATCTGTCAATTACCCCTCAGGTCATTCATACCTAAACCCAACCTCCTGATCTCAGGAACCTCTTTTCCTTTGTTCTGGGCATTTCACTTGAACCATGCGTAGGATTCTCCCATCTCCTCCACATTCTTTATCTTTATTAAACATTTATATATCACCTGATGCCAAGGCTCTAGGCTATTTATAGCAAAACATACATAAGATCAGAACATAAGACATAAAACACTAAATCTTAAGACTGATAAAACTTAAAACTAATAAAACATGCTGAAACATAATGACATTAATAACGCAAAGTAAAATACATTAATATAAATTGATATCACCAGCACTCACATCAGTTATGCAGCTAAATAAATAAAGCTGGTCAAAAGTCATCCAAAACAAATATGCCTTTAGGAGGGACTTAAATTGTTTTGGATATGACTCCATTCTTAAATTGAAGGGTAAGCTATTCCAAAATTCAGCAACAGAGAATGTTCTTTCATGTGTGATATCAAATCTTGCAACTTTGTGTGAAGGAATATCTAAAAGGCCTCTTTGTGCTGATCTGAGAGAATATGTAGGCAGTGGCACATAAATTCTCAATAAGGAATTTGCCCAGGGAATGAATCAAGTTTTAAGAGATTATGCACCATAATGGCTATTTTATACAGGATACACGGTTGAATAGATAGCCAGTGCAAATCTCTTAATAGGAGAGATATGCTCGCGTAGTTTTGTGCCAGTAAAAAGATGAGCTGCCAAGATTTGTTAAAGCTGAAATGCTTTCAAGGTATAAGCAGGAAGTCCCAACAGTGTAGCATTACCATAATCCAATAAAGGAAGTATTGTACAGTATACAACCCTGTACAATAGTGAAAAATCTGATGGATTCAGTAAAAGTTTTAAACCATGAACAACTCATAAGTTATAAAACCCAGTTTTGACAATGGCTTTGAGTGTGAAAAGAAAGTTTGGAGTCAATAAAGATACCAAGACTTTACATGTGTAGAAATTGGCAAATCAAAGTCATCAATAGGCAAAAAAGAAGGAACTGAGGGATTAGATAAGAGAGGAACTACCAATAACTTCGTTTTTTTAAAATTCAGGATAAGCTTGTTATGAGACACCCAGACTCTAATCGTAGAGATGCAGAGAGAAAGCAAAGCAGAAGTATTGGACTAAGATGATTGCATTTTGATATAAAACTGAATGTTCTCAGCATAAATATGATATCTCTCACAAAGCCCCGCAAGAATATTATCAATGGGAGCCAGACAAAGATTAAAGAAAAATGATGATAATGTAAAACCTTGAAGCACCCTGGTTGATAGTGTAAGTCATCGAGAGGTATTACTACACATACGTACCTGATGCTGAGACCCGATGGATAAGATTTGAATCATTTCATTATACCCATTCTCATTGGAGCTACCCTCATCTCAGAGCACCCTTCCATCTCCTCCAGGCACTCTCTTCCTCAGGAAGAGGAATCACCTCTCCTTCCCAGCTCCTCTTCTCAGCCAAGTCCTCAGGAAGAAGAATCACCAACTCTCCACTCATAAAAACATAAGAAATTGCCATACTGGGTCAGATCAAAGGTCCATCAAGCCTAGCATCCTGTTTCCAACAGTGGCCAATCTAGGCTACAAGTACCTGGCAAGTACCCAAAAACTAAGTATATCCCATGCTATTGATGGTAATAATAGCAATGGCTATTTTCTAACTTAACTTGATTAATAGCAGGTAATGGACTTCTCCATTGGCCTCAGGCCTCTTCTTTTGAATGGAATAGCTCCTGCACAACCTACTCCATAATGAAGAGATCCTGGACTCTATCAACCCATGGGTTGGCTACTCCAGGACAATTACATAATGAAGGTCTCTCTCTTCCCCAGCTCCAACCTAGAAAGTGTTATGGCGGCCGGCTGCAGCGCCCCGCAGCTGACCACACTCACCTGTCAGGTGGGTCCGGGCCTACGTCACTGCTCCGCTGTCCCGGGGCTTTCTCCTCTCTCGACGCGGAAAAGGGCCGGCCCCGCTGCTGCCGTGCGGTCAGCCGCATTTGTTGCTAGGCACGCCTGCGGCTCCTCCCCCTCCTTCAAGGAGCTGCGCTAGAAGACCTTCCCGTGGAACCTGGATGCACAGGCCCCCGCTGGTCCTATCATTCCCTCAGGAACAGGTCTCACTCTGGTAAGGGCTGCTAGTTGCTCCTTGTCTTCCAGCCTCCATGGCTTCCTGTTCCTGGTCTGAGTGTCTCCATTCCTGCCCTGACTCTGTGTCCCTTTGGCTTGCTCCTTTGGTAGCTGACCCGGCTCATCCTTTGATTCCGCTTTCGCCTGCTGCCTGCCCTGACCTTCTGCCTGTTCACCATTTCTGCTGACTGCCGCCTGCTTTGACCTCTGGCCTGTCCTTGGATTCTTCTCTCACCGCCAGCCCTGACTCCTGGACCGTCTGATCTGCCTTCGCCTCACACCTTCAGACCAGCTCACAGGAGACCCGCTCCTAAGTCCTGCTGGCCCCGGCACGCAAGGGCTCAACCTGCGGGGAATGCCCCTATAGACAGCACCAACCGCACCTCAGCCAAGGGTCCACGTCTCGACGCAACAGAAAGGGACATTCCTGATAATTGACTAGGAATGTATACCTTCCTGGGACACCCCTCAACCTATCAAAATACCCTATAACTTAAGGGGGACACAGTATCGCCTAAATGATCTTAACCTCAGAAGTATTAAAAGATCCCAGAAACAACATCCCATTGATCCAGTATCACACTAAATGCCATTTAGTGATTACTCAGTAGTACTGCAAGTTCAAACATTCAAACAGGTTATATAATGCTCTAAACAATAAAATCCTGGAGTATCCCCCTCCCAAAATATCTTGTACTTCTAGAACTGAATAGGACACAATTTGGGGGACCTCTCCGCATTCATATCCAATGCAATTCTGTGAAACTCCCCTATGAGGAAAGGCTGAAGAGGTTAGGGCTGTTCAGCTTGGAGAAGAGATGGCTGAGGGGGGATATGATAGAGGTCTTTAAGATCATGAGAGATCTTGAACGAGTAGATGTGAATCGGTTATTTACACTTTCGAATAATAGAAGGACTAGGGGGCATTCCATGAAGTTAGCAAGTAGCACATTTAAGACTAATCGGAGAAAATTCTTTTTCACTCAACGCACAATAAAGCTCTGGAATTTGTTGCCAGAGGATGTGGTTAGTACAGCTGGTGTAGCTGGGTTCAAAAAAGGTTTGGATAAGTTCTTGTGGCCTGGTTTGGCCTCTGTTGGAAACAGGATGCTGGGCTTGATGGACCCTTGGTCTGACCCAGCATGGCAATTTCTTATGTTCTTATGGTCTGTCTTTTCACACATACACAAACATAGGCTTTCAATCACACACATACATGCTGTCTTTGTCTCTCACACACAGACTCTCATTCACATGCTCCCTATCTTTCTCTCATTTACACACAGGCTCTGAATCACATACTCACATGCTCCCTCACCTAAACCAGCTCTCACTCACACACAGACACACATGCTCTCTCTCATTTATACACACAGGCTCTTAATCATACATACACATGATCTCTCTCACACACAAAGGATCTCAATCACACACATACTCTTTCACACAAACAGGTTTTCAATCATTCACACACATGCTGTCTCATTCATACACACACGCACACAGCACCTCAAACACACATGCTTGCTCATTCACTCACTCTTCCCCCCCCCCCCCCCCCCATGAATTAGCGGCGGCAGCAGCCTCCTCCACTTCCAACCCTAAAGGCAGCAGCAACCTGCTTCACTTTAGCCCTTTTTTACCTCTTGTCTTGATTCTATAGCCCTTTGGACTAGAAACAAAGTAAATCCAGAAAAATCTGAAGCTCTATGGATTACCAGGAAAGCCAAGCCTCTGATCAGAAATCTTCTATGGCTAATATTCAAATTGTTCCATCTGAGTAAATTTTAATAGTTGGTGTTAAAACTGATGCCAATCTGATCTTCAGGACTCAAATATCATCTGTGATTTGGTCTTCATTTTCTCATCTATGATTTATTTATCAGATGAAACCCTTTCTTGATTCCCATGACAGCTGGATTCTAGTGCATAGTCCTGTCAATCATTTACTACTACAGCATCCTATATCAGGGTTTTATGCCTATCCCTCTTAGATGTCTTCAACTATTACAGAAAACAAATTGAGAAAGTTTGATTAAATTACCCTAGTTTTGGGAAAACTTCATTGGTTTCCTGTTTTAGCAAGAATTAAATTTAAGATCTTGTGCCTTGTTTTTAAAGCTTTACATATTGGTCAACCACACTACTTGGCAAATTTGTTGACCCTGTAAGACCCACTAAGATCTCTTTGATCTTCTCAGCAGCAACTTCTAAAGCTCCCTCTACCTTCTGAAATTAAGCTTGAGTCTACTTGCCAAATTATCTTTTTCCTATTAAGCCCTTTATTGTGGAATGTGCTCCCAAGTTTTCTTTATTCTGATTAGAATTACAGAAAGCACATGAAAAAAATTAAAACTTGACTATTTAGTCAGGTTTTTAACATTGGTTGATTTTATTTTATTAGTTGATTTTATTATTTGAATCCAACTGAGTTATAATTGTAATTGTTTAAATTTTTAAATTTTAATTGATTTTGTGCTGTATTATGATTGTTTTATGTTTTCTTTTTTTTGTACTTTTTATTGTTGACCAATATCTTTTCCTTATTGTAAATCACTGATTTATTTTGAAAGCAATAAACTAAACTAATTTTGTCTCATATTCAAATGTATGCAGCCTGGAACTGAGCACTCATATCCCAGTCAGTCTTGACATGTTGTGCCATCCCCAAATCCCAAGATGGAAGGTGCCATTTCCCCACACTTAATGAAAGAAATGATTAAACACCATTTAGAATCTGCAAGGCCAAATGCAGAATCTTTAACAGGAAGAAGAGGAATTGCAGGGATGCTCCTTAACCCTACCAGTAAGTACTAGCAAACCCCCACCCACCACATCTGAGCCACAAGTGCCATCAGTATTGCTTGATATTTTGACTCCAGTAGCATACATATACCACAGAGACCAGCAATGTGGGAGTTAAGGTGAGCCTCCTTTTGCAGGATGCTCTCAATAGGCTATACCCCAACTGGAACAGTTCAATACTTGATCAGTTTAAGCAAAGGTCTGAGGCCATAATCCAGGCTTTTGGAGATCCCAATGGAGTCCAACTGGTAGAGTCTCAGCTGATGCAAATGAGGAAAGGCCGATGAATGGTGGTAGAAAACGCTGCAAAGTTCCAATGGTAGGTAGCTGATGTAGAATGAAGCAAAGCAGCCCCACACTCACATTTCTGAGAGGGAGCTAGCAGACTGAAAGATAAGCTAGAGGAAAGTCCCCCACATTGCCTTATGTGTCTGAATCACCTCTCAGAGTAAAGCAGAGAAAAGGAACTAGAACGCTACAAACCCCCCATAGAAAAGATGGGTTCTGGGAAGGGAGGGGAAATTTCCCTAGAATCTATGATACATCGGTAGCTTTGCAACCCTCACTAAATTTTCCTTTTTGTGACTGTGGTTTGGGGATTTTTGCATTTTTAAACTCTCCCTTGTTAAATGGCCATTTCCCTATTTTGGGACTGGTCTTGCTCCTCTATAAATATTGGGTTGTGCATGCTCAGAGTTCAGTTATCTGTTCTCTGTTTGTTGGTCTCTGAATCAGTTGGATTTTGTTTGGATGTTCACATTTTTTAGCTTTTAAGCTTTTGGAGTTGTCCTAGTAGGCTCCACAGCCCGTACAAAGGGATTTATCAAGAACAGTATCTTAAGGAGCCCTCATCCAACATTGCTGCCTTGACTGAAGAAGAGCTATATTTTCTGGTTTGAGAGAGTTGAATTTTTGACCTGCTCCCATCAGTAGAGAAAAAAACCCTGCTCCAAGAAACTGAATAGAAGCTGTTTGGCCTATGCCCAGTTAACAGTGGCACTAAGTAACTGGGATTTTTGAGAGAAAGTTGAGACACCCACATTTTCGAAAAGAGAAAGTTTTTTCTTATCTTTCAGCCCATGCCAATTGAAGAAGAGGATTTCCCTAGCCTCCATTGTGAAGGGTTTATGGAAAGAGCTTCAGAGTCAAAGAAAAGAGTAGAAGGGAGAAATACAATGGACAAAGAAAGCTCAGCACTAAGGATTGTAATTCTTTTGTTGATGATGGTGGTTGCCATTTTGGCATGGATTCTTTTCTTTAAGTTAAAGTAAACCTATTTTTGTTGAACACCATCCAAACGCTGATGTGTGAGTTTCTCAATATGATTCCTGGCTGCTGAAGACTGCTATCAGTGAGTACTAATTAGAGCTTGGCTAGAAGTGACTGTCTAAGCGAGACTCCCCATACCACTCAGGGACCTGGAGGCTTGGATCTCTTCCCTGCTGGTGAACCCCAGTACCCAGGGCTGAAGACTGGTGTTATTGAACAGTATCAGAGATCCAGGATTAAAAACCATTGCCCTGGGACTTTGCTGTAGCCACTGCATTAGTGACACTCAATCCAAGAGGGGTTACAGTGATAACTGAGGCAGCCAAAAAAATCCCTCTCCTATGATGAGAAAAACAATGAAGAAATCAAGGCTTATGCTTCTACTGTGGCTTCACAGGGCACTTGTTAGCCACATGTTCTGCATGACCCAGAAAGATACAGCAAAAGGAAAAAGGATATGAACAATCCTGGTCTCTGAAGAGGGTCCAAGGCTGGGACCCAAGATAAGTAACCCTCACTCCGGAGACTTCACAACAGACAGACAGCCCATCCACATTACTCTGTGTACAGTTATATTGGGAAAGCCAGACAGTCTCACAGATGGCTATGATCGACATAGGGGCATTGACCAACTTTCTGATTATATAGTGTTTTCAAGATAGTGCCAGATCCCAATGTAAGTGAAGAGAACTACAATGTTGTTTGAGATCATTGATTGGTTGCTATTAGCAGTGGGACCAAAGTGACAAACAGGTTTCTTATGAGCTTGAATCAGAACCATTAGGAAGTAATAAGGTTTGACATGAACAGAGCTTCTCCCTCTCCTCGAATCTCCTGTTATAATAGGACTGGAATGGCTAATATACCATGATCTGAGGATCAATAGGGATATCCTGCCAACTTTTTAATCAGGGCAATTGCTCTACAGGAGAATGCACACAGATGATCCAGTTTTCTCAAATGAGGAAGACGTCAAGGAGTTGCCCAGAAGATAACAAAAATCTAGTTAAGTATTATAAGTTCTATTATGTGTTTAATAAGGGATCTGCAGATATCCTTCCCTCTTTCATAGTAACATAGTAATGATGGCAGATAAAAACCAGTCCATCCAGTGTGCCCAGAAATTTTCTTGTGGTAGTAACTGCCACTCCATGCAGATTACCCCCATGTGTACTGTTAAGGGTAGTAACTGCTGCTCCATGCAGGTTACCTCCATGCATTCTGTTAAGGGTAGTAACTGCTGCTCCATGCAGGTTACCCCCATGCGTTCTGTTAAGGGTAGTAACTGCCACTCCATGCAGGTTGCCCCCATGCAGAGATGTTACACCATTCCTTTCTTCATGCCTTTATGGACCCCGGACTGCCTACGGACCCTGCCTTGCCTGCCGCCTGCCTGGACCTCGGATTGGACTTTACTTTGTCTTGCCTGCTGCCTGCCTGGACCTCGGATTGGACTTTTACTTTGCCTTGCCTGCTGCCTGCCTGGACCTCGGATTGGACCCGACCGTGCCTTGTTTACTGCCTGCCTTGAATCCGGATTGGACTTCACGCTGCCTTCTCGGTACACTGCTCCGAACCCCTGCCTGGAACTTGGACATTTATCTGATAATCTCTGGCCTGTACCCTGTTCTGCTGAGGCCCAGCGAAGGGTACTGAGGGGTTGCCGTACCAGAACTTCCACCTTCCGGAGGCGTAAGGCACCTGGTTCCTCAGGTGGGTGTCTCTCTCTCCGGGTTAAGGGTCCACAGCATAACAATTTCTTTGTCTTTCTCCATATATTGCTTTCCATCACCTTTCAATTTCACTATACCATCACAGGCCTCCCTTCTTTCTCTGATATATCTGAATAATATTTTGTCATCTCGCTTTTCCTTTTTGGCAATCCTTTTTTCCGCTTGACCTTTTGCTTTCCTGATTTCTTTCTTTGTCTCCCTCAGTTTCACCAGGCATTCTTCCCTGTGTTCCCTTATTGAGATTCGTTATACTTCCTGAATGCTTTTCTTTTTGCCTTTATTTTTTCAGCCACTTCTTTTGAGGCCCAGATTGATTTCTTTTTCCTCTTACTTTTGTTTACTTTTCTAACATATAGATTTGTTACCTTTGTAATTGCTTCTTTTAATTTGGCCCACTGTTGTTCCACTTCACCCATGTCCTCCCAGTCTTCTAGTTCTTCCTCCAGGAACTTCCCTATTTTGACAAAGTCCATGTTTCTGAAATTCAAAACTTGGGTCTTTATGCAACTTCTACATATCTTATCTGCAATATCAAACCATACTGTCTGATGATCACTGGTGCTCAGCTGGGCACCTACACAGACATTAGAGACATTATTGCCATTTGTGAGTACCAGGTCAAGTATCACACCCTCTCTTGAGGGTTCCATTACTATTAGTTTGAGTAGAGCTCTTTGAAGTCATCCACTATTTCTCTACTTCTTGTAGATTCCACAGAAGGGAAGTGAGAGACCTGTGGTAACACTTGTGCACTCATATGTATGAGACTCAGGCCATTTCATTCAATTGCTCCCTCAATTGTCTCTTCCACAATCCCAGTTATTTTTAATCAAGATGGATATGGAATCCTTATATTCCAGTATTCCTCAAACCACCGTCCTTTCTGTGTGCACAGATGTACCTCAAGCTCTCATTTCTCATTTGATCACTTTTACCAAATTGGCCTTAACCAAGAACTTTTTCATTTTAAATGATAAAATTTATCAACAGAATAAAAACACTGCAATGGGGACCACCACTGCCCCCGACATTGCATGTCTCGATGTGACCCATTTAGAGAATGAATATTTGTATTCCTCAATATTTTGGCCGTTCATTAAAGACTGGCTACACTACATTGATGATACCTTCCAGTATGGGAAGGTACAGATATCGAATTCTATATGTTTTCGGATTGGTTAAATGCATATAACCCTCATTTATGGTTTTCTGCCACTATTCATCCATCAGAAATTGCCTTCCTTGATGTTACAATATGCCTGATTAATAATGAATTTGTGAATTCTATTCATAGAAAACCCTTGGACAAAAATATTTTATTATATGATAGTTGCCATCCATGCCACTGTTGTGTCCGTCGGTGCTAGACGGCTTCGCCCCATTTGCCTCACCTTATTCACGGCTCCTCCCACTTACCTAGGAAAGATGGCTACTGCCGTGTCTACAAGCTGACCTCTCCAGCGTCCCCGGAACGGTTATGGTGCAGCCTCCTGCCAAGCTCCTCCCAGGTACTTACTAGGGTACGTGCGCGTCACACCCACGTCTTTATTCCAACCTTGGCGGGAACCTCAGGGGCATTCCCCCTTGCTGATGTCATGCCATCCGGGTATATAACCTATTCTAATTTGCTAGCTCACAGAGTTAGCAAGGACTCAAATCCGTTCCTGTCTACGCTAGTCTGCTGCTTCCGTGCTGCCGCTGGAAGCTCTCTCTCTACCCTTCGGGGTAACTGCTAATCTGGGTACCTGCTCCTCGGGGGCCCTCTGCTTTATTTCAGGTGCCTTACAGGGAACAGGTACTCACTCCTCGAGGGCCTGCTCTCCCTGCCTGCACTACCTTCTACAACCTGGTGGAATCGCATATCTACAGCAAACACCTAGTGAGTACTCTAACTCTCAGTCTATCTCATCCACAGTTCTTCCTTGCTGGGAAACCTTCTTCGGAACCTGCCAAGACCAATGGGGTGAGAAGGGCTCCCTCTGCCGAGGTCCCTGAGACTGCATCTACCAGACTGTCTCACTACTGCCACCTCTGGTGGTACTCTTCAAGCTGTATAATAAAGAACTAACTGTGTTTGTGCGTTCTGAGTCTAGCCCAGTACTGTGGTTCCTCACGGGGCTCCTCCCTGTGCACGTGGTATTCTGCCACAGCAACCAAGGATCCACTCAAACACCGCTCAACCATAACAGCCACTTACGTAACACTCCGGCAGGACAGTTTTTCCATTTGCATCATTTATGCACTACATGCAAATAATTCATTTTTCAAGCATGAATAATGACCTCCAACTTTTTACATCGTGGTTATTTGGCAAAGATTGTAAAATGTGCCTATAAACGTGCATTATATATTAATCCCAACATTCTGTTTATGAAATCTACCACTGCTGATGATGATGTAATCACCTGTGTCCTCCCTTACTCCTTTGCAAGCAAACGCATTTGCTCATTGATTCGTCGCTATTGGCCTTCCTTACATCCCCACTCTATATTTCAAAAACAACCACATTTTTCTTTTACATGCGCACATAACCTCCATAATATGTTGACTTCCTCAGATCTAAGGAGCCATCCTCCTTCCTCTGACCAGGCACCTTCTGGGCATTCCCCATGTGGTTGGTATATGGCATGTCACTGACAATTTCTCATTTTACACACCCAGCCTTTAAAACACCTCGCCAATTAAACTTTACTTCAGATTTTTCTAGTAAAAGTGTAGTGTACATTATTCAATGTGCATGCCTGTTACTTTATATTTGCAAAACCATACAAAGGGGTAGATTTTCAAAAACCGCGAATAGGCGTACTTTTGTTGGCGCTCTAGGCGCCAACAAAAGTATGCTGGATTTCAGTAGATACGCGCGTAGCCGCGCGTATCCGCTGAAATCCGGGATCGGCGCGCGCAAGGCTATCGATTTCGTATAGCCGGCGCGCGCCGAGCCACGCAGCCTACCCCCGTTCCCTCCGAGGCCGCTCCGAAATCGGAGTGGCCTCGGAGGGAACTTTCTTTTGCCCTCCCCTCACCTTCCCCTCCCTTCCCCTACCTAACCCACCCGCCCGGCCCTGTCTAAACCCCCCCTTACCTTTGTTGGGGGATTTACGCCTCCCGGAGGGAGAAGTAAATCCCCACGTGCCAGCGGGCCGCTAGCGCGCCGGGACGCGATCTGGGGACGGGTCCGGAGGGCGCGGCCACGCCCCCGGACCATAGCCACGCCCCCGGGCCTGCCCCCGGAACGCTCCCGACACGCCCTGAAAACGCCGCGCGGTTCGGGCCCGCCCCCCAACATGCCCCCCGACACGCCCCCTCCGAAAACCCCGGGACTTACGCGAGTCCCGGGGCTCTGCGCGCGCCGGTAGGCCTATGTAAAATAGGCTTACCGGCGCGCAGGGCCCTGCTCGCCTAAATCCACCCGGATTTGGGCTGATTTAGGCGAGCAGGGCTCTGAAAATCCGCCCCAAAGTATCTGGATATGAATCTATGAACACTGTTCATGTTTATCCCTGAATCACAAGAACGCACCATAGGTCAAGTATTGACAAGAGGCTAAACATGCAGTACATGACCTATGGTTCTTCATTGTGGAGGTGTGTTTACTCTCTCCCCATGGGGTAAATTTTTCCCAGTTCTTGACACAACGTGAACAATGTTGGATTCACAATTTGAATACCATTTCTCCAGGGGAGTTGAACTCTAACATAGATTGGTCTGTTTTCTTCTGAAACTTTCCTTAATACATTAAAACTTGCCTCTACAATGAAAAGAGCATTCTCTCTAGCTGGTCCAACCATATGGAACTCCATGCCCCACGATCTCCGAACAGAAACCTTCACACTCAAATTTAAAAAAACAACTAAAAACATGGCTTTTTCAACAGGCCTTTACCTAAACTGCCCCTGTACATTCCACTCACGAATTTTTTGCCCACCCCAGCTTGCACTTAAATCTAATTTCCCGTTCCCCCCTCCCCATACTCCTCTTAATTTCCTCCTTAAATCGCTTTCCTCTTCCCATCATTAGAACGTTATGATATTACAGAATCTTCCCCCTAATAATTGAATACTTATCCCCTTTACTGTAGTAATACAAGGCCAAGCTAATGACATTCTTATGTTATTCTAATGTTTTGCTCCTTTGCTGTCAATTATCTCTCCTACGTTCAGTCAAATGCGTTCAAATGTTACTCTTATGCGTTCTATTTAATGGTTGTGCCTTGTTCCTGGTCTTCCGCCTGTTCCTTGTAAACCGGTATGATGTGTACACGGCTATCGGTATATAAAAAATGTTAAATAAAATAAAATAAATAAATGGTCATCCAAGATTTTTTTTTTTCTTGACCCCCCCCCCTTGTATTTTATTTATTTATTTATTTATTATTCATTGGTTCTATGTCTACATATTGCTGTTTTGCACTGTTATGTTTTCCCCACCTAGTTTTAAAAGGTCACTACTTAGAGGTATTTTTGTGGTTTAGGCATACTCTTTCATGCACTACCCTCCTTTTTTTTTACACAACTACATAATGTTGGTGGAGGTGGAAGGAAATTGGAATGGCGGGGGTGGAAGAAAATTGGAATCAAAAAGTTACCAATAAGGGCCCTGAACTCAGCAGTCGGGGTAACAGAAAGGTATGGGAAAATAAGTGTGAGAGCTTGCTGGGCAGACTGGATGGGCCTGGCCCTGTTGGTCTTCTTCTGCCGTCATTTCTATATTTCTAAGTTCTCTTCCCCTTTTCTTTTAACTTATTCATATCAGACATAAATATTGGGGGTGTCACCTGTTTTTGTTAGACAGTCAAGCTTAAATTATAAAAAAAAAGAACCTTGACCCAAATGACCTAACAACTACAGACCAATCTCAATACTATCCTTTCTAGTAAAATTAACTGAAAAAGTAGTTATCAAACAACTAAACCTGGAATAAAACCTGGAACAAAATAACATACTACAGACAACGCAACATGGATTCCGAAAACAATTCAGCTCGGAAACCCTACTAATAATGCTATCAAAAACAATCTTAAGAGGCTTTGATAACGGACAATGCTTCGTACTAATCCTACTTGATTCGGCGTTCGACATTGTCGAACACAAAATCCTCCTAAACCGACTGCATGAAATAGGTCTGACTGGCAAAACTCTAAAATGGTTCTCATCCTTCCTACAAAACAGAGCATTCCAAGTAAACATCAACACCACCACCTCAGAAACTATCAACCTAGAGACCGGTGTACCACAAGGATCAGCCCTATCTGCCACCCTATTCAATATTTATCTCCTCCCCTTATGCTAGCTACTCAAGTCTCGGAATCACATACTTCATGTATGCCGATGACATCCAGATAGTGATCCCAGTATCTAACAACTTAGAAAACACCCTCAAACTACATATCTAAATAACATAAAAAAAACCTACTAGCCCAAATGAAACTCCGACTAAACATGGACAAAACCAAATTCATCCTGCTTGAAAGAAAAAAATCAGGAGAAAAATCATGCAAAACTATATTAACAGACAACTTAAACAGCAAGCTCAGAGAAAAAGTCAAAGACCTGGGCATTTGGATTGACACCGAAATGAATCTCAAACACCACATAAAGATGAAAATGAAAGAAAGATTCAACAAACTACTTATCCTGAAACATCTAAAACCCCTTCTTAATCCACCAGAATTTAGAACCACCATCCTTCAAACCCTCATTTTCTCCAGCTTCGACTACTGCAATTCCTTACTACTCAGCCTCCCCAAATCCACCATGTCCACTTCAAATATTACAAAACACCGCTGCCAGAATACTCACAGGACACAAAAAAATGGACCATATCACCCCAATACTAAAAGAACTATACTGGCTTCCCATAGAAAAATGAATTAAATACAAAACACTAACCAAACCATATTACACAAAGCAATGCACAACAATGATTTCAACTGCCTAGACAACATACTACAAAAACACAACAAACCACCAGATCGACTAATAAAGCTCTATTTGAAATACCTCCACTCACCCAGACCAAACTTACCACCATAAGACAGAGAGCATTTTCAATAGTGGGACCCCAAGTATGGAACACCCTCCCAGTAAACCTAAGACTGTAAAATAACACAAAACTTTTCAAGAAACAACTAAAAACATGGATATTTAAACAAACATACAAAGAAGGAATTGGATAAATAACAACATAACACGAAACATAACAGTCATCCCCACCCAACCCCAACCTAACCACAATTCCGCACTAGGCTACTGATTCTCAACCCAACCTAACCACAATTCCGTATTAGCCTGCTGATTCTCAAAGTCAATATCCCCTTACTCAAGCCTAGACCTTAAAGTACAAAGTACAAACGATTAATTACTGTTTATCACATTCTCAAATGTCATTGAATGTAATGTTGATTTTAGCTACTGACTGTAAAAGGTTGTTGTAACTGTAAACCGGAGTGTAAACCGGAGTGAAGGCTTCTGCCAAACCTCGTATAGAAAAAACTTCAAATAAACTTCAAATAAAATAAATAATATTAGCACTAGGAATGTACCCTATCAGGGGCAGATTAGCCTATTGGGGGATCGGGCATCCCCGGTGGGCCGGTCACTCTGGTCACGTGGTCTGCCGAGCGCAGCTGCGACAGAGCCGCGCTCGGTAGACCACGGGGTATCTTCTAGGCCGGTTTTGGGGAAAATCCCCGGGCCTATCTTTACCCGGAATCCGCCCCATACCCTATCTTGAAGAAGTTCCTTATTTATATTACTCATATTAGACCTAAGGACTGGATGTGCTTATTTGTTTGTTTGACAACCATGATCAAGTGACATAAGCACTGGAAGTGCCCCTTCAGATAGCCATGATTAAGCTCTTTCTCTCTTTGCTTGTTTTCTAAACTTAGGTTTCAGATGCTGATGGTCACATGGGGTCTCTCCTGATGTGTCATTGTTACAGCCTCCCCTGCAATGCTGGTAACTCCGGTTCCAGTAACATTTCTTTGTCACAGAAAGCCTGTCGGTTGTCATAGTAATATGGTAACACAGTAATGATGGCAGAAAAAGACCAAAATGGTCCATTTAGTCTGCCCAGCAAGTTTCCCAAGGTAGTAACTGCAGCTCCGTGCAGGCTACCCCCATGTTTCTCTTAAGGGTAGTAACTTCCACTCTGTGCAGGTTATCCCCATGTTTCTCTTAAGGGTAGTAACTGCCGCTCCGTGCTGGTTAAGCTTATTTATTTATTCCCATCATCTAGCCTTTTAGGGATCCACAGTATATATCCCATGCCCCTTTGAAATCCTTCACAGTTTTAGTCTTCACCACTTCCTCCAGAAGAGCATTCCAGGCATCCACCACCCTTTCAGTGAAGAAATATTTCGTGACATTGGTTCTATGTCTTCCTCCCTGGAGTTTCAAATCGGGACCCCTAGTTCTACTAAATTGTTTTGAATGGAAAAGGTTTGTTGACGACCATGGATCATTAAAACCTTTCAAGTATTTGCAGGTCTGTATCATATCACCCCTGCTCCTCCTCTCCTCCAGGATATACATATTCAGGTTCTTCAACCTCTCCTAATAAGTCATTCAATAGAAATCACCCACCATTTTGGTCGCCCTTCTCTGGACCACCTCCATCCTGTCTCTGTCTCCTTTGAGATACGGTCTCCAGAACTGAACACAGTACTCCAGGTGAGGCCTCACCAAGGACCTGTACAAGAGGATTATCATTTCCTTTTTCTTATTAGATATTCCTCTCTCTATGCAGCCCAGCATTCTTCTGGCTTTGGCTATCGCTGTGTCACACTGCTTCATCAACTTCAGGTCGTTAGACACTATCACCTCAAGGTCTCTCTCCTTCTCCGTGCATAACTCTGCATTTCTTGGCATTGAATCCCAGCTGCCATATCTTCGACAACTCTTCCAGCTTTCTTAAATCCTGTCTCATTCTCTGTACTCCTTCCGGCATGTCCACTCTCTTTCAGATCTTAGTATCATCCGCAAATAGACAAACTTTACCTTCTATCCCTTCCGCAATGTCACTCACAAAGATGTTGAACAGAACCGGTCCCAACACTGACCCCTGTGGCACTCCACTTAACACCATTCTCTCTTTAGAGTAGATTCCATTTACCATCACCTGTTGTCTTCTATCCATCAACCAGTTTGTAGTCCACCTTGGAGCTGACTCCTAAGCTTCTCATTTTGTTGATGAGTCATCTGTGTGGGACCGTAGCAAAAGCTTTACTAAAATCCAAGTAAATTACATTGAGCACTGTTCCCTGATCCAGTTCTCTAGTCACCCCATCAAAGAAATCAATTAGATTCATCTGACAGGACCTTCTCCTGGTGAATCCATGCTGCTTCTCATCGAGCAACCCACCGGATTGCAGATACTTCACTATCCTTGCCTTCAGTAGAGTCTCCATTAATTTTCCCTCCACCAAGCCAGATGCTAACTGGCTTGTAGTTTCCAGCGTCTTCTCTGCTCCCACTCTTGTGAAGCAGGACCACCACCGCTCTTCTCCAGTCAGTAGGCACTACACCCTTTTCCAGAGATCTATTGAACAGGTCCACAGTGAACCTGCCAGCACATCTCTGAGTTCCCTCAGTATTCTGGGGTGAACCTCATCAGGCCCCATGGCTTTGTCCACTTTCAGTTTTCTTATGTTTTCCCATACATTATCGTCCGTAAATGGAAGATACTCCACCCTCTTCTACAGTCTTGATAACAAGTGACGGTCCTTCTCCAGGGTCTTCTTTAGTGAACACTGAACTGAAGTATTTGTTTAATATTTCTGCTAATTCATCATCTCTCTCCACCCATTGATCCTTATCCCCTTTCAATTTCACTATACCACTATGTACCTTTCTCCTTTCTCTGACATATCTGAAAAATGTTTTGTCACCTCGATTTATCTCCTTGGCAATTCTTTCCTCTGCCTGACCTTTTGCTTTCTTGATTACTTTTTTCATCTCCCTCAGTTTCGCCAGATAATTCTCCCTGTGTTCCACTTTTTGGGATTCTTTATATTTCTTAAAACCTGCTGTTTTTGCTTTTATTACATCAGCCTCCTCCTTTGTGAACCAGATTGGATTCCTATTTCTCTTACTTTTGTTTATTTTTCTAACATACAGATTTCTTGCTTTTGTAATTGCTCCTTTTAGTTTGGCCCACTGTTTGACCTCTCCTATTTTCTCCCAGTTTTCAAGTTCTGCCTCCAGATATTTCCCCATTTCAACAAAGTCTGTTTTTTTGAAGTTCAAAACTCAGGTCTTTCTGACACTTCTCCAGATCCTATTTGCAATAACAAACCATACTGTTTGATGATCACTGGTGCTAAGGTGGGTACCCACTCAGACATTAGAGACATTATCCCCGTTAGTGAGCACTAGGTCAAGTAAAACTCCCTCCCTTGTGAGTCCCACTATCATTTGTTTGAAGAGAGCCCCTTGCAGGGCATCCACTATCTCTCTACTTCTGTTAGATTCTGCAGAAGGGATTCTCCAGTCCACATCTGGCATATTAAAATCACCAACAATCAACACTTCCCCCTTCTTTCCTACCTTTATAATGTCTTTGATCAGAACTCTGTCTAGGTCTTCCGTTTGAGTCAGAGGCCTGTAAATCACTCCAGTAAAAATGGATGTACCATCATCTTTTTTTAGGACGGCCCATAATGCTTCTTCTCTATCCCACTTTCCTTGTAGTTCAGTTACTTGGATATTATTTTTGACATAAAATGCTACTCCTCCCCCTTTTTTGTCCTGTCATTCCTTAACTGCTATTAATTGCATCAGTTGCATGGGAACTTCTTAGTGTTTGGGTAATTGCCAGGTTCTTGTGGCCTGGTTTGGCCTCTGCTGGAAACAGGATGCTGGGCTTGATGAACCCTTAGTCTGACTCAGCATGGCAATTTCTTATGTTCTTCTAGCTCGGTATGGCCGTATCTCAGTCATGAGAATCCATGAACCATGTCTCCGTGACAGCAACAACGTCCAAGTCTGCCTCCATCAGTAAGGCATTTGTAGTCATAGCTTTCCAATTTTTCTCCCTTGCTATGTTGCACAATTGGGGGAGTGCCTCTTGCTTGAAAGACAGTCACTATCATGTGACCTTTTTTGCCCATTTTTGCATTCTCTAACTCTGTTTATAAAGCGCTGACCAGCACATTAGCTTTCCTGATGTGTCACTGTTACAGCCTGTCTTTGAAACACTGGTAAGTTTTTCACTTTTCCTCACTCATTCATGCTAGATAGCCTCGTTACACATAGTTATGCCACATCTTTTTCTTTACAATTGAAGGATGTGATGCTGACCGAATGCACAAATATCCTGTTATGCCCTTGGAGCGGTCTAGGACAGGAGAAGGTTGGAGAACAGACCAGGCTGGAGTCTGTTCTGCTTTTCAACAGTTTAATTACAAAAAGTTCAGCAAGACAGAATCAAAATGGCTGCTTACCTCAGCAGACTGGCAATGCAAGAACAGTTTTTCCAAAAGAGCACAGCACTCCATTACATCTTGCTTCTTCTCCCTGGGGCCTGTCTAACTCTCTCAGGGCCTCACCTTTGTATCCCTTCCTCAGGGAAACGCCCCCACCCGAGGATCCCTTTCCTGTCTGTCTTAAGGTGGACTGGGCCAGATAGCTGGAGCCAGTCTGTTAAGGCAGTCTGAGGCTCTCTGTCATATACTCTATCACAGGCAGTCTGAGGCTCTCTGTCATATACTCTATCACATATCCCTTATAAACAAATAAAGAAAAATTCTTGTATCTGTGTGACATCCAGTTCCCACACACTCTAGATTAGTGGGTAAGTTAAGCAAGTCTACTAAGAATACCTTACTATCCAGCAATTCTAGCCATTATTGTTAATAACTTTGCCTATAATAATATTTTTTACTTTTATTTTTACTTTTCATGTTTACACATTAGAACTGAAGTTGGGGTAAGATTGCTTTTGTATGCCTGTTTTTCTGATACCATGTTTGTCATTTAAAAAAAATAATATATAACAATTGTTTATTTCACTTTATTTTTAGATTACTGGTCCATCTGGATGCAGTTGTATGAAACTCAGTCCATGTTGGGGGACAGTGGAATTTTATAGTAAACCCATAATTCTTCGTGACACATTTGTGCAACTATAAATAAATATGTTTTAAAGATAAAGACTTGGACAATTTAAGATTTCATTGCCCCATCATTTATTGTTTTTGACTCTTCCCATTAAACTACCTTGTCTACTTCTGTAGTCAGTAATTTTGTTTTTAAGAGAAGCTTTTAACATTTTGTCTGGCACTGATGTCAGGATCACGGGTCTATTACTTCCCAAATCAGCCATGGAGCCCTTTTTAAAAATTGACATCACATTAGTTTAATCAAAAAATTGGTATGACACTGATATGGGTATGACCTCAATATTTTCCTCAGTAAAGACGTAGGCAAAGAATTCATACAAAGTCTGATATTCAAAACGGTACTTAGCCAGATAAGTCCTAGTTAGCTAACTAAGGGGATCATTTTCAAAAGTGATTGCACACGAAAAGTCGCTTTTCGCGTGGATCACTAAATGGGGGTGGAGTCGACCCCAGAAGAGGAGGAGTCGGGGCAGCACCAGGGCCGACGCTGTGGACACATTGCTGGTGGCGAAAGATAAGGACCCTTATCACCGCCAGTTTCACGCCGAATAACTACACCTGCGACCTTAGAGAATATCAGGTTAGGCTCAGCAGGCACCACTTAGAAGGATAAGTCACGTAATGGGCAACCAAAATGATAAAGGGAATAGAACGGCTCCCCTATGAGGACAGACTAAAGAGGTTAGGGCTGTTCAGCTTGGAGAAGAAACAGCTGAGAGGGGATATGATAAAGGTCTATAAAATCATGAGAGATCTACAATGGGTAATTGTAAATTAGTTATTCTTTCAGATAATAAATGGATAAGGGGGCACTCCATGATGTTAGCAAGTTGCACATTTAAAACAAAATCATAGAAAATTCTTTTTCACTCAATGCACAATTAATGTCTGGAACTTGTTCTCAGCAGTCCCCAGGAGAGGACTCCAGAGGTCAGCATGACTTCTGGTCCTCTTCTGCTGCAAGGGGTGCAGGGCCACTGGAGCCTGAAGCCTGGATTGCTCAGGCTGATCTCTGGCGTCCTCTCCCAGGGGCTCTGGGAATAATATGCACATGAGCCTTCTGGTCCTTTTACACTGCAAGTGGTAAAGGGCCTCTGGAAGCTGGGGCTGTGGGGCCTTGACATACTGCACCTGTAGCTCCTCAACTGCTCTTTTATCAGTCTAAAATTAGAGTGAAAATTGGTTTAAACCCATTATCACTTTTGGAAAAGTTTGGGAATTTATGAGTGAAAATTGGTTTAAACTGAAAATGAAGGACCCTAAATATATTTAAAAAATACATTCAAAATGATCTTAAACACAAATTATACAATTTCTTTTGCAAGCAAACACAAAAATACTTGTTCTAAAACATGATTTACTTACATAGATTTGTATTAAATATTTTGAACACCTGCACTTTCTAAAAGATGTTGGCTTCCTGGTCATTTTAATTGCCAGACTGCCCAGGTATACTTGATTGTTTGCCCTTACTAACAGATTTATATTGGCCAAACACACAGATAGATCCATTTCCATATTTTAGATCATAAAAGCTGCATGAGGACAGATAAAGTACAGGCACCCCTAGAGGATCACTGACATACATTTAAGCATACATTGGAAGATGTGAAATTATTTATTTGCAGATTTCTTTGAAGAGGGGGGACATATTGTTAGTGTTCGTGGTAGGTGTGGGTGGATTCTTGGGCCGGTGGCAGATGACCATGCCCCCGGGGGGAAGATCCCGAGAGGGACCACCGGTCATGCTCAGAGTATGGAGACAGACACACACTAGTTCTTTTATTAAACAGTATATGGAACCACCAAAGGTGGCAGTAGTGAGCTGGAAGTGCCCAGCTGGGCTGTAGTCCCTCAGATACTGGAACAGCGATCCTGGATAACTGAGCTGTAGAGAAACTGAATATAGTGAGTAGGCAGGTTAGGCAGAGTTCAGGAGCAGAACTTAGATGGTAACACTCACAAAATAGTCTCTTAGAAGCAGTCCAGGAGCTGGAAGGAAGTAAGCCCTTGAGGAGCGAGTACCTGGTTCCAGGGAACGCTCTGAGAGAGAGATGGTAACTCACTGGTGTTGTAGGCAGCGATGACTTCCTGGCAGAAGAGATATTCAGTAGCAAGTCTGGGAACATGGGCCCTCGAGGAGCGAGTCCCGATTCCAGACTGCAATCTGAAAAGCAAAGCGAAAGCGATGCCCCCGAGGAGCGGGTACCCCTGGTAAGTCCAAGGAGGCAGAGTAGAAAGATATGCGGAGAGCGAATCCCATCCGCCGATACCTGGAGGAAAGCCCTTATCCTAGTCTTTGCTAACTTGATTAGTTAGCGATTTCAGAGACCTTAAATATCCAGTGGAGATGACGTCACCTCAGGGCGACGCCCCTGAGGTTCGAGCCACTGCTGGTATTTGAGTCAGGGCTGCGCCACGCGCGCGCCCTTAGGCTGCTGGGAAACATGGCGGAGTGCAGCATTTAGCCGGTCTGGGGACGCCAGAGGAGAATGGCACGATGACGCCGTGGCAGTCAAACTTCCAACAGGTAAAGAGGGAGTCACCAAAGAGGTAAGATGGGCATAGTGGAGATGTCAGGCAGCGACAGTCGCAACATATATATCCCAATTGCTATTTCAATGCGAAGGTTATGTTTTTTATTGGACCACCTTATACCCTATGGGGTTAAATCAGGAGACTGAATGGATATCCTTTGTGTAGTATTACATTCTTGTATAGGATTATATTTGTTACGGGACCGGGCCATGTCCCGGTCCCACCTCCTATCTCGGGGCCGGCCCGGCCCGCACGAACGTCCCCGCGGCCGTGTAGGCCCGATCAGCCTCCTGCTGCGGCTCTCCCTGCACGAGGGAGACGCCGCTGAACCGACGCGCTTGGCCACACCCCCTAGGTTTGTGCACACCCGGGGGCTGGAGCTTTAAAGGGGCCAGCGCGGGAAATCTCGGTGGATGCCCTCGGATGACGTCAGACGCTGCAGGGTATTTAAACCCTGCAGCTGGGCCTAAACCTCGCCTTGCAACGAGGTTCACTCAGTCCTCCGAGTTGCTAGTTGCTGCTTTGGATCTTGGATCATCTCTTCTACTTCTGGCTTCTGACCCGGCTTTGTCCTTTGACTTCGTCTTCGCTTCCGCCCCTGGTTTTGGTTTCAACTTCTGACTTCTGGTTTCTGACCTGGCTCCATCCAATGACTCTGTTTCCAGCTTCCGCCCCTGGCTTTGGCTTTGGACCTCTGACTTCTGGCTTCTGACCCGGCTTCATTCCTGGACTCCGACTTCTGCTTCCTCCACCTCCTCAGGTATCCGGTTCTTGCTGGCCCAGGGGACTCTCCTAAGTTCCAGCGGCTCAAACTCTCACAGGCTCATCCCGGGGGAGCCGCGGGCTTCCGAGGGTGAAGACTCTTCCAGCCTCCTGGGTCCTGCCTTCCTCATCGACCATCTCTTCAGCCGCTTCCTGGATCCTTGGTCACATAGGGTCCCACCTAAGTCCAAGAGGTCCGGGTCCCTACGGGCTCTTCCTGGGGAGACCTCGGACTTCCAGTGGTGAAGTCTTCTCTGGAGTCTCTCTTCAGTGCCATCACTCTTCAGTGACGCTCGCTGTGGGTCCCCACAGTGCAACATCTGCAGTCTCAGCTGGTCCAAGGGTCCACGACTGTAACAATATTGGTTTGTAGTTAGAAGTGAATACCCTTTTAATGATTTATATAAGTTATAAGGGTTCTCGTACACAATAGTGGAGTGTACGGTTATTGGATTTTTAAGTCCTGAAGGATCACAATGTGTGGATATATATTAGGGAATTGGATATACTGTAGTTGGTTCATAAGATATAAGGTATGATGAGGGTAGATTGTTTTGAAGGACTATGTTTAGATAGTCATTCATGAGATTAACATTATTTTTATTTGGATGTAATGACTCAATATAATATGTAGGTTATCAGGATGGTTGGAGTATATACGGTGGTATTTAAATTATGGTATTGGGGGTGGAGTCAAGATGGCAGCTCGTTGAGAAGCACGGCACTGCTGCTCCAGCGTTTATATTTCCTGGAAGAGAATTAAATTAATAAATAATGGCTCCAAAACATAAAGGAAAGACTAGAAGTTACTCCTCGACTTCTACAATCCCTCCAGGGCAGAAAACCATCGAGCAGTGTGCAGTCAAGCCGGCAAATTTGGGCGAGAGAGGTCCAGCTGTGACCCTTCCTCGGAAGCAATATCCCTCAGCCCTTTGGATGTACGACTACCTCCCGCTGCAAGAGCAACATTGACTCCTTGCCCGAACGGAAACCCAGAGTTGGTTAACCGAGGCAGTGAATGCAAATATTCTCTCATGCATATTCATTGTGGATATCCTGAAAACCCGACTGGCTGATGGGCCCCAGGACAGGGTTGGGGACCACTGCAGTATAGGGTTTTAGCTGAATATTTGTAAAACTGATGTAATAATAATCATGTTTGTAGCAGTAATAAGTATATAATATTTTAGAAAAAGTATTTTTATGTTTACTTGTACAAGAAATTTTGTAATGTGTATTTAAGATAATTTAGATTAATTTTTTGTGATATATTGAATAGTGGGGTCCTTTCATCATTAGTGCTTTCTCCTTTCACTGGCATACCTGAAAATAAATCTTGCTATGTATCTTTATCTTTATCTCTTTAGTAATCTTTTCTTCCACTTGTACTTTTCATGTTCTGATATTTTTCCTTGTCTCTTTCAGTTTTTCCAGATAATCTGTCCTGAATTCTTTTTGAAATCCTTATAATTTTTAAATGATAATCTTTTCACCCTTAGGTTTTCAACCATCCCTTTGGAGAATCATTCTGGTTTCCTTTTTCTCTAACTTTTATTTTCCTGACATAAATATGTGTTGCCATTATTATTGCTCCTTTTAATTTCATGCTTTGTTCTTCCACTTCACTTACCTCACCCCATCCTGCCAATGCCTCCTTAAGGTACCTGCCTGTTTTACCGAAGTCTGTATTTTTCAAATCTAGAACTTTGAACTTTGTGTTCAAAGTTGTTATAACATCTGAAGATCACTGGTGCTCAGGTGGGCACCTACTCAGACATTAGCGACATTTCTCCATTCGTAAGTACCAGGCCCAGTAGCAAATCTTTCCCGTGTGGGTTTCATCACATGTCTGAGAAGAGCCTCTTGAAAGGAATCCATGAGCTCTACTTCTAATTGATTCTTCATATAGAATACTCTAATCTGTATCCAGAAGGTTATAATTTTCCTCCAACAACACCTCTCCTTTCATTACCATCTTTTCATTCCGATCTCGGTCCCATTGCTCCATCTGAATTGGAAGGACTGTAGACCACATTGGTGTAGAAAGACATGCTATTGTTCCTTTTCAAGATAGTCCATAGCACTTTCTCCTTGACCCCTGCATTTCAACTGTTTAATAGTCAGGTTTAACAACAAGGGTAATCAATCCCACACCATTAAGTTATCAATACTCACAGAAAATAAAAAAAATGATGTTCTTTTGAAACTTCAATATACATTACAATAAGTAATTTTTTTCAACATATAATAATATTAAAAACCCACCCAAATATTGCACAACCCAACTGGGACCTAGTTTTGAACAAAAATAGTCATCTTTTTCAGGGGACTCGCCCAATTAAAAATACTCTATACCAAAACACACCCAATACATACAAAATAGCCCTACATTCAATACAACATTAAATACCAATACATAATTTCACAAAACTTAATGCAATATTTGGGTGGGTTTTTAATATTATTATGTGTTGAAAAAAATACTTATTGTAATGTATATTAAAGTTTCAAAAGAACACCATTTTTTTTATTTTCTGTGAGTATTAATAGTCGGGTTTGCCAAAACGCCCAGGTCAAACCAGAGAAGTTGATCCAGTCCTGATTTTTTCCCATTGTATGGATATAGATGAAGTAACAGAAACATAGTAAATGATGGCTGATAAAAACCAAAAGACCCATTCAGTTTGCCCAGCAGCAGTTTTATGCACTTTTACCCAAGATAGATCAATTCTCAAGTGGAACTCTACCCCCAATTTCATTGTATCCTCTTTAGAGTTGCAACTACTGCTCCATGCAGGTTTCCCCATACCATCCAGGAAGCACAACGCAGCCATATCACTGCTGCCCTGGGCTGCAACTGACACTCAGTGAAGGCTGTACAGTTCCTTATTACCACCAGAGATCCTCTATGTTTATTCCATACATTCTTGAAGTCTGCCTCTGTCCTTGTCATCATAACCTCCTCTTGGAGGGCATTCCCAGGCATCCACCACCCTTTCTGTGAAAAAATACCTCCTGACATTGTTCTTGAATCTACCGCTTGGAGTTTCATATTGTGACCTCTAGTTCTACAGCTTCCTTTTCATTAGAAAGCTTGGCTTCCTGTGCATTAATATCTTTCAGGTATTTAAATGTATGTATCATATCCCCCCATACCATTATTGCCTTTCTTCTAGTGGGGCTTCATAGGGCTTCCCATATAACTCTGATCATTTGGGGTGCCCTTCTGTGAACCATCTCTAGCCTTTCTATATCCTTTCTAAGATATGGCCTCCAGATCTGAACACAGAAGTCATATATTTCTTATGGAAATCAGAACTACAGCTCTATGCATGCACTGGCGAAAAACCAAGCCTGGAACAGCCTCTTTGGGTTGATCTACAAGGGGTGGCAATTTGGAAGGGATAGTATCCCTTTAAAATGAAAAAGAAAGCGAGAGTCAAGAAGGGCTTGGAAAGAATCTAGGACTTTATTTCAGTGCTTTTCATATTCATATGCTGCCTGTACTCCTTCAGGAGGATTGAATGGTTCACACAGTGACTGTATCAGTAATACAGTATCATTTCTGCTTGTTTCTGCTTGTTTCAACTGCTCTCCAAGCCAGGATCCAGGGCTTGGATTGAGATTTCCCCTGTGCTCAACTCGGACCCTCTCCTCCTCCTCCACCTCGTGGTTGCTAACCCCTCCCCCAGCTGGAATACGTCACAGAAGCTAAAAGAATCTGCTTTTAAATCTTCTCTCACACAGGTAGCTACATTTCTGCTTGTTTCTGCTTGTTTCAACTGCTCTCCAAGCCAGGATCCAGGGCTTGGATTGAGATTTCCCCTGTGCTCAGCTCGGACTCTCTCTTCCTCCTCCACCTCGTGGTTGCTAACCCCTCCCCCAGCTGGAATACATCACAGAAGCTAAAAGAATCTGCTTTTAAATCTTCTCTCACACAGGCGTCACGCGCCTAAGGAGCGTGACAAAGGAGCCTGCCCCTTGTCATGCCCCTTAGCGTTGCCCTCTACGATCCTAACAAATAGCCTGTTTTCCTTCTTACTCTAATCTGCTTTCATACTTCCCCATCTTCACCTATACCATTCCTATTAACACTCTGTATATTTAAACATCTCAGTGCATTACTTGCAATATGCTAAATAACCCCATTCCCATACTCAAATATAACTATCGGCCATACACAGATGTACTCATGAAACCTCAACAAATGAACAGACACCTCATCCCAATCATGCTCACACCAATCACACAATTCGTAGGTCTCACGACTCTAGCTATTATGCTGTTTAATGTGCAATCTATCACAAAAAAACCCAATATACTTCATGATATACTCATTGATGATAAGCCAGATATTTGCGCCAAACTGAGACCTGGTTAAAGGAAACTGATACCGTCCTACGTAATCAATTACCAAATGACATTTATGACATCTACTCAATCCCAAGACCTAAGAAAAAAGGAGGTGGTTTACTACTCGCTGCAAAAAAAGAATTGCAGTTAACTTCACATCCTGTGCAAATCTCCCCAAAATTTGAGATTGGGTTATTTAAATCTCCTCACCTGCAGATCTGTCTAGTATATATTCCCCCTGGCATTCTTACAAAAAATCCTTCTCCCATAATTGAATTTATCACCCAGAACATTGAAATTGACAAACCTGCCATCATCTTAGGAGATTTCAATATACATGTAGACTCTCTCCCACTATCAAATGCCTGTGAAACCTTTCTATCATCCCTCAAAGCTATTGGTTTCACACAGATCGTCACTGACCCTACTCATCAAAATGGTCATACTCTAGATCTGATTTTCATTAACAAACCCATCATCTCCAGTGACCCTATTAGCACAGCTGTTCCATGGTCAGATCACCACCTCCTGCAAACTACCCTCATCCTTAAACGAACCACCTCACCCCAAATCCCAGAACCTAAAACTATACAGATCCGCAAATTATGTTCTATTGATGAACTCACTGTTGCATTTAACAAAGAACTTCATAATCTTGAACTAGCTGACAACAACTCAGCAATCACATCATGGTATTATATCACTGGGAACATTGCCAACGACCTTTGCCCCCTTCGCACTAAAAAAATTGGCCACTCCAAATCTTCACTTAAACCATGGTACACCCCTGAACTGACAGCTCTAAAACGTACCCTCAGGAAATTGGAAAAAGATTGGCGTAACAACCCCTCCCTCACAAAAAGAAATACTTACAGAGCAACCCTACGTATCTATCGTGAGCAAACCCTCAACGCAAAAAAAATTACCATGCAAAAAAAATACATGACCTGCAATTTAATGCAAACGCTCTCTTCACGTATGTAACACAAATAACTAAAACCAATACCACTCCCACCTGTAATAAAGATGCCCAAACCAAAAGTGAGAACTTAGCTAAATACTTTCATGAGAAAATAGTTAAAATCATGGCACGGTTCCCTGGCAATAATCCCCTGACCAAAACCATCCCACATGATTCCTCTGCTATATTTAATGCCTTCGAACCCACCACGTCCCTAGAGATTCAAAATACCATTAAAAAAATGAAACCTGCCACACATCCAAGTGACACCATACCCACCAAACATCTCTCCAACCCTGAAATCATAGCACCCTCAATTGCTAAAATTATCAATTGCTCACTAGCTTCCGGAGAAATCCCTAATACGCTTAAACAAGCTATCATCAGACCTATTCTAAAAAAGCCCAAAGCTGATGCCTCTGACCTAACCAACTACCGACCTATTTCCAACCTTCCCTTCATAGCAAAAATCCTTGAAAAAATTGTAAACACACAGCTCACTGAACACCTGGAAAAATTTGAAATTCTCTCACCATTGCAACATGGTTTTCATAAATGTATGAGCACCGAAACTCTACTCATCTCTCTTATCAATACCATACTTACGGGGTTCGACAAAGGTCAATCCTTCCTACTAGCCATGCTTGACATTTCTGTGGCCTTTGATACTATTAATCACAACATTCTCATTACACGGCTCAAGGAAATCGGCATAGCTAACATCCCACTGCAATGGTTTGAAGCTTTCCTACAAGGACGGCAATATAAAGTCAATTTTGAAAACCATGAATCGCAACCATACAATATAAATCACAGAGTACCACAAGGATCTGCCCTCTCCTCTACTCTCTTTAATATTTATATCCTCCCTCTTTGTCACCTACTGACAGAACTTGGCCTTATGTACTTCATCTATGCAGATGATGTACAAATTATCATCCCCATCACTGACTCCCTTAATGATGCCCTTAAAACACGGGATACTGCCCTCACAGCCATTAGTAACCTCCTTACTAGCATCAATCTGGCCATTAACCCCGATAAAACAGAACTTATGGTCATTTCCCCACAGAATCACAAAAACACAATTGCTGCCACTCACACATCACTCACTTCTCCTGACTTCACTAACACTGTTAAAAACATTGGAGTCACATTAGACAACCACCTTAATTTTAAAAAACATATCAACAACATTATTAAAGATGGGTTCTTCAAACTACACACTCTAAAAAAATTAAGACCATTACTCTACCAACACGATTTCTGTACTGTACTGCAATCCCTCATTTTTTCAAAAGTTGATTATTGTAATGCCCTTCTCCTAGGCCTACCCAAAACTACCATTCTGCCACTACAAATGCTTCAGAATGCAGCAGCACGCATTCTCACCAACACCAGAAAATCGGAACATATTACTCCTATACTCAGAGATCTGCACTGGCTCCCCATTGCGCAAAGAATCATGTTCAAAACCTTATCTCTAATACACAAGACCCTACACAATGAAAACATGACATGGTTCAATAATGAACTTTACTTCCACAAACACTCCAGAACCCCTAGAACACAACATGCAGCTACCCTACACACCCCCACACATAAAACCACCACTCTTGAGTCAACTAGGAAGCGTGCGATAACCATAGCCGGACCGAACTGTTGGAACAATATGACACCGGAGTTACGGCAAGAAACATGCCCAATAAAATTTAAGCAAAAACTGAAAACATGGCTTTTCCTACAGGCTTATACTTAACCCTTACGCTCTCCTCTCTCCCTTACTCCTACAGCCTTGCCCACTAATGTACTTAAATGTACATCCCCTATTTCTTTATCTCCACACCTAACTTTTTGTTGGCAATTATTCATATCGATTGTATATCAATTGTATATAAGACTTCTATCCCATTTCTTTCTCTCATACCCAGCTTTTCTCTTTTCCAATTGTGTTTTTATCAAATTCATTCTATTTATTTATAGACTTATAAATTCAGTGAGATAACAATTTGCTTTGTACCACTATATTACTTTTCCCTTTCATTGTTCCACTGTTCTCTCCCCTCCCCCCCAGTTAACAAGTTTATTGTACAGCACTATTGCATATGTTCATTAACAAGTTTATTGTAAAGTTTATTGTTTATTATAAATGTTTATTGTAAAGCACTGTTGCACATGTTCGTTCTATTTGGCACAGCTGCAATGTTTCTGTTAATTGTGAACCGATATGAGATTACTAAACAAATGTCGGTATATAAAAACAGCAAATAAATAAATAAATAAATAAATAATGGAAAGGGAATGAGAAATTACTACTTACCTGATAATTTCCTTTTCTCTAATCAAGACAGGTTAATCCATGACCAGTGGGTTATGCACCTCTATCAGCAGATGGAGACAGAGCAAAGCTGACATCACAGTATATATACCCCTGCTCTGACATCAGCCTGTCAATATTCTCTGCAAAAGCCAACTGTGGACAAACTAACAATACTTGATTATAACCTTTAACAGACAACCACATAAGCACTCAGCAACAGGGAACACTGAGGTCAGCCAAAGAGTATAACATCACTAATCTAGGGACTAAAACTGACATTTACAAGTTATCCCCAGAACCCAGCCACTCAGGAGGACAATAGAACCACAAACCAGCAGCCAAGGGCAGAAAGGTGGATTAACCTGTCTTCATTAGAGAAAAGGAAATTATCAGGTAATAATTTCTCATTTATCAGCATTCATACAGGTTAATCCACGACCAATGGGATGTGCCCAAGCTAATCCCGAAAAGGGTGGGAGGCTGTCCACAGTCCAACCAAATACTGCTATCTCCAGGGCCTGCACATCCAGAAAAAAGTGTGTAAGGAGGACCACGTCACTGCTTGGCAAATTTCAATGGGAGATAATAGAAGCTCTGCCCATGACACTGCCTGAGCCCTAGTGGAATGAGCCCTAACCTTATTTCATAATGGCTGCTCAGCATCCACATTTAAGACTGTGATAACGTCTGTAATCCAGCCGGTTATTGTAGCCCGCAATGCCAGCTCACCCCATTTATTCCCACTATAGAGCACAAACAGCTGGTCAGTCTTTATAAGAGGTCTAGAAACTTCCAAATACCTCAAGAGATA
Source organism: Rhinatrema bivittatum (assembly GCF_901001135.1). Classification (NCBI taxonomy): domain Eukaryota; kingdom Metazoa; phylum Chordata; class Amphibia; order Gymnophiona; family Rhinatrematidae; genus Rhinatrema; species Rhinatrema bivittatum. The sequence goes on along the minus strand of NC_042617.1, from coordinate 15,891,455 downwards.
TTGCTTGACATCCAAGGTCTGCAACAGAAAATATTCTTCTACATCTCTTTCCCTATCCATTGTTGGCAGGGAAATAGATTGATTCAAGCGAAAGTCTGAATACACTACTGATCATGTGGTGGGATCCGATGATATACAAGCCTTTCTTAGTAATATAGAGTTACCATCTCTGCCGCAAGACTCGCAGGATTCATTGGGATTACCAATAACTGTAATGGAAGTCCAAGTGGCAATTAAATCTCTAAAAATAGGAAAGGCACCTGGTTTGGACGGATTTACACCTTTATTTTATAAAAAGTTCATGGATGTCTTAGTGAATCCCCTACGGGATATGATTAATGCCTTACGTGAAGGACAACATTTGCTACCCAATGGTAATACGGCAGGGATTACAGTCCTACCAAAACCAGGGAAAGATGATACTTTATGCGGGTCTTATCGCCCGATTTCCCTGATCAATATTGATCTTAAGTTGTTGGCTAAGATCCTGGCCAATCGCTTACGCCTGGTCATTCTGGATTTGGTTAAAGTTGATCAAGCCGGCTTTATGCCTGGGAGGTCCACCTCGGATAATGTTCGTAAGATATTGGACCTTATATCAGTGGTTCAAAGGAATGACACTCCATCTGTGCTTGTGACTATAGATGTCGAAAAGGCTTTTGACAGGGTCCACTGGCCTTTCCTGTTTGCAGTGATGGAAAAGATGGAGGTAGGAGGACATTTTTTGGGATGGGTTAAGGAATTATATAGAGATCCGCAAGCATGTATCAAGATCAATGGTGGGTACACTGACACTTTTAATATACATCGGGGCACTAGACAGGGATGTCCCCTATCTCCTTTGCTTTTTGCAATAAGTGTCGAGCCCTTAGCCAAAATGGTCCGAAGAGCACGAGATATTCATGGGGTGCAGTTGGTTAATGATCAGTACAAGATATCTTTATACGCGGACGATATCATTTTTACTCTCACGAAACCTGATATATCGCTGAAAACCCTGTCAAGAGTGTTAGGACAGTATGGGGCGGTATCAGGATTCCGAGTTAACATGGAAAAATCAGAGATTCTACCTATCAATATCACCACAGAACAAAAATCCAAATTATAATAACTTTATCCTTATCGGTGGACTAAGGGCCCGATTCGATATTTGGGAGTTAATTTAACTATTAATCCATCAGACCTTTTTAAGGTGAATTATGAACCTCTGCTTCACAATTTATATAAAGATATGCAGAAATGGGACCGCTTTAATATATCTTGGATAGGTAGAGTCTCCATTGTAAAAATGAATCTATTCCCCAGACTTAGCTATTTATTTCAAGTATTACCATGCCTGATTCCGGATGAGTAGTTTCGCTCACTAGAACGGAAATTATTTTCTTACATTTGGAGGAGACGCCCGCCTAGAGTAAATAGACAAGTTCTTTATCGGACTAGGAATAAAGGGGGGTTAGGCGTCCCAAATCTTAAAAAATATTATATTGCATCTCAACTGCAGGCTGTGGTAGATAGCCATCTACCTGGCAACCACAAGCAGTGGTTGACAATAGAGCAACATTGCTTAGGCAAGGGGTCTCTGGACACTATATTTTGGGAAAGGAAACAGCCAGACCTCAAAGGAGGTCATATTCTGCCCTCTCTGCGATGTACAGCAGTACTTTGGTATAAATGGAGAGAGAGTTTGACGGGGAAGCAAAATTATTTCTTCCCTGCACGCCTTAGGGCGATATCAGATTTTCCAGTGGGCCACGATTCGAGGGCCTTTAGGGAATGGGCTGATAGAGGGATCACCCAGATACACCATGTATGGATGGCAGGAGCCCTGAAGCCCTTCTTTACCTTAATAGAAGAATATTCACTTAGACAGACAGACTTTTTAGCATATGCTCAACTACACCACCTTTTAACCAGGGTGATGGCCCGTCAGGATCTACAGAAAGATATCTCCTTAATGGAAGGTTTTTGTATAACGGTTAAAAGACCACCTAAGCTCATGTCGAAAATTTATAAACTTTTGGATGGGAAAGGAATTTATACAGCCGCACATCTCAGATCCTGGGAACAGGATATAGGGGGAACATGGGATGAGGAGAAATGGGACGGGTGTTTTCAATGCCTGGGGAGACATTCAATGTCTACAGCCATGATGGAAAATGAATATAAAATGCTATATCGGTGGTACCTAAGTCCAGATAAGTTGGCTAGATGGTACCCTCAATTAACAGATACCTGTTGGCGGTGTGGCCAAGTTGGTGGCTCATTTATACATATGTGGTGGTTTTGTTCACATGTACATACTTATTGGATACAAATACAGGAAGTTTACAAGGAAATGGTGGGCCTAGAGCCTCCTTTAATACTTGGGCTTTGGCTGTTGGGCTTCGGGACAGAGGACTTTAGTGTTCCCCAAAGGCGTTTATTGCGCTATATGATTATTGCAGCAAGGATGGTGGTGGCACAATGGTGGAAGAGGCCGGCTGTTCCTCCTAAGAGTTTGGTGATAACTAAACTGCTGGGCATTAGAACTATGGAAAAGATTTCTGCCTATCGCCGAGATCAATTAATTGCTTTTGAGAAGATTTGGGATCCGGTAGATAAATGGCTACAAGCACATGAACCCAAACGCATTTCTATGGTTTAGAGTCATTGATAAGGTACCTGGATAGTGATGGGATGCTGAGAATAGTAAACTTACCTTTGGTCAGTTATCAGTGTCTACCTCTGTTGGAATTATACTGATTTGAATGCTGTTCTTTTTTTTGATAATTATTGATAAAAAGAAGGTTGATGTTTCCCTACATAATGTTATAGCTAGGTTCTATATTTGTTATTATCATGGCAATTGCACTGATACAGATCTGTTGTATATATCTTATACTATCTATTTGATGTTAGTATTATACTGATGAGGTTTGAGCTGAGGGGGGAGGGGGGTGGGAAGGGGACTAACAAACAGGGGATAATGAGGGAAAAATGTTGGATGATGGGGTGGTCTTTAATGGACACAGCTGTATGAAGTAATACATAGCTTGTAAGTTATACATTATCCAATAAAAATGTTTACCACAAAAACAAAAAAGAAGAGGGATTGAAACATCAAGATCTGGAGACTCCCAACCGGATCTCTACCCCAAAGGCATCAGGACACAGGCTGTAGGCAAAAGACAGAACTTTGGATTCAGGTAGGATCTTTTCATGGCATGGGGCTCCCCCTAGGATTCCCCATTTTACTGGGCTGTTTGCACAGATAAGGAAACATTGGCAAGTTCCCTTCCAGGAGCTAGAGAGATGGACACAAGCACCCAGCAGAGAGATCATGTAAATAGTTCAGATGCACAGTTTCATATGTGGAAGGATTATGGGACAGTGATTGATGTTTTGGAAATAATCAGTAAACTTTATTTGAACACCCAGTCTGATTCCAGCATGTTTGTTCCTGAGGAGAATACTGCAACTATGAGATACACACACGACAGGAGAAACCTTTCATCACCTGGGACACAAAATATTTCCTTTCCCCATACACAAAGAGCTCACTTCCTGGGATTTGTAGAGAGAAGGAGAAGGATGGAGAGAGTAACCCTGAAGAAAAATAGTTTTATGGCCCTAGGAAAAAGAGCAACCCCCGCTCCCCCCCCCCCCAAAACACAGAGTTATACAAGGATTCAGCCACAAGCTGAAATTCCACTAACTTCTATGAGAGCATGTGGAAACTAGCATAGCTATTGCTTCAGGAGACTACTCTGGAACTTACAGCACTATAGTTCACAACAAAGACTGCTAACTGTTAAAAATTACTGTTTCCTGAGAAAAAAGCAACATGTTTAATTATTTTCATATGCAAATAAAGTCAGATTAGAATGGAATCATAACAGATGAGTTATCTGAGATTACTGGGAGTCAAATCACAGGATTGCCTACGTAGCCACATAGAGTAGAGTAGGGATGGGCATTCGGGAGAAACAAAATAGGAAATTAGACAAAATTTCTTATTTCATTTCATTTCACAAAACAAAATGATTGAAAATATGACAAACTTTTATTGGTTTTCTCATTTTGTTTTGAAAACAAAATTGATCTTTCAGGCCTAGGTCCAGCTCTGAAGCTGGTGCCTCGCCTATGGAATAGGCCAAGACCCAAAGCAAGTGCCTCAGCCTAGGCCAGAGCATGATGCAGGGGCCTGGGCATAGGCCTAGGCCCAAAGCTGAGGCCTCGCCTAAGCATAGACTGCGGCCAACGCACAAACCGTGGCCTAGGCCCGAGCATGATACCAGAGCCTCAGCCAAGGCCTAATGCCAGGGCCTTGATCTAGACCCCAAAAATGTAAAAAAACCCAAAAAACTTACTTGCTCTGGACATCCAGCGTCACGGTCTAGTCCCAGGCCTGATGTTGGGACCTGACCCAGAGTCTGGGTTCTGACGCCTGGGCTTCAGCCTAGGCCAGGGCTTGAGCCCAGGCCAGATGCCATGACCAGGTCCCGACCCTGGGGCCTCAGTCTAGGCTGGGGCCCGGGCCCAGGCCTGATGCCGCAACCCAGTCTTGAGACCAGGTTCTGAAGCCAGGCCTGAGTCTGATGCCATGACCCGACCTGGAGGCCGGATCCCAATGCTGGGGTCTTGGCCTTGGTCAGGGCCTGGACTCAGGCCCTATGCTGCAATCCAACCCAGAGGCTGGATCCCAAAGACGGGCCCTCGGCCAGATCCAGGTCCAAGGCCTCAGCTTAGGGTGAGACTCAGGCCTGAGAACTCCTTTTGTTCAATGTCTTCTTCAGCACTTGAAAATTAATTAATTCCAGTGCCACCTCAGCGGACAGCATCATTTGGCTTTCAAGCACTGAAGAAAGAAGACATCAAAGAAGAGCTCCCAGGCCTGGGCCTCAAGATGGGTCACAGTGTCAGGCCTGGGTCTGGGCCCTAGCCTAGGCATTGGGATTTGGCCTCTGGGTCAAAGCTCTGGTGTCGGGACCTAGCCTCTGAGTCAGGTTGTGGCATTGGGCCTGGCATCGGAAATAGGATATCCACTCAGTCTCCTGATTTAACCCCATAAGGTATAAGGTGGTCCAATAAAAAATATTACTTTCGCGTTGAAATAGCAATCGGGATATATGTCCCCTTTCTTCAAAGAAATCTGCAAATAATTTCACATATTCCAATGTATGCTTAAATGTATGTCAGTGATCCTCTAGGCTGAGGTCCATGTGTTAGAATCCAGTGTCAGGCCTGGGTCCGGACTGAGGGCCTGGTGTCAGGACCCAGTCTCTGGACCAGGTCGCACTGTCAGACTTGGGTTCGGACCCCAGCCTAGGCCGAGGCCCAGGCATCAGGTCCTGGTCTTAAAGCATGGGCCTTGCGTAGGGCATAGGCCTAAGTTATAGCAACCTAGCCTGGGCCTAGGTGTCGTGATCATCCCAATACTTAGGCTCAGGCTGAATCCTCAGCCTTGTGTAGGCCTAGGTCATGGTAGGTCTCTGTGATCTTGGCCTATCCAGACTTCAGCCTGGATCTAGGCCTTGGCTTCGGATCTTCCCCGGATGGAGTAAGTTGGGGGTCAGGGAGGATCCTAGCTCTGGTATTTTTTCAAGTAGGAGGGATGGGTGGGGGACTTGGGAGACCTTGGTTTCTTTTTTTTTTTCTTTTTGGGTTGTTTTTGTTTAAACATTTATTTCATTTTTTAATGAAGAAAAGGAAATAAACTTTAACAAAATTAAATTCATGGAAAATCAAACCTCCAAAAACAAAATGAAAGACGAAATGAAATTTTTTCTTCTTCCCACCTCTGGAGTAGCAAGTTCCTTCAGCGTTAGTCAATTCCATTCCAGATCCTTTGTACCATGTGCTGGACCATTGAGTAAAGAATCCTAAAACTGATCAGATATACTGCCCCCTTATAATAATATGTTTAAGGTTTTGCTAGACATAAAAAAAAACGATGCACATCTCTAGACTAGCTTAATCGTTTTGGGCTTCGCTTTGGCTCCCCCCCCACCCCCTCCCGTAGGAAATTTCATTTTTCCCATGGTTCGGGTTTTTTTTTTTTTTCGGGGGCCCCCGATTTTCAGGTTAGTGCATACTAACTCCCAATAGTGCGCACTAACAGGTCAAAGTTAGTGCGTACTAACTCCCCTGAACCATACTGAATTAGGCAATTTCATTGAAGTTGCCTAATTCAGGAAAAGTGAATGCACATCTCTATAAACTACTATAATCCCGATTTTATGTTATCATTATTTAAGTCACAGTGCTCTCAGGACACCATCATTGTTTGTGCTGAAATTCAGTTGCTCAGAGCTCAAAGTATTTTATAATTGGCTAAGAGCAAGTATCTGCTACTAAGGCAGTCATTATTTAAACACTAGAATTACAATGTTTTTAGTAATCAAACTTTTGATAGCATTGAAACTTGCTTGGGACACATACAGAGGGGGAGAGGTAGGAGAAAGAAATGTGAGGTCCCTGGATTTTCCATTAGATATGAAAACCCATATGCCCATCTAACTAGAATGATAGAGGTCTAATCAAGGGAGGTAACAAATCCACCTGCACTAAGGTAACATAGCTGCATCAAGCTTCCAGAAAGAGGAGACAAGTCGTGAAGGGAGGTGGCAGACTGCCTAACATGGGCAGCAGCATGAGTTTGTTACAGTTTTTCACTAATGGCAAAATTGATATGAAGGTCTCTGCTGTACAGCTAAGGGCAAGTGGTGGTAAGGCAAGGACAACTGAGAACCAGAGCAAGAGTAGAATAGGCAGGGCCAACTGGTGGGGGACAAACAAATGGTCTCTATCTGCAGATATCTACTGTGTTACTATGTAACTAGTTCTTAATATTCTAGAAAGCACTGCTCTAAAGAAAACCATTATCCATTGCTCTAAGATAAGAGCAATTTGGACCAAGAACAAAATGGTATTGACTATCATTTGGATATAAAAAGTTGGGTATTCAGCACATTATTAATGGAATCATTTGCCAACTTGCAATTGAAATAGTTGTAGTTTGGATTGCTACTGCAGAACTGTTAATGTTTTGCTGTAAATAAATTGTAAAAACAGAAATAAATGAACATAATAATTAGGTTGAAGACAAAGCAATCACGAGTTTGTCTTTACAGAAATGTTCCTTTGTAAATTCTAAGAGATAACAATGCTTTCACTGCACAATGAAGTTATAGTGCAGTAATAACTAGATACTTTAACTGAACATACAATTAGAACTGATATCTTTCAAAGGAAATCTAAAACATTTTGAAGTATAAAAATAATAGGCAGAGTTTAAAAGAATGCTCATTCCAAGTCTGCTTGTGAAATTGTCCTGTAGAAACAATATAAATTGATACTCACTTTCTTGATATCACATTCATCTAGGTGATTTTGAATAAACTGAACACTTGATGTAAAGTCTGCAGAATTGAATTCATATGGAATATTCCAGCCCAAAGGACCAAATTTGCGGCGTTCCTGAACAACATACAACATAATAGAGCTTTGACTTTGAATTCCTGAGAAAAAAGCTAAAGCAAATATATGTAAGATGACAGACTGATTGATGGGCATAAGCACCTATAAAAAAGGGGAGTGCCATACTTAGTGGTAAACCAAGACTGAAAGGACTCCCATGGCTTACTCTGTTTGGAGATTTAGTTGCATTAGGGATTTTCTGCTCCAGACAAATGAGGGTGAAATGAGATATACTAGGCTAGGGCTTACAAAAAGGTTGGCGGAAGACCTATTGCAAAGCCAATAAGATCAGATCAGTCCTGATATACCGGTTATGTTTCTTTTTTACATAACATTAAGACATATAAACATGATAGCTGCTAGCACCTCAGATCAATACCACACCATTATTTGCCTCTATCAAGCTGTTGTCAGCATGCTAACATCTAGAGTAGTTCTTTCCATACATCTGAGCTTAGGGCACTACATAAACTTTCATGATCCTGCATTGTTTATATAGGGGGCATCACTGACTGATTTTAGTACTTCTCTGAGGCAATAGTTCAAATCTGGTCTATAAGAACTCTCCCCCACAGGTCAGATTTTTTATGCAAAGGTGAAAATTAATTTGGGCCAGTTTTGGAACCCCCTTACACTTTTACATGCACAAAAGCTAGGTGATCTGGGGAGGGTGGAGCAAGTGATACATTTAGGTTTTTGCCATCCCTAGCCACTATTGGTGCTGTTGCCTCCTCCCCTGAGATATAGTCTCCCGAATTCTGCAGTAGGAGTTAGAAAAAGCTGATGAACATTGACAGATATTTCCAGCTTTTAAAGTATGGGAATCATTTTCAAAGCCATTTACATGTATGAAATTGAATTTTATGCACACAAATGACTGTTCTAAAATCGACCTGGGCTCAGTGCATGCAAATGAATGTGCATCACCTGGTTTCGCATGGACTTTTATGCACTGAGAAAAGACATTCTGGGGGAGGCAGAGTTGGCACTTATATGCATAGATTTTGATGTTTAAATTATGCTCATAAGTGGACAGCTATAAGTTATGCTCTCCCAAAGAGGAGATATTGCATTATGCGAGTGAATGTGTACATGTACTTGGCCAATCACCCAAGCACATCTCATGCAAGTAAGGGAAAGAGCACTGTCACTGGCTGGTCCCGTACTATGGAACACCATGCCACTCGAAATAAGACTACAAAGAAATCTGAAATTATTCAAAACTAATCTCAAAACCTGGCTTTTTAAGCAAGCATTTTATAAAGATAAAGAGAAGGAGAAAAATAGTTGACAGATAAGGATGCACCAAGCTAGAAGTTATTAGTAGCCTACTAAAGCATATTAATGTTAAAATCAAACCGCCTAACTTGTTCCTAACAATCAGGATTAATTTACACACAGTTTATTATTTTAAATTGTTACCGTACTATGATGGCACATGATTAATTTGTAATCTATACCACCCATATTTCTCTTTATCGTGCCCTTCTGTAAACCATTGTGATGGTTATTTAACTTAACGACGGCATAGAAAAGTTTTTAAATAAATAAATAAATAAATAAAAGTATTTTTCAAGTGAACTTACACTCAAACTTTACCACTATACAGGATGTTTGAAAATCATTTTCCTAATGTTGTTACATTATTATAAAGGTAACAACAACAACAACCAAATGCAACTATGTATCATGACACAACACGACATCATTGTACAATATTGCACAGCATTATGTACAACAGAAGTCATACATATAACTCTGATCACAAATATGGCAAAAAATACCACATTAATACACTATAAGGTGAATTTTCAAAGGGGTTATGCATGTAAATGTAAAATACTATTGTTAGGGATGTGAATCGTGTCCTCGATCGTCTTAACGATCGATTTCGGCTGGGAGGGGGAGGGAATCGTATTGTTGCCGTTTGGGGGGGTAAAATATCATGAAAAATCGTTAAAAATCGAAAAATCGAAAAACCGGCACATTAAAACCCCCTAAAACCCACCCCCGACCCTTTAAATTAAATCCCCCACTCTCCCGAACCCCCCCCCAAATAACTTAAATAACCTGCGGGTCCAGCGGCGGTCCGGAACGGCAGCGGTCCGGAACGGGCTCCTGCTCTGAATCTTGTCGTCTTCAGCCGGCGCCATTTTCCAAAATGGCGCCGAAAAATGGCGGCGGCCATAGACGAAAAAGATTGGACGGCAGGAGGTCCTTCCGGACCCCCGCTGGACTTTTGGCAAGTCTCGTGGGGGTCAGGAGGCCCCCCACAAGCTGGCCAAAAGTTCCTGGAGGTCCAGCGGGGGTCAGGGAGCGATTTCCCGCCGCAAATCGTTTTCGTACGGAAAATGGCGCCGGCAGGAGATCGACTGCAGGAGGTCGTTCAGCGAGGCGCCGGAACCCTCGCTGAACGACCTCCTGCAGTCGATCTCCTGCCGGCGCCATTTTCCGTACGAAAACGATTCGCGGCGGGAAATCGCTCCCTGACCCCCGCTGGACCTCCAGGAACTTTTGGCCAGCTTGTGGGGGGCCTCCTGACCCCCACGAGACTTGCCAAAAGTCCAGCGGGGGTCCGGAAGGACCTCCTGCCGTCCAATCTTTTTCGTCTATGGCCGCCGCCATTTTTCGGCGCCATTTTGGAAAATGGCGCCGGCTGAAGACGACAAGATTCAGAGCAGGAGCCCGTTCCGGACCGCTGCCGTTCCGGACCGCCGCTGGACCCGCAGGTTATTTAAGTTATTTGGGGGGGGGTTCGGGAGGGTGGGGGATTTAATTTAAAGGGTCGGGGGTGGGTTTTAGGGGGTTTTAGTGTGCCAGCTCACGATTCTAACGATTTATAACGATAAATCGTTAGAATCTGTATTGTATTGTGTTCCATAACGGTTTAAGACGATATTAAAATTATCGGACGATAATTTTAATCGTCCTAAAACGATTCACATCCCTAACTATTGTAGCAATTTTCAAAAGCCACTTAATGCGGGTAAACTCTATGGACAATTTAATGGCATATATTGTAACTGTTTTGAAAAGCCTACTTACATGTGTAAATGCTTTTGAAAATCAGGTTTTAACTGCACAAATTCAATCATAATACAATCTCAGACCCACATAATTCAGTTACATGCACAGGCACAATACAGTTATATGCACATAATGAAAAATGTACACATATAGTACATACTAAATCAATCACATGCATAGCATCACCAGAATCTCAGCACAATAATATACACCAGGCAGGAATACCAGAACTGTGAAAGTAAAATAGGAGGACAAAGCTCCAAGGACTTACATGCATGTTTTCATTTCACTCACTATCTCTTTGAAGCAATCTAATTCTTTTGACATTTGAGGTGAGGTATTACATTGTATTTTCACTGGTGTGTCTTGTTGTATGACTGTGCTGTGTGTTAGCTCTATGTTTATGATTCATTGATCTGATGTTTTCCTTTTATATTGGAGCTACTGCGTTTTAGGTGCTATCCAATTCTTACTAAATACAAAAGAGATATTTCTGTTTGCCTGACACACAAGACACTGCAGTGATTTCTTTGGGGAGTGGAGTCCTAGCTGTTTGTTTGCTCCCCTGATAGTTTTCAATAAATTCAAGCTAATATTGTAATAAACTGTAGAAGAACTCTCATTACTATTGGCTTCTTCTTTTGCTTCTCCTGCATGCTCAGCGGAGGAGCATGTGACGCCGGAGTGGAGTGACGTCACGTGCTCCTCCGGCGTCACATGCTCCTCCACGCCTCCGCTCCCAGACCCCCGCTGGACTTTTGGCAAGTCTTGTGGGGGTCAGGAGGCCCCCCCAAGCTGGCCAAAAGTTCCGGTTGGGCCCAACGAGGGTCCCGCAGCGACCTCCTGCCACATGACCTACCTGTCACGTGGTAGGAGCACAAGATGGCGCCGGTGACCATGTGACAGGGGCTGACCAATGGCACCGGCAGCCCCTGTGACACAGGCTATCGGCGCCGTGAGGAAACCGCAAACGAGTGCAGGGATGGCTTCCTGACTCCCCGCTGGACCACCAGGGAGTTTTGGTAAGTCTTGGGGGGGTCAGGAGGGTGGGGGTTGTAGTTAATTTAGTAGTAACATATTTTCAGATCGACAACTTATTGAATTCTCCATACTTCCGCATGAAACGGAATTGACCCCCCACGAATACCTATCGCGTACGCAACGAAAACCTTTTGCCTGCACATCTCTATCAGGAAGTACCAGGAGTAAAATAATGCCTCTTTGCCCTGGTGGAACAGGTTCAAATGCTCTGGCCATTAAAAGGGAGGAGAACTCCACTACTAGTACTTCCTGATGTGCTACCGGGCCCCAAAATGGGCTAGGGGAGCAATTTGGTGGGATACCCAATAGGTTCAATTTTTATCCCTCATAAATGATGGAGAAAACCCACTGGGCTGAGGTTATATTGGGTCATCAGTTTGCAAAGAACTGAAGCTTTTCCCAGACTGGCTATGTCCCCTGTGAGCCAGTCAAAACTCCATTCCAGGAGTTGACTGAGGCACCGGCTGGGGCTTCAGAGCTCTTTGTTGCCTGGGGCGGCCACGAGAGCCCTAATGTTACTGACGGAAATGAGGAGGTGGAGGGTTGTACTTCCTCGGGAGAAAGGTTGACTTCCTAGGCCCAGACCTCGATGATGTCTTAGCTGAGGAGGGCAGGGCCTGAGTACCGGTTGAGAGCTGCTGTAGGGTTGCAAGGTGGTCTTGGATTTGGGCCATCGCATCTTTGATGTTATTTCTGAAGAGATTCTCTCCCGTACATGGCATGTCAGCGAGTTGCTCTGTACCTCCAGTTTGAGGTCCAAGGCCCGCAGCCATGTGAGTCTGTGGGCTCCAATTCCTGCTGCAGAGACCTTCGATGCCATTTCAAAAACATCATAGGTCAAATGGACCCCATATTTTCCGCACTCCAGACCCTTACGCACCAGCAACAGGAGGGTGCCTTTCTGCTACTGAGGCAGTTGTTCAACAACGTCCTGCATTTGCTTCCAGATGTCCAGATGTCAGATTGGCTCACATATAGTTGGTAGGATGTTATGCAGGCAATGAGCATAGTACCCTGGAATACCTTTCTCCCAAAAGCATCCATCGCTCTGTGTTCCTTCTCCGGGATGCTGAAGAATGGGTCCAAGAGTGTTTGGCCTTCTTGAGAGTGGATTTGTGACCACTGATTGGTGGGGCAGTGGACACTTATCAAATCCAAGAGCCTTTTGAATGAGATAAATTGTGTCTACCTTCCTATTCACAGGAGACCCTATGAGGGGGTGTTCCTACATTCTCAGCAGTAACTCCACAAGGATCTAGTGCACTGGGACTGCCATGATCTCTTTGGAGGATCCATGAACTGGAGGATATCTAGCATTTTGTGCCTGGTATCCTCTTCAGTCATCAAGTGAAATGGGTTGGCCTCCACCATCACCTGAACAAAGTCTATGAAGGAGAGGTCCTCCAGTGGGGACTTCCTTCGATCATCTGGAGGAGATGGATTTGAGGGGAGATCATGTAGTGTGTAGTATTTGAAGCATCATCAGAAACCATGAAACAGGGGTCTTAGGTGCCTTTGTCTCAGTTGTCATCCACTAGTGATGTGGCCCTAGGCACTTGGCTCCTGACCAGTGGTGCAGGCACCGATGGAACTGGTCATGTTGGCCTGGGCACCAGTGTCTTCTCTGCATTGGGGGGCGGGGGCTTCCTTTTCTGAGGAACCAGTGATGACAACTGGATCGGCAGGAGTGGTGGTGCCCTGCAGGACATCAATATTGTCCCAGGAACCAGTGACAGCTTTGTTGGTAACCCTTCTTGATGGCCTGTTGCACACGACTCTCTAATTCCTGCTCAAACATTGCTGATGCCAAAATAAACTGGGATGCAGGAGGCATATCCAGATCCTCTTCAAAACCAAGAGGAGAATCGGTGGCTGGCATCAAGACCAATGGAGTCCACGACATACCCCTAGCATCGATGGAGGAGGCTCTCCTTGCCATGGGGTCACTTTGGGGGCATCACAGTGGAAGCTAGTGCATCCCTGTGTCCAGCACCATGCATTGACAGGGACTGATGATGATGCTTCCTCATCTTCCCTCAATGCTTGGAATGGTCCTTCCCCAGAGCTAAGGCTAAAGCCGATGAACCTGACATCCTCAATTTGGAGGAGCCCAACGATGGCTGGTCTCCGGCGTTCCTCTAATCTGACAACCTTGATGGAACCAATGGCCCTGCCAATGACAATGGCTTGGTGTCCATCCATGTGGCTCTGAGATCCCTCAATTCTGATACTTCAGATGTCAATGCTGAAGAATCAGTTTTCTCTGGCCCAAAGAGGCGCCCATCGTGTTCAGCCGGATCTTATGTCCCTTTGGGGTAATACTGGTGAACTTGCTGCAACCCTGGAAGTCAGGCGATGCCCAAGACACAGAACATATCTATCACAGAGGTCTGTGATAGATATGGGCCTCGTTCAACTGGGGAACCACTTAAAACCCAATGTGGACATGTTGTTGCAAAATAAACGGGATGTGAGATTAAAATCAATGGCAGTGACTGTCGATGGTCGGCAGGCACTGAGTGCACTGCCACCCTGGGTGATTGACAACAAAATTAAACTTACCTATAAACACTGAAAAAGCTATCTAGGATGCTAACGGGAGAACTGGGAGGACCCTGAGTCAACAGCATGAGGTAGCAAAAGATATTTAGCGAGAAAACACACTTGAAAAATGTAGGCCAAAAAAGTTGGCAAAGTGAGGCTCACCTGACCATGAGACAACATGTTCCGAGGAAAAGAAGAGACAGAGGGGACTCTGCGTGGATACATGGTATAATGCATGCCTGAGCATGCTCGGTGAGGCTCAATCATAGTTCTAGAAACTTTGACATAAGTTTTCCATGCCATGTGTGAGGACTCCCATCCTGCTTGTCCTCAGAGAAATAACTTATCTGGATAAGTAGTGGCTTGTGTGCAGATATTCTGCAGCATAGCCATGCCGTAGATATTCTGCGGCATAGCTATGCCGCATATAAACATCCAGACAACTTAAAAACAATATCATCTTAAAACAAAAATCATCATAAAATTGACAATTAACCTGCTATTAGAACACAACCCTCACCTCTATTCCTAAACAAAAAAAAAGTGTTTATTTTTATTGGCATGCACCATATACAGGGTGGCCCATGGAAAAGTAGCTTGCCTCCAATGCACTGGTATTGAAGGCGGGCTACTTTTCCATGGGTCACCCTGTAAAATACACCAACTACTGCAAATATTTCACTTCTGTCTTTTCCTTGGTCAACTGCATCTTGTTGGGGGAAAATCTCAATTTCACAACAAAAAAGTAAAAAAGTCCATTACAATACCTGAACAACAGAATGCAGGAAGGCTACACTGTAAAGTAAAGGCTTCCACATAGGTAGATTGCTGACATCAAGCTGGTCCTGACTAATCCCTGAAAATGTCCTCTTTAAGCCTGCGTTCATTCCCTGAGGGGGCTCATTTGTGAACTTAATGGAGGACTGTTAATAGAAAACAAGAAAGTATATTTTTATGCTTAAAAAGAAATTGTGTAATTTGGTGTACAAAAGAAATATTAAACAACACAAGATAGCTGAAGTCAAAGGGCATGATTGAGTTTCACAATAGGGAGAAGGCTGTTGTAATGGACTGCACGCAGGTACCCCCTAGTGCTTGGGTGCAGGTGGTGCAGGCTCAGGAAAATCTGGATCTCTCCTATGTGCTGGACAGAAGGAGACTGTCAAGCCCACACAGCATGTTGGGAGATAAAGGAGAACAAAAAGGCTATTTCTGAAGGCTAATGGTAAACCTCAAACATTTCATGATTTAGAAGGTCTAAAAACCCGGTGATAATCATAGTTGTTTGTTTATGTCACGATTTATACCCTGCTCAATCTGAGGGACTCAGTGGTTAACAATTTACATTCATAATGAAACAAGGTCCGTCACAAAACAGTATACTAAAAGAACTACAATGGCCGGAAAATTTAACATTGAATAAAAACTATCTATAATACAAAGGAGACATACAT
The DNA here is from genome assembly GCF_901001135.1 of Rhinatrema bivittatum. Classification (NCBI taxonomy): domain Eukaryota; kingdom Metazoa; phylum Chordata; class Amphibia; order Gymnophiona; family Rhinatrematidae; genus Rhinatrema; species Rhinatrema bivittatum. Next base: position 15,875,931 of record NC_042617.1, on the reverse strand, counting down.
AATTTAAAAATTATAACAATACAAAAACATACTAAAAAACCATGAATCAAGCAATAATAATAAGCCATAATAAAACATCTGTATTTGGTATTAAATGCCTGCTGAAAATAGAAAGCTGTAACATGCTTCCTAAAGGTAAGTTCACATTGGTTTCTTCGGATATCAGCTGGCAACATAAACAGTACACTCTCTGGTCTCATTCAGGCGTCCTTGGTGAACTGGAGGAACTTCAAACGCATTGCCCAGAAATCCCAGACAAGTATATGGCATTAAAATTAGAAAATAATTATTTGTATTTATGCTGACATGAATCATAAAATGGCTTAAAAATATTGATATTCAAATTTCTGGATATCAAGGCATTTCTAGTATTTAGTGCTATTGGTGCTGATGGCAAATATCTTTAGAGAAAGACCTTAGGGATCAAATATGCAAGCTGTTGCAAGAATATTTAATATTTGATTGTTATGCTTTTCAAATTTCATAGTAAGTGAGTGCAAAAAAACCACTTTGATTCAACTGTTTTATTTTAAATGACTTTTATTGCCACATCCTATATTATTTTTGTCTACATTAATATAAAGAATGTAGCTCTTCCAGAAGGAATTTCACAAACCTGCAGAATGGTTATTGGAAACTTGTCATGAACCTCGGTGGTTATCCAGATGCGGAAACTCTCATCCATCGTCTCTGCAGTATTAATACTCTCTATTAACTCATCTAGGACATCGAGTCCAAGGTGACAGTTCTGAAGTAATACCCAGCCACCCTGCAACCAAAATTAATTCAGGAAATGTCAGGATTTCTAGATAGTGATCATGTTTGTCTATGTAACGTAAATATTCTAGAGGTGACAGTGTTTAGTTAAATTGCTTTTCAGTTTTAGTCTTGTAATAGTCACTATTCATTTCAGTCTACAATTATTTCTTTTTCACAAACTTCAGCGGTGTAGTACGATTTCCAATAAAACTTGTAAAATAATAGAGTGCCTGTGTGAAACACTAGTGCCATCTAATGGCATGAAGAAAGAACTCCTTTTTTTTTAGCACATTTCTTTTTTCCCAAGAGTTTAAACATCTCGAGGTTCATATTCAGTAGGCCAGTTAGTGGACAGGTTAAAGTTAGCTAGATAACTTGTCCCATATATTCAGCAGGAGAAACGTCCCATTGAAGATCTCAGCTACATATAGCCATATTTCAAAAAAACCTACCGGCTATATTTGAATATAGCCAGGTAGGTTCTTAGTTATCCGGTCTTCAGGTTTAGGAGAATATGTTTAATTTTTAAATTGGCTATGTAATGTTTCACCTATACTGCAGCCATATCCATCCAATAAAAATATTTATCTTCGAACAACGTGGTGCCTTAGAACTTGGTTTAGCATTTAGTTTAAACAATTTTTATTTGTGCAAAAGAAACATAACAATCCCTGCAGAGCGTTCACTCTGCAACTCCGCAGGTGGCAACCATACAAAGAGTATTTTTCATATGCATACTACTCAATAACAGTAGTTACCCTCCCAGAAACCCCCCCCCCCCCAGACCCTTCCTTCCTACTCACACATCAATAATGAAGTCAGCAAATAGTACGGCAGTGTGTCATAAAATACGACTGAGAGTCAGACATTCAGAATGAGACTACGGGAACGATGTGGCAGTGACTAAAGATAGCAGTCCCAAATCCGCAGGAACCTTCGCCTGAGAATACGAGACGCCATATGCTCCATGTGCATGAGACGATGTAGACTGTTCCTCCATATCCAAAAGACAGGGGCCTCCGAATCCCTCCAGAGCACTAGAATGAGGCGTTTCCCTACCAGTTCAGGATTCCGAATCAACAAATGCGGCGCTGTGCCCCGGACAATGGAGGGAGAGACATATCAAATAATATTGCCTCAGGAGAGACCAATATATTCATATCCAGAAGGTCAGCTAGATATTGCATAACACGGCCCCAGAAATGCCGAATGTGAGGGCAGTCCCAGAATAAATGAAATAAAGTCCCCAGAATAAATGAAATAAAGTCCCACCTTACATATAGCACACAACGCCGATGGGTACAATTTGGCTAGGAACGTAGCATGAGGGGAGAAAAAAGCTCTATACAGAAATGTAAACTGCTTTTCCCAGTAGAACATATTGGTGGTCACTGCGGACAAGTGCCTGAAACAGGCCTGCAGAGTGGAGGAGGCAAGGGTCAACCGCCCGTCTTTATTCCATCATTCTGCCAGGATGGGGCCAACATCTACAACACTAATTTCCTGAGGCCTTTATAGTAGGCCAATAAGGAGATTGCGCTAGTTCTATCTAGCAAAAAAAGCGTGTCAAGGGCCTTAAACACGGCCAGCTGGCACTCCGCTAGAGAAAGGACGTGGATATAATAATGGATCTGTAAATAGGGAAAAACCTGCGAACTAGTAAGGTCATATAGTTCCCTCAAAGCCGGAAACATTAAGATTGTGCACTCCCCATCTAGCATATGTCCCAACTGGAGAATACCCTTAGTCGCCCAAAGGTCAAAGGCCCGAGAGTGCAATCCAGGGGTAAACGCCAGGTTACCTCTTATGGGCAATAAATGGGCGTACATGCCAGGAATCCCCAATAATTTCGTTACACGAAACCACGTGCGGCGGATCACCTCTAAGAGCATGTGCTTTTGTAGGGATTCGGGCAGAGCTGGAGTGGGAGTCTGTAGGACAAATCGCAGATCTAAGGGAGCCATTAGCGCTTGTTCCGCGGAAATGTTTACATACGTGGATTGCCCCAGTATCCAGTCTCTAATGATCTGTAAATTCCCTGCTAAGTTATAACTAGCTAGATCAGAACTCCCATACCACCCCACTCCATCTCTCCTTTAGCCATAGCAAAGGGATACGGGCTTTCTTCCCCCTCCAGATGAAGGAGCCCAACATCTGTTAACGATTAACAATTTTCGCACAGTTCTACAAGCAATGATATTCGCACAGTTCTACAAGCAATGATATTCGCTAGCACAGATTATTGTAACTCCCTGCTGTTAGGACTACCTCAATCTACAATTCGGCCTCTGCAAATATTGCTAAATTCTGCTGCCAGAGTTTTGACAGGCAAAAAAAAGAGTGACCACATTACAGGAACACTTGCTGAACTCCACTGGCTTCCAATTGAACAAAGAATACAATATAAAGCACTTTGTATAATCCATAAACTAATCCACGATGATAAAGCCGACTGGCTTAACACGGCACTGCGCATGCATGTACCACAAAGAAACCTGAGATCTGCAAATAAAGCTCTACTAACTGTCCCCTCTGTCAAATCAGCACATCTCACGCAAGTAAGGGAAAGAGCACTGTCACTGGCTGGTCCATGCCACTCGAAATAAGACTACAGACAAATCTGAAATTATTCAAAACTAATCTGAAAACCTGGCTTTTTAAACAAGCATTTTATAAAGATAAAGAAAAGGAGAAAAATAGTTGAACGATAAGGATGCACCAAGCTAGAAGTTTTTAGTAACCTACATAAGCATATTAATGTTAAAATCAAACTGCCTAATTTGTTCCTAACAATCAGGTTTAATTTACACACCTAGTTTATTATTTTAAATTGTTACCGTACTATGATGGCTCACGAGTAATTTGTAATCTATATCACCCATATTTCTCTTTATCGTGCCCTTCTGTAAACCGTTGTGATGGTATTTAACTTAACGACGATATAGAAAATTTTTTGAATAAATAAATAAATAAATCTTTTCTAGAGTCGCCACATCCCTGTATTTGAAATAAAAGGGCAAATTTTGGATTAGATACAACAACTTGGGGAGGAGGTTCATTTTGAAGAGGTTGATGCGCCCCACTAAAGAAAGTGGCAGAGCCCGCCATGCCTGCAAACTTCTCACCGTATGGTCTAAGATCCAGGGGATATTGAGGCAGTAGAGCTGAGTCAGATTAGTTGCTATATAGATCCCCAGATATCGAATGGACTCTTCAGCCCACTGCAGAAGGAAATCCCCGCCCCATGCATTTTTTAACTCCTCTGGGGCAATTAGAGCTTCAGATTTATCCCAATTTATCCTCAAGCCAGAAAAAGCACCAAAAGTAGTAAACAATCGTAACAGTGAGTGCCTGGGTTCCGTCAGAAAGACCAAAATATCATCTGCAAATGCTGCGTAATTGAAGATGGTATCCTGATACTTAATTCCCCTAACCTCCTTATGTGCCTGTATGGATCGCAAATAGGGCTCTAAGGTTAAGATGAAAAGCAATGGAGAAAGGGGGCATCCTTGCCTCGTCCCTCTGTGAATAGAAAAGGGATCTGGCCTGGTACCATTGACAATAATCGAAGCCATCGGCTCCCTGTACAACAAGGCAACCGCCTTAGTAAACAACCTGTTTTTCCAGACTTATTACTATACTGGAAAAGTTTAAATTGATAATAAGCCAGACTCTTGAGTTCTCTGATGTATTAAAGAGTTAAGGGCGGTTTGAAGAGCCATATAGCGCTCCCTATTCACTGGAGTATGGGCTCCACTAAGCGCTCGCCGAGCCCATTGCAACTGCTCAGTGGGAGCCAACAGACGCTGGTCCATGATCTTTTTACAGTTGGCCAGGTAAGAAATGATATTGCCCCAGAGAACCGCCTTAGCAGCACACCAAAACAATACAGGCTATTGAAAGACACATACTCTGACCACTTAGTATGCAAATGAGCCTGGAAGACAACATCCTCAGCCAAAAAATAGGGATATCGCCAGAGAGGCCGCAAACGACAAGAGGAAGTATCTGAAAAATCCAGCCAAACTGGCACGTGGTCAGAGATTACTATCTCTCCAATATCCGTGTCTGCAAGTTTGTAAAAGGCATGCGCACTAACCAGCATATAATCAATCCTGGAATGAGATGCATGGACTCTAGAGACATAAGTGAAATCCCTCTCTGTGGGATGTAACATTCTCCAGGTGGCCAGCTACTGGGTCTATCAAGCCCAGGATCCTGTTTTCCACAGTGGCCAATCCAGGTCACAAGGACCTGACAAGATTCCAAACAGTAAATACATCCTATGCTGCTATCACGCAGATAAGTCATTGCTATTCCTTAGAGAGAGGGATATTGAGTAAGAAAAGGGAAGTGATTATCCCCTTGTACAGGTCCTTGGTGAGTCCTCACCTGGAGTACTGTGTTCAGTTCTGGAGACCGTATCTCCGAAGAGACAGAGACAAGATGGAAGCGGTCCAGAGAAGGGCGACCAAAAGGGTGAATGGCCTTCATCGAATGACTTATGAGGAGAGATTGAAGAATCTAAATATGTACACCCTGGAGGAAAGGAGGAGCAGAGGTGACATGATACAGACTTTCAGATACTTGAAAGGTTTAAATGATCCAAAGACAGCGACAAACCTTTTCCGTCGGAAAAAAATCAGCAGAACCAGGGGTCACGATTTGAAGCTCCAGGGAGGAAGACTCAGAACCAATGTAAGGAAGTATTTCTTCACGGAGAGGGTGGTGGATGCCTGGAATGCCCTTCCGGAAGAAGTGGTGAAGACCAGATCTGTGAAGGACTTCAAAGGGGCGTGGGATAAACACTGTGGATTCATAAAGTCTAGAGGACGTGAATGAAGAGTGGGTGGCTCGCGGGAATGACGGCTACTGCCTAGAGATAATACTCTTATTCAATAAACATACACACGGTTAATGCGACTCCAACATTGTTCTAAGCTTCAACGGCAAGAGGAAACGTGGAAAAAGATTTGCATTCACAAAAAAAGCAGGGAGTAACTTGCTTGTTACGGCGGTTACTACCCCAAACCAAATGAGCCTGGTACTTCACGTTCAATGCATATCCAGCATAACTCTCTGCTTCAATGGCAGGGGGAATTTTCATGGCTAGCAGCCGACGGCCCGGACCCAAGACTTCGATCCCGAACCGAACACCTGCTCCACCGACTGACTGTTTGCACAGGTATCCGGGGGGCTGCACGGTGGGGGGCCTTAGTTATTTTCTTGCGCGCGTGTTCAGGGGGGGGAGAGGGGGTGTTTCGGTCATTATGCAACTCTCGCATATGTAATGTTTCCGGACACCAGTCTGTCAGGCTGGGGTGCGGTTTGTCTCTCCCAGTCCACCCAGGGAACCTGGTCGCCGACTCAGTCTCGCTGGCACATCAATCGGTTGGAGACCCTGGCGGTGCGCCTGGCCCTTCAGGAGTTCCTCTCCCTGCTCCGTGGCAAAGCAGTAAGAGTTCTGTCCGACAACTCTACCACAGTGGCTTACATCAATTGCCAAGGGGGCACCCGCAGTCCCCTGGTGGCCCTGGAAGCCAGCCGCCTCTTCTCATGGGCAGAACGGCATCTGCAGTGCCTGGCGGCCTCCCACATTGTGGGCAAGGAAAATGTTCAAGCCAACTTCCTCAGCCATCAATCGCTTGATCCGGGGGAGTGGGAGCTCTCGGATGCCGCCATGGCTCTGATAGTGGACAGGTGGGGTCCCCCCCACCTAGACCTCATGGCGACCCTGCGCAACTCCAAGGCCAATCGGTTCTTCAGCCGCTGGAGGGAGCATGGCTCAGAAGGCGTGGATGCTCTGGCTCTTCCTCGGCCAGCGGACGTCCTCCTGTACGTGTTCCCCCCGTGGCCCCTGGTGGGAAAAGTTCTCAGAAGAATCAAACTCTACTGGGGACCCGTGGTTCTGGTAGCACCCGAGTGGCCGCGGAGGCCGGGGTTCGCAGATCTCATCAACCTGGCAATGGATGGACCTCTCCGATTCGGTCATCTCCCTTGTTTGCTTCAACAGGGGCCTGTATTTTTCGACCAGGCCGATCGCTTCTGTCTAGCGGCTTGGCTTTTGAACGGCGTCGCCTGAGGCGTAAGGGCTATAAGGAGGAGGTCATCTCCACCTTGCTACGGGCCTGGAAACAGTCGACTTCCCTGGCCTACATGCGTATCTGGAAGGTTTTTGAGTCTGTTTGTGCGGAATGGGGTATCCAGCTTGCTCCGCCCCGGTCTCTGTGGTTCTCTCTTTTCTTCAGAAGGGTCTCTCCAAGGGCCTCTCCTTCAGTTCTCTGCGTGTACAAGTCTCCGCGCTCGGCTCTCTCCTGGGTCAGGTGGAAGGTCATTCCCTAGCGGGCCACCCGGACGTGATTCGGTTTCTGAGGGGCATTAAACATCTTCGCCCTCCTTCTCGTACCACTTGCCCATCGTGGAGTCTTAACCTGGTCCTTCGGGCCCTCTGTGCGGCCCCGTTCAAAACTCTACGTCGCGCCACGCTAAAAGACCTTACGCTAAAGACTGTCTTTCTGGTCTCTATCTCCTCCGCTTGGCGGATTTCCGAGATTCAAGCGTTGTCCTGTCGGGAACCCTTCTTGCGCTTTTCCGATTCTGGGGTCTCTCTCAAGACGATCCCTTCTTTCTTACCTAAAGTTGTCTCTAGCTTCCATGTCAACTAGTCAGTGGAACTCCCTGCGTTTTCCCCAGAGGAGATTGCGGGTACGACTGGGGGTGATCTCCATCGGCTGGACATCAAACGAGTTCTGCTTTGCTACCTCCAGGTTACTAACGACTTTCGGGTTTTGGACCATCTCTTTGTCCTCTGGAGTGGTCCCAATCTGGGTAAGCCGGCTTCTAAGACCACTATTGGGCGGTGGTTGAAAGAAGCAATCTCCTCGGCCTATCTTTGCCAAGGTCCACCGGTCACCGAGGGCCTCAAGGCTCATTCTCTACGCTCTCAAGCCACTTCTTGGGCGGAGAGTCAATTGGTTTCTCCGCAGGAGATTTGCAGGGCCGCCACGTGGACGTCCTTACATACATTTTCTCGACACTACTATCTGGATGTGCAAGCTCCGGTTGTTGGATCTTTTGGGCGGCAAGTGTTTTGAGCAGGATTGTCTCGGTCCCACCTGGTTTAGGGAAGCTTTGGTACATCCCACAATCTGGACTGATCCGGGTATGTACAGGGAAAGGAAAATTAGTTCTTACCTGTTAATTTTCATTCCTGTAGTACCACGGATCAGTCCAGACGCCCTTCCCTGTCTGTCTTAATTACGTCCTCTCGAAGCTGGTTTCTTGCAGGTTTGCAGATTCTAATACTTCATTTTTTTGTGCAAGAATACTGAGCAATTACACCGGAAGCCTTGGTCGTTTAAATACCAAGTATATGCAAGAGCGTATAGCTATACCATGTTTATTCCATTGTTCTACAGTTGCTCCTTTGAGCTTTATGGTTACTTGCTTGATCCTACTCTGGGTTTATTGTTTTCTGCTTTGACATTGGTTATACTGAAGGGTTACAGGATAGGTTCTGTCATCATATAGGATATCCTTTCAGTTTTAGTCTGTCTCCACCTGCTGGAATGGAGGCTCAACCTACAGTCTGGACTGATCCGTGGTACTACAGGAACGAAAATTAACAGGTAAGAACTAATTTTCCTTTAAGCTCTGGAAGCTTGATGGACCAAGGGTCCATCAAGCCCAGCATCCTGTTTCCAACAGTGGCCAATCCAGGCCATAAGAACCTGGCAAGTACCCAAAAACTAAGTCTATTCCATGTTACCATTGCTAATGTCTGTGGCTATTCTCTAAGTGAACTTAATAGCAGGTAATGGACTTCTCCTCCAAGAACTTATCCAATCCTTTTTTAAACACAGCTATACTAACTGCACTGACCACATCATCTGGTAACAAATTCCAGAGTTTAATTGTGCGTTGAGGAAAAAAGAACTTTCTCTGATTAGTTTTAAATGTGCCCCATGCTAACTTCATGGAGTGCCCCCTAGTCTTTCTACTATCCGAAAGAGTAAATAACCGATTCACATCTACCCGTTCTAGACCTCTCATGATTTTAAACACCTCTATCATATCCCCCCTCAGTCGTCTCTTCTCCAGGCTGAAAAGTCCTAACCTCTTTAGTCTTTCCTCGTAGGGAAGTTGTTCCATTCCCCTTATCATTTTGGTAGCCCTTCTCTGTACCTTCTCCATTGCAATTATATCTTTTTTGAGATGCGGCGACCAGAATTGTACACAGTATTCAAGGTGCGGTCTCACTATGGAGCAATACAGAGGCATTATGACATTTTCCGTTTTATTCACCATTCCCTTTCTAATAATTCCCAACATTCTGTTTGCTTTTTTGACTGCCGCAGCACACTGAACCGACGATTTCAATGTGTTATCCACTATGACACCTAAATCTTTTTCTTGGGTTGTAGCACCTAATATGGAACCCAACATTGTGTAATCATAGCATGGTTATTTTTCCCTATATGCATCACCTTGCACTTATCCAAATTAAATTTCATCTGCCATTTGGATGCCCAATTTTCCAGTCTCACAAGGTCTTCCTGCAATTTATCACAATCCGCTTGTGATTTAAATACTCTGAACAATTTTGTGTCATCTGCAAATTTGATTATCTCACTCGTCGTATTTCTTTCCAGATCATTTATAAATATATTGAAAAGTAAGGGTCCCAATACAGATCCCTGAGGCACTCCACTGTCCACTCCCTTCCACTGAGAAAATTGTCCATTTAATCCTACTCTCTGTTTCCTGTCTTTTAGCCAGTTTGCAATCCACGAAAGGTCATCGCCACCTATCCCATGACTTTTTACTTTTCCTAGAAGCCTCTCATGAGGAACTTTGTCAAACGCCTTCTGAAAATCCAAGTATACTATATCTACCGGTTCACCTTTATCCACATGTTTATTAACTCCTTCAAAAAAGTGAAGCAGATTTGTGAGGCAAGACTTGCCCTGGGTAAAGCCATGCTGACTTTGTTCCATTAAACCATTTCTTTCTATATGTTCTGTGATTTTGATGTTTAGAACACTTTCCACTATTTTTCCTGGCACTGAAGTCAGGCTAACCGGTCTGTAGTTTCCTGGATCACCCCTGGAGCCCTTTTTAAATATTGGGGTTATATTTGCTATCCTCCAGTCTTCAGGTACAATGGATGATTTTAATGATAAATTAGAAATTTTTACTAATAGGTCTGAAAGTTCATTCTTTAGTTCCTTCAGAACTCTGGGGTGTATACCATCCGGTCCGGGTGATTTACTACTCTTCAGTTTGTCAATCAGGCCTACCACATCTTCTAGGTTCACTATGATTTGATTCAGTCCATCTGAATCTTTACCCATGAAAACCTTCTCCATTACGGGTACCTCCCCAACATCCTCTTCAGTAAACACCGAAGCAAAGAAATCATTTAATCTTTCCGCGATGGCCTTATCTGCTCTAAGTGCCCCTTTAACCCCTCGATCATCTAACGGTCCAACTGACTCCCTCACAGGCTTTCTGCTTCGGATATATTTAAAAAGGTTTTTACTGTGAGTTTTTGCCTCTACAGCCAACTTCTTTTCAAATTCTCTCTTAGCCTGTCTTATCAATGTTTTACATTTAACTTGCCAATGTTTATGCTTTATCCTATTTTCTTCTGTTGGATCCTTCTTCCAATTTTTGAATGAAGATCTTTTGGCTAAAATAGCTTCTTTCACCTCCCCTTTTAACCATGCCGGTAATCGTTTTACCTTCTTTCCACCTTTCTTAATGTGTGGAATACATCTGGACTGTGCTTCTAGGATGGTATTTTTTAACAATGTAGAGGGCTAATTAGGTGCCTTTCCAAGATCAGGGACATTTTGTGTTTGTGTTTGTGTATGCCCTCCGTCTTTCCACCCCAAAAAACCCCCACCATAAACGCAGTGTTTAAATACGCACTCCACACCCCCCCACCCCCCGGTGAAATACTATTGTCCACTGTGGTTACTATTGTCCACTGTGGTGCTTGGAGAGGCATCCCCTGGAGGAGATGAGGAAGCGCAGCCACCACTGCAAGTCGTCGACTGTAGAGTCCAAGAATGGAAGGACCATGTGAAACTGTTCCGACACCGGCTGCCAACGGGATAGCAAAGCTTTCTGTAATGGACGCATATGAGCAAAAGCCCAGAGGACGAAATCGATGGTGGAAACCATGGATCCCAAAACCTGCAGGTAGTCCCGAACTGTTGGGGAAGGTAGTGCAATCAGATTCTGGATCTGCTCAATCAGTTTGAGAGCGCATGCACGCAGTAAGAAGACCTTGCCTACTCGGGTGTCGAAGTGGGCTCCCAGGAAGTCTAACTCCTGGGAGGGCTGAAGGTTGCTCTTGGAGAAGTTTACTATCCACCCGAGAGAAGCGAGGAGAGACAACACGCGATCCACCGCCTGTTGGCAAGAAGCTGCCGACTTGGCCCTGATGAGCCAGTCATCCAGGTAGGGATGAACAAGGATTCCTTCCCGGCGAAGAGCCGCCACAACCACCACCATGACCTTGGTGAAGGTGCGAGGCGCGGTCGCGAGACCGAAAGGAAGCGCCCGAAACTGGAAGTCTGGGTTGAGAACATGGAAGTGGAGATACTTCTGGTAATCGCGGTGAATCCGAATATGGAAGTATGCCTCCGCGAGATCGAGTGAAGCGAGAAACTCTCCGGGGCGAACCGCTGCGATGACCGCTCGCAGGGTTTCCATGCGGAAATGAGGAATTTTGAGGGCCCGATTGACCCTCTTGAGGTCCAGGATGGGTGATAGGACCCGTCCTTCTTGGGAACGACGAAGTAAATAGAATACTGGCAGGCGCCAAGCTCCCTCTCTGGGACTGGGACCACCACGCCCAGATCCAGGAGTCTGGTGAGTGTTTGTTCTACCGCGTCCCTCTTGGACCGCCCGCGTGGAGAAAAGAGAAAAAGATCTGGAAGATCGTGGACAATTTCAAAGGCATACTCGTCTCTGATAATGTCGAGGACCCACTGATCCGACGTGATTTTGACCCATTCCTCGAAAAACAAGGAGAGGTGGCCGCCTAGGGAGGGGACCGAGGAATGAGTCAGCTGAACTTTATTGTGTGGCAGGCTTGGGGGTGGAGCGTGCGGGCTGCCCTCGTGAAAGGGACGCCTCCCATGAAAGGGCTGTGACCAAGACTGAGACCGGGAAGAATAACCCCTCAAAGAACCACCCCGCCCACGCGAAGCAAAGTGACGCTGGCCCCGGAAGCGAGGGCAAGAGGGTGTGTAGGAACGGGATGGTTTAGGACGGTCCTCTGGGAGCTTATGGACTTTGTTTTCCCCTAAAGAGTCCATAAGCTTTTCAAGGCAACATGTCTAACTGTGCTTTGGAGGACTGGTCAGCCGACCAATTGCGTAGCCAGAGGAGTCTCCAGGCAGACAACGCCGAAGCCATCGCCTTCGCCTGAACACGAATAAGATCGTAGATCGCGTCTGCCCCGTAAGCGATGACGACTTCCAGATGCTCAGCCTGCTCCGCCTCTGCCAGCGGGAGGTCCTGGTTGCAGAGTAATTGTTGAACTCACCTGAGGCCTGCACGCAGCATGAGACTGCTGCAGCAAGTTGCCCGGACTCCGAGAGCCAAGACTTCGAAGATGCATTTCATGTGCACCTCCAGCTTACAATCCTGATGGTCCTTGAGTGCCGTCGATCCCTCTACAGGGATTGTGGTATGCTTGGTGACCGCTGAAACGTAGGAGTCCACAGAGGTATTCTTTAAAATTTCCAAGCATTCCTCCGGGAAGGAATAGAGCTTGTCCATGGCATGCCCCACCCGGAGTGCCGCCTCGGGAGCCTCCCATTCCCTTAAGAGCAATAGCTTGAGCATGGGATGGAAGGGAAAGGCGGTTGCCGGAGCCCTAAGACCCACCAGGACTGGGTCCATGTCTTTGGGCAAGAAGGCTATCAGATTATCCGCAGTGGGCCTTTCCAACCCCAATTCCTGGAGGACAAAGGGGATGAGGGGCTCCAACTCCTCCTTGCGGAACATACGAAGGACTCTGGGGTCATCCCCCTCCAGGGGAAGGGTACCCTCTGGATCCGGGATAGTGACGGGGTCCGGAAGCACTGGATCCACCGGGGAGTCGGGGAGAGCGGGCACCTCCGGGACCACCCGCACCCGAACTGGCCCCTGGGGCTCCGCAGCTGCTGACTCCTGTCTGTCTGGCTGCCAGTTCAAGGCCTCCTGAGACCAGAAAAAGAAAAAATATTGGTCTTCTGCTGCAGGAAAGTTAAAGGTAGGGGAATACCTGTAACTTAAATCCAAAATTTAAAGTTGACAATTTATTAATTTATTAATTTTTTTTTTTTTTTGAGACTGAGCACAGCAGTCGGGTTCCAAACCCTCTTGACAGCCAGAGGAGGGGAAGACGAGACCTGGACTACCAGACTCGGTCTCCACACCTGGAAGCGGACATGGACTCAGGCTATGCAGTGCACAAGGGGCAGAGCAAGAGCTGGGAGACGGCACCGTCTCCCACACAGAACAAAAAGGAAACCTATTTCTAGGAATTTATTATTTTTACAGAAGGAAGATTCCAAAAGAAGTACTTGCTTGATCCGGAAGAATAAAGAAGAGGCTGACTAGCCTAAAGCAGGGAACCGAAGGGTGAGCTGCTAAACCTGCTGGAGACAGACGAATACTGAAGGGTTACAGGATAGGCTCTGTCCTCATATAGGATATCCTTTCAGTTTTAGTCTGACTCCACCTGCTGGAAAGGAGGCTCAACCCATAGTCTGGACTGATCCAGGTTCATACAGGGAATTGTGTATTGAGTGAAAAAGAATTTTCTCTGATTTGTTATGAATGTGCCACTTGCTAACGTCATGAAGTGTCCTCTAGTCTTTGTATTTTTTAAAAGCAAACAATTGATTTACATTTACAGTGAGGTCAATATTGAAAAAAAACCCAAAAATGCATATGTAAGTAAGCAACATAACACTAATCCAGCTAACTTACATGGAATATTCAGCATGGCTATGATAAAGGAGATGGAATAGCTCCCCTATGAGGAAAAGCTGAAGAGGTTAGGGCTGTTCAGCATGGAGAAGAGACAGCTGAGGGGGATATGATAGAGGTCTTTAAGATCATGAGAAGTATTGAACGAGTAGATGTCACTCGGTTATTTACACTTTCAAATAATAGAAGCACTAGGGGGCATTCCATGAAGTTAGCAAGTAGCACATTTAAGACTAATCATAGAAAATTCTTTTTCACTCAACGCACAATAAAGCTTTGGAATTTGTTGCCAGAGGATGTGGTTAGTGCAGTTAGTGTAGCTGGGTTCAAAAAAGGTTTGGATAAGTTCTTGGAGGAGAAGTCCATTAACTGCTATTAATCAAGTTTACTTAGGGAATAGCCACTGCTATTAATTGCATCAGTAGCATGGGATCTTCTTAGTGTTTGGGTAATTGCCAGGTTTTTGTGGCCTGGTTTGGCCTCTGTTGGAAACAGGATGCTGGGCTTGATGGACCCTTGGTCTGACCCAGCATGGCAATTTCTTATGTTCTTATGTTCTTATGAGATTGCCTAGTAATGAGCTGCTTTGCATGCATTTACAACTCATTACCATTCCTGCGATACTGGGGGTGAAATACTTACCTGCTGCATGGACATCTGTATCAGCCTCCGTGCATGAACTCCTTGTCCTTGACCCATAGAGATAGCCCGACATTCTTTAACAGAACAGAAATGTCATATGATTACTACAGATAATACAGGCAGTTTGTCATGTTTATAATAAACAGTACTGGAGGGAACATTATGGCTAAGTTCTCAAAGACTTATAATTATGCATATAATGTAAGAAGATCGGTATATAAAAACCATAAATAAATAAATAAATAAATAAATAAATAAATAAATAAATAAATAAATGTCTTTTGAGGGTAATTTTAGAACACTATACATAGTGGTAAAGACTGCACATATCTTGAATGTGCAGACTTTATTGCTAATTTTTAGTGATTTCATGCATATAAAATTGCTTTGAAAATGCAGGCATTCAGTCCTGTAGTACACATACAAGTTACACGCAGGAAGTTACTGCTTCTAGCAGTACATCATTTCTGTTTGTAAACTAAAATCCAATTCGGGATGGTGAATATCAAAAATAACATAAGGAAAATAAGTGTCAGAAATGCCATAGTCTCAATATCCAGGTCTCTCCTCCTTGTAGTTCTTTGCTCCCTTGCACCATGATTCATATCAAGTAAACCTTCCCCTTCTCAGGGTAGGATACTCTCGTTGCAACGCCAGCATTTAACGGGTTGGAAAAAAATGAAAAAAATTCCCCAAAATCCAAAAAATTAGCCTTTCAAAGTCAAGATCAAATTCAGCACTCCGACTGGAAGGTACAAAAATCTCAGCTCTCTTCACCTATTGCTTTACTCCTTCAGCAAAGACAAAATGATCCATGCCAGTCCATCCAAATAAAGGGGGAATGGTTCCATTCCAACTCTGAAAATGTATCAAAATCCACACAATTAAAAAATCCATTCTCTAGGTCACCTCCACTCCAAAGCAAAGAAACGTCTCTCCTCCTGGTCAGCCAAGCTGGGGGATGGCAAAGACCCAAATCACATGCATATGGGATTTTTTTGTATTCTCCTAAAACCTTCCCAGAATAAGGTGGGGATAAGTCAAAGGGAGGATCCCCAAATATTTCCCACCCCCACTATACTAGAACAATAGGGCACAAACTTAATGGCAGGCAATCCTGGGTCACAAAAAATGACCTATGCCCAGGTAAAAATAGAGTTAACCTGTCTTCAACAGCTATATGTGAATAAATGGATTTTTAGCTGCCTGAAAATCTGTGCATAGCTTTATAATGCACGTACTTATAATTGGTGCACCAGAGGAGTGTTGGCAGTTTCCGTATGTTTATTGAGATGGTAATTTTCAAATATAACTTATGCCACAAATATGCAGTTAAATTAACCAGTTTTCAAAACGGACTTACACACATTAAGTCTGCTTTGAAATGTATCCCACCAAATCTACCCTACACAAGTTACACCTGCTTTTTAGTGTGCACAATTTTCCTGAAAAGTTGTGTATTTACAGTCAAATTTTACAAAGTATGCATGGAAATCCAAATTCTGTCCCAATTCTGCTTTCTGGAATGCCTCTGCTCAATCCAGGTAAACTTACAAGCAAACATGCCATATGTTTATAATGCATATCGGATATGCAGTTTTGTAAAAAGCCACTTTTGCGTGAATACATTGTTTTACCCACAGAAGTCCTTTGAAAATTACTCTCTAACTTTCAAACCTATCTGCGTTACTGGATTTGCACATGTAAATGGATACATGGAGATTTGGTGGAAGCTGCACTGTTTTATAAAATACCACGTAGTTCTGCTCTGAAAGTATGCAGTATGTCTCAATGCTTGTTTCTAGAACTTTGGTTAAGTTAATCGGATAACTCTAGAACAGGTTTCTACAACTTTAACTGGCACCTACTGGGGATGCCTAGCATAGCACCAACCCTGCATCCAGCAGGGGTCCCCCTTCAGTTTCGTTATATAGCAAAAGTACGTGCGAAAATAAAATAAGAAAACGTAAACGAACCCAACTCCGCAGGGTGGTGGGCGGGTTTCGTAAGGACTAACATCCTGCTGTCCTGTGAGAACACCTGTTATAGGTAAGCAACTCTGCTTTCTCACAGGACAAGCAGGATGGTAGTCCTCACATATGGGTGAGTACCGAGCTGAGGATGCCCGAGTAATGCACCAAATGCACCCAAAGATGTGCAACAGGCACAACAACAGGGATGGAATTTGGTTAGAAGGGCATCCTGAACCCTAACGGGTCGGTTGGTAAGTCAAACTGAAAATAAGTTGCGTAGAACAGACTGGCCGAAGATGGAATCTTGTCTGCCAGCCTTATCTAAGCAATAATGGGCTGTGAATGTATGGAAAGAGCTCCAGGTAGCGGCCTTGCATATGTCAGGAAGCAGCACCGAGTGTTGGTGCGCTACTGAGGTCGCCATGGCCCTTATAGAGTGTGCTTTCACATGGTCTTGAGTGGAATGCCTGCTTGCTGGTAGCAAAAAGAGATACAGTCCACCAGCCAGGAGGAGAGAGTCTGCTTTCCAACAGGATTTCCAAGTTTGATGGTATCAAACGAAACAAACAATTGAGTGGATTTCCTGTGGGCTGACGTGTGGTCCAGATAGAAGGCTAGAGCACGCTTGCAGTCTAAGGAATGCAGAGCCTGTTCTCCTGGATTGGAATGGGGCCTGGGAAAAAAGGTAGGTAGGATAATGGATTAATGTGAAATTCAGATACTAGCTCTGGTAAAAATTTAGGGTGGGTGCAGAGCACCATCCTGTCATGCAGAATTTTAGTGTAAGGCGGATAGGTAATTAATGCCTGTAATTCTGCGAGCGGATGTGATCGCGAGGAGAAAAACTACCTTACAGGTGAGATAACGGAGATCACAGGAGTGGAGAGGCTCAAACGGAGGTTGCATAAGCCGTCCCAACACTACTTTAAGGTTCCAAGTAGGGGCCGGAGGGCACAGTGGAAGTTTTAAATGGAACAAGCCTCTCATGAAGCGTGATACTATGGTGGCGCAGGTATAGAGGAGACAGGCTGAACGTGGCTGGCGCTACCACGGTAGCGCCAGCCACGGGACATGCCCCACCGATATCGGTGGGGCATGTCCCGGGAACAGAGGAGCCGATTAACAGCTCGTGAACCCGGCCCTCATAGCAGTGGCTCGATGTCTCGTGACGCCAGTGCAGAATTCTTCGGAACTCGTTCCGATGTTTCTGGAGCACCAAGGACTGCCAATAATGTGCGGAATACTGTCGATGGCAGTGGTGATGTTGCTCGGCCCGAGAAGGATAGCACCGATGTGCTGGATGGCGTCGGTGGCGGACGGTCACCGTATCGGTGACGATGCATGCCATGGCTATGCTGCTGGATATCACTGTATTTGTTTGGTGTTACTTAGCTGGATAAGTTATAGCTGGCTAAGTTAAACCTGCTCTATATCAAGTCCAACTTATCCGATTAACTTAACCAGATTAATCTTATATAGTAATCAGGCCAAGTTAGCCCGATCCCCCCCACTACCCGCCTATTAGATAGCCAGCTAAGTGGTGATTACTGAACATACAGGCCGATTAAAAAAAAAACTGTGGGAGAGCCGGCGCTCCAAGGCATGGACCTGGGCATTGATGGAAGTGTCCTGGGCACCAATGGAAATGACCCTGGCATCGATGGAAGTGCCCTGGGCGACGATGACATCAACTCGGGTATGGATGGCACCGACGACACAAAGGTGAGCGTCAATGGCATCCATCCGGGCGATGATGGCACCGAGGAAACCCAAGGAAAAATCAGTGCTATGGATGAAAATCATGGATGGCACTGATAGAAATGATGCAGGCACGATGGCATCAGTGTACCGTGGGGGGAGGGGTACCAATGGCATCTAAGAATCTAGGACGGTCTGAAGGGGGTACCGACGGTAGCGATGGGGGCATCGATTGCACAAGGGTACCGAAGAAATTGAAGGACCTGAATCGACAGGGGCCCTGGCGGCAACAGAAACCATGGAAGTCCCTGTCCCACTAGCGCTAATAACCAGGCAGAGTGTCACAGAGGGACACTCGCAGGCTATGTGTGGCTAACTGAAAACATAGGGAGAGGGAAGGCTGCAGTCGGTTGGCAGGCCAAGGAGGTGACAGGAACCGACCGAAAAAAACAGGGCATAGTACTCATCGAGCATCGAATAAACGTATGCGAAGGGAGACCCGTGCAGGGAAAAGTGTTTGTGAAGTAAAAGTTTAAGTATTTCCGTGTGGAAAAAGTGTTAGAATTTCTCACAGAGCTCCTAACCGCTATGCTTACTGCAGAGCGGAAAAAAGAAGACTGAGGGAGACACCTGTGGCTCACAGGGATAATTGCAGGCTGAGCATGCTCAGTGCACTCAGTGTGCCAGTGTCAGTCAAAGCTTTGTAGAAACGTTGACAGAAAAGTTTTCACATATGGGCTCCATCCTGTGATGTCACCCATATGTGAGGACTACCATCCTGCTTGCCCTGAGAGAAAAATTTATATGAGCAATCATGTAAAGCCTATGAGAAATTGCTCACGTGCTCAGCTTAGAGGGAACTATGGCATGCAGATTCTGTGCAGGGATCTATAACAGCTTGGCTTGTTCTGTTTTCCTAATAGCAGATGTACTAGCAACTGTACCTGTTCTACACCCGGGCAGCGAGCCTTTTTATTGGCACATCTGCTTTTGTTTTGAGCCGAATTTCCCTAGAAATTCACTGTAAGAGTGTCCCTTCCACATACACACACCCTCATACAGGCTCTCTCACTCTCTGGCCCATACACACATCCCCTCATATAGGCTCCCTCTCTGAAACCCACAGTCAAGCATCCCGCGCACTCCCCCTCTTACCAACCAAGCTGCCTCTCGCACTTCCCCACACCCCCTCTCCTCTCTCACACACACATTCTCTCTCACCGGCATCCCCCTCCCCTCATATAGGCTCCCTCTCTCTGAAACCCACACTTAAGCATCCCCCCACCCGCCCTCTCTTACCTCCCATGCTCTCTCTCACACCCTCCCCACCCCCTCTCACCAACCATGCTCTCTGTCACCCCCCCTCTCTCACATACACATTCTCTCTCACCGGCATCCCCCCCATGCTCTCTCTCACACCCTCCCCACCCCCCCTCTTACCAACCATGCTCTCTGTCACACCCCCTCTCTCACACACACACCTCCCCTCATATAGGCTCTCTGTCTCCGAAACCCACACTCAAGCATCCCCCACCCAGCCTCTCTTACCTCCCATGCTCTCTCTCACACCATCCCCACCCACCTCTCACCAACCATGCTCTCTGTAACCCCCCTGTCTCACATACACATTCCTTCATACCGGCATCCCCCCATGCTCTCTCTCTCACACCCTCCTGCTCTCTCTCACCCTCCCTGACACACATTCTCCATCACCGGCATGGCGTGGGTCCACCCACCCTCTCTTACCTCCCATGCTCTCTCTCACACCCTCCCCACCCCCCTCTTACCAACCATGCTCTCAGTCACCCCCCCTCTCTCACACACACACATTGTCTCTCACTGGCATCCCCCCCCCAATGCTCTCTCTCACACCCTCCTGCTGTCTCTCACCTTCCCCAACACACATTCTCTCTCACCGGCATCCCCCTCCCCTCATATAGGCTCCCTATCTCTGAAACCCACACTCAAGCATCCCCCCACCCACCCTCTCTTACCTCCCATACTCTCTCTCACAGCCTCCCCACCTCCCGCTCACAACCATGCTCTCTATCACCCCCCCTCTCACACACACATTCTCTCTCACCGGCATCACTCCCATGATCTCTTTCACACCCTCCTGCTCTCTCTCACCCTCCCCGACACACATTCTCTGTCACCGGCATGGTGCGGGTCCACCCACCCTCTCTTACCTCCCATGCTCTCTATCATACCCTCCCCACTCCCCTCTTACCAACCATGCTCTCAGTCACCCCCCCCCCCCCCACACACACACATTTTCTCTCTCTGGCATCCCCTCCATGCTCTCTCTCACACCCTCCCTACCCCCCTCTCACCAACCATGATCTCTGTCACCCCCCCTTTCTCACAAACACATTGTCTCACACTGGCATCCCCCCCCCATGCTCTGTTTCACACCCTCCTGCTCTCTCTCACCCTCCCCTCTCCGACAAACATTATCTCTCACCGGCAAGCCATGGGACCCGTGCACCTTTCACGGCGAAGATGAAGGCCCGGTTCGCGACACATGGGGGCCTTCCATTTTCGGCGAGATCAGAAAATAGCAGTGTAGATCAGAAAATAGCAGCGGAGACCCCGGCATGCCGCGAACGGAGCACGTCCCGTGGCACATGCTCTGTTCACGGCGAAGATGAAGGCCCGGGCCCGTTGATCACAGCACACGGAGGCCTGCCCTTTTCATCGCGAACGGTGCACTGGGCCTTCCTCCTTGCCACAAACAGAGCATGTGCCACGGGACGCGCTCCGTTCGCTGCATGCCAGGGTATCCTCTGGTATATTCTGCCTCTCCGCGATGGCCGCTGTCATTCCTATCTGGCCCGTGTTTGAGCCGCCTGCGCCATCTATCGGCAAACTGGGAAAATCAATGCCACTCGAAATTAGACTGCAAAGTAAGTCTAAAAACCTGGCTTTTTAAACAGGCTTTTTATAAGGAGAACGAAGAAAACAAATGAGCACATAAGTAAGCATCAAGCAATTCGTTTTTAAATTTTTTCTTTCCTATCTCTTAATACATATTAGAGTGTTAAATTTATATAGGAACCGTAAAGAAGTTTTTTCAACCAACATATAAGCAAAATCAACACAAAGCTTTTTATATTATAAAAAACAATGTTACCGTTCACTAATGGCACAACTATAATATGTAATCTATACCAATCAACTTTTAATACTATTTGTGCCTTTTTGTAAACCGTTGTGATGGTGAATTAACTTAATGATGGTATAGAAAAGATTTCAAATATAAATAAATAAGTAGATAAATAAATAAATATTATAGCGCCATCTATCAGCGGGCTGCAGAACATCCGCGATCACTGATGAACTCACTCCAAGCCCGATATATTATGGATTGGTGTTTTAAGGTCTGATGTAATATTAGCAGGGCTGACTTTTCATAGATAGAGTTATTACTGTTTGAGTGCTGGCAGTTAGTGCTGTTTTCTTATGGGGAGTTTACTATATTTCAATTCAGTTTACTCAAAGCTTTCTGAAGGCCAAGCCCACACCAAATACTCTTTACAATAAGCTATAATACCATATGGCTGCAGGTGGCTTTTTTGCAGCGTTTTCTGGTTGGTGCCATAGTAGTGCATGTAAATAATATACATGTTGTATGTGATATTTTTACCTTAGTGGCTCTCCCTTATCTCAGCCAGGGCTTAAGTTTTTCTTTTTCTAAGCACAGGGAAAAATATGGATAACTTCTTGTCCCTTATCCTCTGGAATAGGTAAGCAAAGTCAAGCCTAGGGAGCCATTAAAACATAGAAACATAGAAATGATGGCAGAAAAAGACCAATCGGCCTGTCTAGTCTGCCCAGCAAGCTCCCACACTTATTTTCCCATACTTATCTGTTTCACTAACCACCAACTTCAGGGCTCTTGTTGGTAACTGTTTGATTCAAATTTCCTGCCCTCCCCTGCCATTCATTCAGAGAGTAATGTTGGAGTTGCATCAAAGGTGAGCAAAAGGCTTAATGGTTAGACTGTGTAGCCTGCAGTCAATGGGAATGCACTGGAATGGTGTGAGATTGGCAGAGAAGTGGAGGCAAGCGACAAGCACAGGAAGGGAGAGAGTGAGCCAGGAGGAAGTACCTGTGCACTGTTGGGGAGGTTTCTGCCTGAGGTGACTGGACTGAGCTGTGAGAGGAGCAGTTAGCTGTAGAACCAGCAAGTTTCAGATTGGAAAAGGAGGAGATTGCTGCAGAATAAGAAAGCGCTGGCAACAAGGAAGAACTTTAAACTGTGATGCAGTAGTGCTGGGGTGGGGACACGCACTGTATGAGCACATAAGCAGCAGCACAACAGTAGCATGTTAGAGAGAGTGCATGTCTGTGTCACACAGAGAGTGACATATACCTATATACATATACTTCAGCCCTAATTTTCAAAGGGCCATGCGTGCAAATACCGGCAGTTACATGTGTGACCAGGCATTTTCTAAAAGGCCCAGCCATACGCGTAACCACTGATGCGCGCACAAGTGCCGGACCCTGAAAAAGAGGCGGGCCAGGAGCTGTAATCTGGGTGGGGAGAGGTGGGGCGGGACAGAGGCTGGCCGGGATAGCGGCCATTAGCTGCCGTTCCGGGGAAGCGCGCGCTGGCAGCCGGCTGGCGCGCAGAGATTACTGGTGTTCCAGAGAAGCAGTAAGTAATAAAATAAAACATTTGGGGAAAGGTAGGTTAGGTTTAGGGGATGGGGAGGAGAGGGGAAGAGGGAGGAAGTTTAGGTAGAGGGCTAGGGAAGTTCCCTCCCAGTCTGCTCCTTGATTGGAGCAGACTGGGAGGGAACTGGGGTAGGCCCGATTGCATCACCGCTCATATTTAATGAAAATACTGCCCTTGCATGCATCCCCTCCCGCACGTGCCACCCGCGTATGCGCACCAGATTTTAAAATCCAACGCGCATGTGTGTGCAGCCATCTGATTTTCGCGCACATGTTATAAAATCGTCACGTCTGTGCACATGACGTCACGTCTGTGCACATGACGGTTGCACACTCCTTTTAAAATCAACCCCTTTGTGTCAGAGGGAGAGTGCGTAAGTAGGTGTCTCTCTGACACACACACACTCTTGCTCTCAATGTGCGGGTTTATCTGCGTGTCTGTGAGTAAGTGAGAAAGAGAGTGCATGTCAGTGTATATAAAGTTTCTGCAATCAATAAATCTGTGTGACTGAGCATGTGTGGGTGTCTGACACTGGCTGGCAGTGTAGTTGTCTCATTACTTTCACTAGTTAAGAGCTGCTTGGTTGGCCAGACTAGGATATACTTGTGTGTATGTAACAAATTTGGATGGATGGTATGGGGTCTACAGCTTTCTCTATTTCTTAGTTATTTAGGAAAAATGTATTTTGGAGATATTTAGTCTTAATCTTGCCACTTTTCACGTGGCTTGGTGTGCTTTCGAGAGCTGTTGACACGTGCTGCAGAGAAAGTGCACAAGGGAGTCAGATACCCCGTGGGTCAATTTAGAAAAAAATCCCCCAGGCTGATATTGTCCTGCAATCTGCTCCTGTTGCTCCCTGTCTCTGCCGCTGGGGTATCTGAGAAGCCAGTGAAATGAAGCTCAGTTACTAGTGCCTTTCGTGCCAACCACCCCACACTAAAGTTGGATATTTGAGGTGGCCAAGTGGGGAGAGACAATGAAATGAAGGTAGGACATGAGGAAAGAGATACACTGCAGAGGAAAGAAGAGAGATGAGTAGAAGAGGATGGGATGGGGAAGAGAATAAAGATGTGAAAAAGTGGGACGTGGGTTAGTAGAATAGGGGAAGGGAGAGAAGGAAGAGGAGAGATTGGGAGGGAAGAATGTTAGAAAGAGATGGAAGGGGAAGGAGAGAGATGAGGAGGTTGGTAGTAAAGGAGAGGGAAGGAGAGAGAATAGAGATGATAGAGGAAAGAGCGAAGTGGAGAAAGATGGGAAGGGAGAAGCTGAAAGGAGGGAGGAGGGAGGGAAGATTGAGAGGAGAGATGAGAAGGGTTTGTGGGAGAGGCTATGTCTCAGTGAACCTTGTATCTTCAGATTAATTATCAAAACCTAGGAGGAGTGATGTTGGTGGAAAGGACGTATGGGCCCATGCCCAGGATCTTTTATGCATCTAGCAATGCCCATGTTTTTGGTTATCCAAAGTGATGAAGTTTAGCAATTTGTTTTGCTTAGATACTAACTGAAATTAGAAGATGAGCTTTACTAGTAGACAACACTGATTGCACAGAAAAGTGGTCTCTCTTTATAGCAAACAGGTTAGAAAAAGAGTTTCTTATAAAAGAACTTCACTTTAGAGATGTGAATCGTGTGATCGATCGTCTTAACGATCGATTTTGGCTGGGGGGGGAGGGAATCTGATCGTCGCGGTTTTGTTTTTTTAAAAATCGTTTAAATCATAAATCGGGGGAGGGCGGGAAAACCGGCACACTAAAACAACCCTAAAACCCACCCCGACCCTTTAAAATAAATCCCCCACCCTCCCGAACCCCCCCAAAATGTTTTAAATTACCTGGGGTCCAGTGGGGGGGGGGGGGGGTCCCGGTGTGATCTTCCACTCTCGGGCCATGGCTGCGTTAATAGAAATGGCGCCGGTGCTACCTTTGCCCTGTCATAGGTACAAGACTTGCCAAAAGTCCAGCGGGGGTCCGGGAGCGACCTCCTGCACTCGGGTCGTATTGCCGTATTGCAAAATGGCGCCGGCCGTACAGCCATACGGCCGGCGCCATTTTGCAATATGGCAATACGGCCGGCGCCATTTTGCAATACGGCCCGAGTGCAGGAGGTCGCTCCCGGACCCCCGCTGGACTTTTGGCAAGTTTTGTGGGGGTCAGGAGGCCCCCCCAAGCTGGCCAAAAGTCCCTGGGGGTCCAGCGGGGGTCCGGGAGCGATCTCCTGTGCTCGTGACGTCGGGGGACAGGAACCAAAATGGCGCCGGCGCCATTTCTATTAACGCAGCCGTGGCCCGAGAGTGGAAGATCACACCGGGACCCCCCCACTGGACCCCAGGTAATTTAAAACATTTTGGGGGGGTTCGGGAGGGTGGGGGATTTATTTTAAAGGGTCGGGATGGGTTTTAGGGTTGTTTTAGTGTGCCGGTTTTCCCGCCCTCCCCCTTCCCCTCCCCCTCCCCCGATTTACGATTTTTGACGATAAATCGGGGGAATTCCTATTGTATCGTGCCTCTAACGATTTTTGACGATTTAAAATATATCGGACGATTTTTTAAATCGTCAAAAAATGATTCACATCCCTACTTCACTTCAATGTTCTAAAATCTAATTTGAGATGCAATAATAAATGTGTTCTAATCATAATTTATTATAAAGAGTTGTGTTAGAAGAGGGAACTAATATACTGTATCGTATATACATACCCAATTTCAGTTTTTTAGCCAACGCATCAATCTGATTAGTTGGATCAGATCCCATTGATAAGAAACAGATTAGAGGGGTCCTGGTGTCACTCTCTTCCCAAGTTAGCTCCAGGTTTAAAATGACTGTTTCGGTATATAGTTGTCCTAACGAATCTCCAATGTACATTCTTGCTTGAGAAAGAGTGCGATCTGGGCACCAAGACCTAGAAATGAATAAGTAGAATGTAAAGAAATGATCACCATACAAGAAATTCTGCCTGCTAACACATTTTTTGTTTCATTTTTATTCTGAGTGGGGAGTAGAGCTTTAAGGTGTGAAATCATTTCCAAGATAAGCACTAGTGAAGTGTAGAATATATTTTTAGAAATATCTGTTTGAAATTAGAAACTCATTTGTGACTATTATTATTATACCATTATGCACAATCTGAGAATAGTTTTTCACAGTCTGCAGGTCTCTTGTAAAAGGAAGAACAATAGGAAGTGCTCACAGTGCAAATTAGTTCTGCAAATCTAACATGATATATATTTTTTTACAAGACAGTTATAAAGGACTTATAGAATGGACACTGTGCCTCATAGAAGTTTGCTGAAAAAGATTAGAAACAGGAATATATGGGGAATATACAACTGAATAGGTAATTGGTTAAATAGATGAAAAGGTATACATTTGTTTTAATTTAATCTTTATTATGCTTTTCAAAACATATAAAAGCTCAACTTGATATACGGACGTTGATATGAATTACAGTATAGGTATAAAATAATAGAATACATAAACAGAAATACATTAACTATAATCTTCCATTAATTAGACCACCACTGGGAGAAAAATAGTGAAGGTATAATGGCTATAAATTGATATGTGATCACCAGATTAATGTAACAAGTAGAATGCCAAGAGAGTCAATGTTGGGTCCAATACTATTCGTAATACTGACAAACTTAGGGAGTTATTTTCCAAGCCGCGTTATGGCCTTTTCGCACTTTAAAGCAAAAAACACCTTAACGCGTGGTGCGATGCTAATTTGGAAAAGGGGGTGGAGTTTGGGGCAGGATTTCTGTCTAAGTGGGCTGGCTTTGCAAACTATGAAGCCATATTGCTCAGTTTTAATGCTGGAAATAACTACATCTTTTTTATTTGTGTTAAGCTGTGCAATATGGCTATACTGCACTTTGCAATCTTTTCACAAGAAGCATTTTAGGCTGTTGGATAGAGAGAGAGAACCTAGCTAAAAGGCCCTTATAATAGTTAGATATTATACCTCTATATGAGGCCCGCCTAGTTACTCGAGGTGAGGTTTAGGTAGTAGTGTAGGGGTTAGGGGCCACTTTGACATTCAGAATGAGATGTACGAATAGAACAGTACACTCTTGTGAAGATTTGATATCCTTTGAAGTGAGGAAACTCACGCCAAGATGAGATTTGTAGGTACCTGATGCGCCTTGGGCATGGCGGGTAGGGTCTCTGAATGCTTCTGGTAGTAGAACTGAATGCAGTTTGAGATTCAGGACGAAAATGTTCTCTTTGATACAGGGCATCCTGGTGCATTCGGGTTGTATATTCCCCATATATTCCTGTTTCTAATCTTTTTCAGCAAACTTCTATGAGGCACAGTGTCCATTCTATATGTCCTTTATAACTGTCTTGTAAAAAAAGGATTTATGGACTTGTTTAAATCTGTTTTTGATGACCCTGCTCGAACTTCTGTTGCCTGTTCTGCTTTAGTGGATTTGAAGCAAGGCAGCAGATCTTTGGCTGAATTTGCCATAGAGTTCAAAACTCTTGCGGCAGAACCCCGCTGGGACCCCAGATGTCTCAAGACTCTCTTTTGCAGAGGCCTGGATAACCATTTAAAGGTGTCGCTAGACACCTGACTCGCTGGACAAATTAATAGCCTCGGCCACTTGGATTGATCAATGACTCCGGGAGAAGGTGAAGGAACTCCGGCCTAGGGGGTTACCCGGGTTGAAACAGGCCAGAGTTGTCTTTACACCTCGGAAGGTTCCAGTAGTCCCTGCTGCCAATACAGATGAACCTATGCAACTTGGTCGTGGACACTTGACTTCAAAGAAGAGAAGATTTCAGAAGAAGCGTGGCCTTTGCATGTACTGTGGTCAACCCAGCCATGATGTTTCTACATGCTCCATTTGTCCGGGAAACGGACGGGCCTAAGTCCTGCAGGAGGACTATTCTGAGGCCATACCGTGACATCTCCTCCGCTCTCTCTCCCAGTCTCTTTGACCTACAGACCGATCATGGTTCAGACTCCTCCCTGGTGGACTCAGGGGCAGGAGGCAGCTTCATTCTCAGACGTCTAGTGGAATACCTGAAGATTCCCCTCATCAAGTTGAAAGATCCACAACAATAAAGATTGAATTCTCATTGCCCCAGCATGGGCACGACAACTGTGATACAGCTACCTAGTTCAACTATCGACACGCAAACCCATCCCCCTGGGCAATAGCCCTCAACTGCTTACCCAAGAAGGAGGATCACTGCTTCACCCACTTCATTCATCACTGAATCTCACTGCGTGGAGGCTGAAAGGCTCATATTCCAAAGCCTAAACATTTCTCTTCAATTTCAAGATATTCTGGTCTCCTCCAGAAAACCAACAACTAGACTCAGTTACCAACGAAAATGGTCACGTTATGCTTCATGGTGTTCGGCCGAAGGAACAGATCCTCGCACCTGTCCATCAGTTCGCCTCCTGGATTATCTCCATCTGCTCTACAGGGAAGGCCTCACCACTGCCTTGCTTCGAGTACATCACAGCACTATAGCAGCTTAGCATACTTCTCTCAACGGGGAACCTATCTCTTGTCATTCACTTGTCTCCAGGTTCATGAAAGGTGTCCTACATTTATGGCCTCCGATTCGTAAACCTCCAGTACTGTGGGATATCAACATTATGTTGGAACAACTCATTTTACCACCCTTTGAACCATTGGACACTTGTCATCCCAGGTACCTTTCCTGGAGATTACTCTTCCTAGTCGCCCTCACCTCTGCAAGGCCCATCAGTGAGCTGCAAGCCTTAGTTCACTATCCACCTTACCTTGAGTTTTACCATGATAAAGTTACACTGCGTACGCATCCTCACTTCCAACCAAAAGTGGTCTCTGTTTTCCACATCAACCAGACCATGCCCTCCTGACTTTCTACCCAAAACCTCATGCAAATGAGGTTTTGGGTAGAAACCTCATTTGCATGCAAATGAGGTTTAGTGAAGACTCCATTCATTAGACTGTAAGCGAACACTAGCCTACTATAAAAAGCACACTGATTCTGCCAACAGAGCCTCTCAACTCTTTCTCTCCTTCAACCCCTGAGTCCACTAGGGCAAGAGTCTGATACTCTAAGGGTCTGTAGATCAAAGATACAGGAAGAGAGAGCGGAGGAGAGGGAGCAGTAAGACCTAAGAAGAGTCCTCCTTCAGGACTTAAGTCTGCCAGTTTCCCGGACATATAGGGCATGTTTGAACAGCATAGCCAGCTTGTCCACAATACATGCACAGCCCCAATTTCTTCCATGTTCTTCTCTCTTTAGCTGTCAGATGGCTGTGGCCTAATTGCATTGGTTCTTCTTCGCCAGCAACTGGACCCGGGGGAACAGGCCTGGGTGTGGACTTAACTCGAGTTTCACCCTGAAAAGGTCTTCTGGGAGTCTTGTCTCTTGAACCTTGTCACAAAGTCGGTGATCAATCCTTGTTGCCAACTTCACTAGTTCAGCCAAGGTCTCAGGCATTTCACAAGCAGCGAGCTCGTCCTTCAGACGAGAGTTCAGTCCTTCAAAGAAGAGGGTCCTAGGCCATTTAGGGTCCCAATGTAATTCAGATGCCAGTGTCTTGAATTCAATAGCAAAGTCAGCTAAAGGTTTATTACCTTGCTTCAGGTGAACCAAAGAAGATCCTGCAGTGGTATACCGGGCAGGGTCATCAAAAACTGATTTGAACAGCTTGAGGAATCCTTCAATGTCATGGAGAATAGGATCCTCACCCTCCCACAGTGAAGAGGCCCAAGTCAACGCTTTTCTGTCCAGATAAGACAAGATATAGGTGGCCTTGGCATAAGCTGAGGGGAAATGGCTAGGTTGCAGGGCAAAGTGCATGCAACACTGATTAATAAAATTTCTGCATCTCCAAACTTCCCCTGAGAAGCGGGTAGGAACAAATAGAGGTACAATAGTCTTGACAGTCATTTCTGGCGGTGTAGCTTCTTTACCTGTGGTGGTAGGTAAATTTATCTGTGTGTGCAGCAAGTTGAATGTAGTAGTCAAACTCTCCAGCACACTCTGCTGTTCAGAGATTCACTGGGCCAGGCCTGGAATGGCCTTCAATGCGGTGAGCTGAGCCGAATCCATGGAGTTAGCAAACTGTTATGGTTAAGTGGTGTTTGGGTGGATTCTCAGGTACTGTGACAGATGACCATGCCCACGGTGAGAAGCCCTGTGATGCGCCACAGTACTGAGCTAGACGCAGGATGCACAAACACATTGTTAGTTCTTTATTGTACAGCTTGAAGTATACCACCAGAGGTGGCAGTAGTGAGGTAGTCTGGATGTAGCAGTCTCAGGACCCTCAGCAGAGGGAACCCTTCTCACCCCGTTTGTATAGGGAAATTCTGGTGTAGGTTTCCCAGCAAGGCAGTACTGTAGATGAGATAGACTGAGAGTTAGAATACTCACTAGATGGTTGCTGTAGGTATGCAATTCCACCAGGTTGAAGAAGATGGTACAGGCACTGAGGCAGGGAGAGCAGGCCCTTGAGGAGCGAGTACCTGATCCCTGTAAGGCACCTGAAATAAAGCAGAGGGCCCCCGAGGAGCGGGTAATCAGGTTAGCAATACCCCGAAGGGCAGAGAGAGAGCTTCAGCGGCAGCAAGGAAGTGGCAGAGTAGCTTAGACCAGCCGAGACCAATCCGTTGCTAGCTCAACGAGCTAGCAAATTAGTACAGGCTATATACCTGGATGGCGTGACGTCAGTAGAGGGGAATGCCCCAGAGGTATGCGCCAATGCTGGAATAGACGTGGGTGGGCTGCTCGCACGCACCCTAGTAGGCTCTTGGGAAGAGCATGGCAGGAGGCAGCACCATAGCCGTTCCAGGGATGCCGGAGAGGTCGGCTTGTAGACGCGGTGGTAGCTATTTTCCCAAGGTAAGCAGGAGGAGCCGTGAACAAGGTGGGGCAAACAGGGCAAAGCTGTCTAGCACCGATGGACACAACAGTTGTGAGCCCATTCTAGGATCTCGACAGCTTCTCTGCAAAGGCTCCATGAAACTGACCCTCCTTTATTTATGTAAAACATTGTAACCTGGTTGTCTGTATGGATCATGATTACCTGACCTCAGAGGGCCAGCTTGAAGGTATGAAGAGCACTGCAGATGGTGCGAAGTTCCAGGAGGTTTTTGTGTTGGCCCCATTCTCATTGGGACCATAACCCTTGAGTTTGTAGTCTGGTGAGATGGGCTCCCCAACCCGTGGGGAAGCATCTGTGGTGAGCACTGTCTGATGTCGAGGGGATCATAGAGGTGAGCCCGTCGTCAGCGCCGGTGGTGTTAGCCACCACTGTAGGTCTAACTTCATGCTGGCTGTGAGAGCAATAGGAGTGGACAGTGGACTGAGGAACTGAGTCCATTGAGTCTTCAAGCCCCATTGTAAACGATGTAATTGTAGTCACGTGACGACATAGATGGACGCTGCCATGTGTCCCAGAATGGTGAGAATTTGGTGGGCTGGCGCTGATGTAATCTCTAAGAGGCGATTGGCCAGTGTGGTTAGAGCAAGTGCTCGAGGCTGAGGCAGGAAGGCTTTGTCTTGAATGGTGTTGTTGTGGGCTATGATGAATTGCAAGGTTTGAGTAGGTTGCAAATTTGATTTCTCGTAGTTTTTCAGAAGGCCCAGATTGTCTAGCCAACATATTGTATGAAGTAAATTGTCTTGCAGGGCAGACTGTTGGGAGATACCAGAAGCCAGTCGTCCAGGTAAGGAAATATCTGAACCCCCTGTCGACAGAGGTGTACCACCTCTACTGCGAGAAATTTTGTGAAGACTCTGGGGCTGGAGGAGAGGCCGAATGGAAGAACTTTGTACTGAAAGTGTCTCTCGTTCACCTGGAAACTGAAGTAATGCCAGGATTTGGGGTGCATTGGTATATGGCATATGCATCCTTTAAATCCAGTGAACATATCCAATCTCTGGGTCGAAGGAAGAGAAGAATGGACTTGAGGGAAGTCATGTAGAATTTTTCTCTCTGCAGGTATTTGTTGAGAGAGCGCAGATCCAGGATTGGTCATAGCCCCCCAGATTTCTTGGGAATGAGGAAGTATTGTGACTAGAATCCCTGTTGAAGTTGGAATGGAGTCAACTCCCATATGCACTTTTGTTGAAGAAGCTGGTTGATTTCTTGAAGAAGAGGTCCCCGATGTGCAGTATGATATTTTTGAGGAACTAGGTGCGGCAGAGATGGGAGAGATAGAAAATTTAGAGAATAACCTTCCTTTATTATGGTTAGGACCCAATGGTCAGATGTTATGCTGTTCCAGGCTGAGAGAAAATGGGAAAGTCTGCCCCCTATGGTCGGTGCCAGAAGTAGTGGTAACGACAGTCCTAAAACCCTTGCTGGTGTTTAGGAGGATGCGGATCCGCCGGTTGGCGAGGTGCGTGAGGGCGATGGCATGGCTTGTGTTGTTGATAAGGCTACTGGCGGCTGGGCTGGTAGGGTGGAGGCCAGTAAGATGAGTATGGACTATAAGTGCGTCGAGGGTAACTGGACTTTCGGTACGAGGCAAAATGGCATCAAGACGATGGACCTTCGGACGGGGAGATCAAGGACAAGACTGCCACTTTTTGTTCTTTACGTTTTGCACTGTTTCCATAAGCCTGTCACTGAAAAGATTGTCTGGGTGGCAGGGGAGATTTGCCAGCTTCTCGTGCACATCATCTCTGATGGCACTCGCCCTTAGCCACGCTAATTGTCTCGCTGCTATGGCATTAGCAGTAGTCTTCGCCGATGTCTTGAAACCTTCATAGATTGAACGAAGGAGGTGTCGAAGACCTTCTTTTATATCGTGGAATTCTTGAAGGAGACGGGCTTCTGAAGATCCCTCCTATAATAGGGGCTTTAGGAATTGAAGACATTCAAATAAATATTGTTTGATGTAGAACTGATGGTTCTTTATTTTGGCATTTAACATGCCCGACTGGAATGCCTTCTTTCCAAAATCGTCGAGGTATTTGCCATCTCTTCCTGGGGGGGGGGGGGGGGTGTTCGAAAGAAGCCTCGACTTTTTCGCATTGCTGATTCGACCATGGGAAGCTGGACTGTCACATAAAAAGGTGAGTCTCGCATCCGATATTTAAGGTCAGTTTTTCTTGAGGTTGGCATAGTGGAGAAGGGGAATTCCCATGACTTTTCCATTACGGAGTCTAGCACTGAGTGTGACGGTAGTGCTGTAGGTTCAGCTGGGCTATCGAAGAATTTAAGAATTCCCAGCTTTTCTTGCCTTGGATCTGGGATTTTCTTGGTCCACTTTCTCCAAAAATTGTGAATAAGATAGCTTTTCCGGGGAGGGGGGGGAGGAATACCGGTTCTGGTGTGATTTCTGCTAGGTCCGATGGATAACCCATCGAGGACCATGACGAGCAGGATGAGTGGGGAGAGTCTTCTACTGGAGGTGAGGGTTTCTGGGGTTGATCTTTTGGTGAAAGGCCCGGAGTAGGGGAACTCCCAGGTGACAATGGAGCCTCGGAGCACTTGTCAGATGGTGGTTGATGTTGCTGTTCCACTGACATCAGAAATTGTGTCAAGATCATTGAGATCTGAGATACTGCTTGGGAGGCCAAGCCCAATGTAGGGGCATTGGGAATCCTGATGGGGTAGTGCCACGAGGAGAATGTCATTATCCAGCCCCCTGGGTTGAGCTATGTCAATCGGTGGGCGTATGACCTTCTCATAGAGCGGATCCTGAAGACTGGATCCCCCGGGGCAGTGTGAAGCCATCGAGAGACCTGAAAAAACCTCTGAAGAGGCTGAGGAACTTCTTTAGAGTCTTGGAGGAGATGGACCATCATCCAAATCCACAATTAGTAGTGGAGAAGGTTCCCTTGGCCTTTATGTCCAGTCCAGTCTTAGGTTGTTTGGCAGTAGGCTGTATCAGCAGCGTCGGTGTGAAAGGCACTGTTTCGGGTTGAGTCGAAGAGGGCCATGGAGGAGTCAGCAGTGTGTCGATGGAACCCAACTTCGATGCAATTTCTTCCATGCGTCAGTGCGTTGATACCTCGGAGTGCCGACGATCACTCAATGCGTCGGTACGTCAATGCTTCGTAGTTGCGTCGGTACGTTGATGCTTTTTAGGTGCGTTGGTATTTCAATGCGCCGATGCCTTCGACGCAGCGTGCAGCTGCAGCGCTGGCGGCCCATCTCCCGTGCCGGGCATCGATCCCAATCTGGTTTGCTTCGACGTCGAATGTGTTGGACTGGGAGGGTCTGCGGAAGTGGCCCTGCAATGGGAGGGGGTCTTTGGCTTCCTATGTGGTCTTGGACATGATCTGGTGAAAATTTCAGAGGGGGCATAACAGCCTGATGGATCTCATCTGAGCTGAGCTATTCAGGCAGCTCTTTGGCGTTTTGCCCATGGGAACATGTGTCCGCATTCCCTGCAACTTGCCTGATCATGGTTGGGACACAAACAGATGTAGCAGCATTTGTGCCCATCTGTGACAGACATTATTTTACTACAGGAACAGAACTTAAAGCCTGGTGGACGAAGCATCTAAAGTCTGTTTAGGTTTCTCTGTGGTGAGCTGCTGTTTTTCTGTACTTTTTTCTGTCAAAAACACTTTTCTTCTCACAGAGGAGGAGAGCTCCACGTGCAGTCAGTCGCGTGGAAAAAAGCGGACTAAGGAGACTCAGGGAAACGCGGGAAGATATAAGAAGGAACACCTTAGAGAGCTCCGCCACCTAGTGGCACGGAGGATGTACCCAGACAGCATGGCTAATTCATGCTGCTTATCTACGGGAAAAATGCCTTTGAAAAGCATACTGCTGTGTCGCAGTAAACCAAGATTCCAGCAGTTAATTCAGTTTAATTGAAGATATTGCTGTGTTACTCAGTTTTGTAAATTTTTATCGGATGCTACTGGAAAATTTGAAATACATGATTCTCTTTGATTGAGTATACAGGCCAGATAAAACTGCTTTAACCTCTCAAATTTCTATGTTAAAAGCTTCTTTGGACTAAGCTAGAGCTATTGGAAAAGAATTCCAGATATAAGAATTTATGATTTTGGAATTTTCCTAGAGCAAGGCTTATTTCTCCATATAAGTTGTTTAATGAGGTTTTAAAGATTCCATCAGAGCAATTGCAACCTTTGTGTAAGGTTTTCGATCTACCCTCAAAGAAACAACTGCAACTCAGAAGGGCCAAGATGAACCACTTCTCTTTGTAGATAGTTAAATGTTTTAGTTCTTCTATATTCATCTCAAGAGGAGATTATATTAAGAGGAACTTTAATTGTTACATTTGCTTGGGAGATGGACAGAGACTTGGTCTCAAAATATTTCTTTAGAAATCATACATCTTTGTTCTTTGATCAAAAAGTTATTATTTTCTTTGATCTGTTGAAGTCTATTCAAGCTACGAGGAAAGGCTTTTGGACTCTCAGAAAACAAGTAATGAAGAAGGGAGCTAATTTTTTTACTTAAATTGCTATGCAAATATGAAATTTGTTATATTAAGGATAAATATGTTTACTATGATCTGGAGCCTCTTAAGTGTTTTTTTGCAAGAGAAATCCAGACAGTTGGCTTAGGTTTCAGTGGAGAGTTTTTAAAATGTTTTTGTCATATTGTTGACTTAGGGGCGGATTTTAAGAGCCCTGCTCGTCTAAATCCGCCTAAATCCGGGCGGATTTAGGTGAGAGGGCCCTGCGCGCCGGTGCGCCTATTTTACATAGGCCTACTGGCGCGCGCAGAGCCCCGGGACTCGCGTAAGTCCCGGGGTTTCAGAGGGGGGCGTGTCGGGGGCGGGCCCGATCCGCGCGGCATTTTCGGGGCGTGTCGGGAGCGTTTCGGGGGCGGGCCCGGGGGCATGGCCGCGCCCTACAGACCCGCCCCCAGGTTGCGTCCCAGCGCGCTAGCGGCCCGCTGGCGCGTGGGGATTTACGTCTCCCTCCGGGAGGCGTAAATCCCCCGACAAAGGTAAGGGGGGGTTTAGACAGGGCCGGGCGGGTGGGTTAGGTAGAGGAAGGGAGGGGAAGGTGAGGGGAGGGCGTTAGAGAATTCCCTCCGAGGCCGCTCCGATTTCGGAGCGGCCTCGGAGGGAACGGAGGTAGGCTGCGCGGCTCGGCGCGCGCCGGCTATACAGAATCGGTAGCCTTGCGCGCGCCGATCCAGGATTTTAGCGGCTACGCGCGTATCTACTAAAATCCAGCGTACTTTTGTTGGCGCCTGATGCGCCAACAAAAGTACGCCAAATTGCGCTTTCTGAAAATCTACCCCTTATTGTGTAATATGGATCTGATATATTTCTTATGACCTATCTGATCACACCAGTAAAACCCTCCCTCCGGCCTTTTTGGTGGATTTAATACCATTTCATGTTTAATTTCAAGTTAATTCTATATTTTTTCCTTTGTTTATGTATATGAAGTTTTCCGAAATATGTGTGTAGCCCCATTTCTAGGTGTAGACTACACACCAGTGGAGCCACAAAATAATTTATGTCTCTGTTGGGTCCTGATCTCACAGGCTAGCTCTTTCACAGTCTCTTCCTCCAGGATCCCAGTCCTTTGTTGGTGGTGGTGGTGGTGGTGGTGGGGGGGGGGGGGGGGGGGGGG
Organism: Rhinatrema bivittatum; assembly: GCF_901001135.1. NCBI lineage: Eukaryota > Metazoa > Chordata > Amphibia > Gymnophiona > Rhinatrematidae > Rhinatrema > Rhinatrema bivittatum. Next base: position 15,839,647 of record NC_042617.1, on the reverse strand, counting down.
GGGGGGGGGGGGGGCTGTGGAAATCTCCTTTCAGGGACCGGAGTGCCAGGGGTGCCTTTAGAATTCCTTTCCCTGGGAGAGATATATATTTTTCCCCCTGTGAGTGCTGCAAATGGCAAATAACATACCAGAGACCCAGATTTGAGTGTCCAAAATAAATCCTTTACTGATGGCCTCTTGTTACAGTCTTTCCCTCTTTCGGTGCATGGATCTCTACTACCAGGGCATGACATGCATCCATCTTCCAGGGCATGGATAGGTATAGATCCCAGGTGGGCAGGGTATTCTTATATGGGTAGGAAAAATCCCTCCAACACTGGTAAAAAAAAAAAAGGTAAAATACAGTCTCAGCACAGAGCGTACAAATCCTCTCTCCCCAGGGCTTGAAGACTCCAATTGGGTGTCCTTAATAGGTAGCAAATTGGTCTTACTCTTGATCTCTCTTATTCCTCTCGAATCCCACGATGGAAGGGATCCTCTCAGGATTATGCAGCTCTTCCTGGCTCTTTTAACAAAAAATCTGATTCCCAAAACTGAGTCCAAATAACACCAAAAGGTCCTTGCCTCAGGTCATCACCAGGATCTTCCTTAGCCTGGGCCCCCTCATGGAAAGGGTTCCCCATGCCCTCTCCCAAGCAATATCCAGGAGTCTTACAAGGCTTCCTACCATGAAAATGTCCAGAACCTAAAAAACATCCAGCCAGTTAGTGGACTGGTAGTGCAGCCTCCTGACCTTACTCAGGATCCCTGGGCAGGACTTGTCTGGATCCTCAAAGCAGGTCAATAATGCAACAAAGAAAATGCTCCTGCACTGCCATCTAACTCTGAACTCCAAAGCACTGCCTCCAAGCTCTCAGGAGAGAGTGACTTTTATTGCCTCAAATAGGAGGACACCATCTCAGCTCTTTGAAAGGGAGGCCGTTCACTAATTACCAATCTATACTGCCCTAGCTAAAAGGAGTTCACCAGGTGTTGCGATCCTGCCCGCGAGGAGTGCGGGCAGGCTCTTACCTTCGCGGCCAGCCGGGCTGCTGATGCTGCTGTTTCCCCTGAATCAGCTGGGGCTGTCCCCGCAGCTGTTTCCATGCTGCCGGGAGCTCCTCCATGCAGCTGGGACTGCTGCTGTTGCTCCAGCTCTCCCCCGATGTCCTGCTTCACTGCCGGGGTCTTCAGCCAGCAGGGAGACCGTCCCTGCCGGTGCCTGCTTCAGCCCGGGTCCTCGCCCGGCAGGGAAGCCGTCCCTGCCGGTACCTGCAGCTCTCTGCCGTCCCTGCAGCCAGCCCTTCTTCTCTTCCTGACTTCCTGCTTCAGTCTTCGCGGCTGGGAGCCGCTCCAGCAGCCTGCCATCTCTCCAGCTTCAAGGCAGGGCTGCTCTGCCACCTGCCGGGCTTCCTTGGGCCCTCCACGTGGCTGAGGACGCCACCAGCTTCCAGCTCTCTTCTCTTCAGCTTCCTTAGGTGCGGGCGCGTGCCTCTCGTCTGTTCTTCAAGGGCCAGCCAGGTGTGGCCCCCTGCTGACCCCTCCCTGGGTGTTGTCCTCATCAGCCCTACAAAAGGGCTCAGCGTCCAGTCTAACTTTGCTTTCGCAAGGAGTTGGTCACTCCTGGGATCCTTCGCTCCAGGAGTCATTCGTGTTCCAGCACTTCTGCAAGGTCCTGTGTTTCCTGTTACTTGTTGGAGCTCCTCGTCCAGTCCTGGTGTCCGCCTTCTGTGCCAGTCCTGATGTTTGCCTGCTGTTCCAGTCCCAAGGTCTGTCTCTTGATCCAGTATCCGTGTTCCAGTCCTGATGTTACCTGCTGTTCCAGATGTCCATGTTCCAGCCCCGAGGTCTGTCTCTTGTTCCAGTATCCTTAGTGTTTGTTCCTGATCCTGATGCTTTAACCTGCCTTCGGCTGCCAGTGTGCAGCAACTCGCCTTCGGCTGCCAGGAGTGCAGCACCAGCTTTCGGCTGCCAGGAGTGCAGCAACCTGCCTCGACTGCCAGGAGTGCAGTAAACCACTGCTTCCTCTTCCCTGCGCTCTCCCATTCTCAGCGTGGTCCGCGACCAGCCTTCCAGGGCTGTGTAGGGCGCGCATGGGACAGGGTGGTCCGCGACTCAGTCCCGCGGGTGGCCTGAGTAGGGAGCCCTGAGGGACAGTGCCCATGTCTTCCTTCAGCCCTCATTCCTGAGTCCACCTCTGTGCATCCAGTACCTCGTCCTGGTTCCACGTCTGTGCCTGAGTCTACGTCTATGCATCCAGCACCTCATTCCTGAGTCCACATCTATGCCTGAGTCTACGTCGTTCCTGAAGTCTCGTTAGTATCTCTTTGTTCCAGTCTTCGCTGCCCTGGCCTCCATCCGGCCTGCCGCTTTGTGCCGTACCCTGCGGCAGGTCCGAAAGGGCTGGGAACAGTCGGAGGACTGTTCACAAGACCAACATTGCGTTGTTGGGTCTTCCGAAGCATGCAGGTCCGGAGGAGGGCCTGTCTTCCCAGTCATCACTCCAGCCTTGCTCCCGTCCAGCCCATGCTCGGGCATGCCACGCCTCCCGTGGCACCTCTTCAGAGTTCCTCTGGGGTCGAGCCAAGGCCCAAGGACACACATCTCTCAGGAAGTGGGATCGCTCTCCTAGCGCTCCCCAACACCAGGACCTTATAGTAATGAGCCCAGAGGGTCATTACAAGTGCATTGGATGTATTTATGAAAACCTATGCAATAAAAATAAAGTTAAAAAAAAAACTGGGCACATCTTCTATGTTGTGTATGTATATTTGCATTGTAGATGGAAACCCAGAAGCTTGATGGTAAGATCTAGGAGTAATTTTTTGTATGATACTATTGCTGCAGACCAAATACACCAGTGGCTCTCAGCATTCAAACTGTTGATTGCAACTGTTAACTTTCAGTTTGAGTGAACATGACCAGAGGGAGAATAACTTTCAAACCTATTCACGTTACTGCATGTGGCATGTGTAAGTGGCCACATGGAGATTTATCCTAGTGCTGTGTAAACTGTGCAGTGGGAGCTTCAGTGTTTATAAAATACAGCACAAATGTTTCAGAACGCACGTATATTTCCACTGCAATGACAGCACTTAGTCTTCCTACCTAATTTATAAACATATGCGTGTATATTTTAGAACAAGTCCATAAAAAAACTGGTGTTTTGTAATTTACGCACTTATAAATATTTTATTGCATATGTATTTGAAATTCCCAGTTCATTAATACTGCTGCCAGTTCAGCCAGTCTATCTCTAGCTCACTCAGTACTTCGTCCTAAACCCCCTGGTCCTCTCACCCACAAACTGCAGACAACAGACAAATCTAATATCAATTGTGATAGTTAATTAGCAGGTGTAAAATTGGGCAAATATCTTAGATAATTTGTAGCAAATTTCTCTTATAAAAAACAACTTCCACGCGCACCTCTTGATCCCACCCTGGAACACCCTGAGGACGCTTCTTTTTTGTGCCAGTAAATGTGCATGAAAAACCAAAAATATGCATATACTTTGAATGTTTATAAAATAGCATGTATGCGAATACAGGCTACTTACATACATATAATCCCTTTGGAAATGTACTCAAAAGGTTTCTTAACTCCAGGCTATATTTTGGTGGGTAAGTGATACAGTCATGAGAGAACGAGTCCAGGATCAACCATAATCTTTTCATATAGTCAAAGTACAACCAAATTCAATCTTCCAGATAATGCAGGCATCTATGTAAGCTGTGTGGATTTGACATTCACCTGGGGAAGATAATGCCAAACAGCCTATGGTCTTCCCTCCTGAGTGCAAAAGCACGATGAATGTCATTGCCCCAGTGGCCCAACTTCAGTCTCCATATTCAAGGCCACAAGAGCACTGACTGGAGCAGACAAACCCATTCCAGTTCTTTTTCTTGCCCAAGCAGTAGCATATAGATTTCTTGTACTACACGACATGTTATTTTAGCATCTCTTACCTTACATTTTGTAAATGTAGATTCTAAAGACTGTACAAAACTGAATCTGCTTCTACTGTTAGTGACATCTGTACCTGATAAGTAAAAGTTTTCGAAAAGTATCCAGCGAGTTATTATATCCATCAGGAATCACTTCTAGTTCAGGGGCTGCCGTATCAAACCAATTCTTCCAGCCTTTTTCATTGCGAGATACCTATATTTATCAAAAAGAACAAACGAAAAGATGCTAGATCGAGATTTTCATATCGTTCAGCCATCTGAAATGTGCATTAACCCGAGCAAAATATTAAGGTGTAAAATACCGGGGTTCATGTTGGAATGAAATATGTTACATAATAGCAATGCAGAGGGGAAAAGAGTTCATTGTATTTTCAATTTCCTTTTTCTTTCCTGTCACTTCCTTTATCATTTATTTTCATTTCTGTTGCATTTCTATTACAGTCACTGAGCACCTCCCTCTGGGCAATCTGACTGCAATGATGCTCTCCTTCCCAGCATTTTTCTCCTGATGCTGACCCTGTCATCATTGACCTGTCTCTAGTATCACTTCCCCTTTCTCTTTGGCTTTACCAGTGGCTCCAGCTTGGCAGGAACTTTTTTCTAAGGCAATTTTTCAGTAGTCCAGGCCACTTCTCCTCTTCGGCTGCTGGTGGGATGGGATCTGACAGCAGCACCTGTGGTCTCCGCTCCACTTTGGCCGCTGGCAGGATTAGCACTACCAGCAGCCTCATGCTTCTTCCTCTCTTCGTTGCCAACACTAATTTATAGATCTTAAATGTTTTGACTGCTGGTCTCGTGATTCTCAAGATCAACAGACAAAAAAGTGCCAGTCTGCACGTTTTAAAATATCTGGTGGTGCATCAGCAATGACATGGAAAATATCAGTGATATTTTTGTTTGGTTTTGTAACTGTTGTGGTTTTAGGTATGTGGGTCCTGAGCCAAGGAGAGAGATGGCATCACCCACAGGGAGGAGCCCTGTGGGCCTCACCGCCGGTAGGCGGGGTCTCAGCTAGGTCAGACACAGCTGTGGAATAAGTCTTTATTGCACAGGGAAAAAAAGAGAAGCACAGCCCGAGGAGCGGGAAATGCAAAGAGCAGAGTCAATGTCTGAGGAGGGGAATACCCAGGCTGAATAGCTCACACATGGATATCCGGTGAAGGTCCGAGGAGCGGGGTTCTCCGTAGTAGTCTCCCAGAAGTGATGATGTGGTCGTGGCCTGCAGAGTAGGGTACACCGTAGGAAATCACCCACAGAGATGGAATCAGTAGATCCGGGATACGATGGTAGTGTCAAGGAACCTGTAGTGCAGTCGAGTTAGTGGCTTGCAGCACAAGGTAAACCGAGATGATCCCTCTCTAGATTCGGTACAGTAGTGGCCCGGAGTGCGGGGTACACCGGAGAGGTTTCTGTAGCGATGAAGTGGCAATGGCCTGCAGCGCAGGGTACACCAAGTTGGTTCCTTGCTGGAGTAAATACGGTAGTGGCCCGAGGCAGAGTACACCAGAGAGGATCCGTGGAATTAGGGTACTCACTGAGTGGAAGATCCAAGCAGGTTCCCAGAGACAGGAAACAGACACAGTTCAAGGTAGAAGGCCCTCTGAGGAGCAGATAGCCAGAGATGAGGTAGGGTCCCCGAAGAGCGGTTACCAAGGCGTCTCACTTGAAGTGTAGAAACTGGAACGGAAGTCCAAGCAAGAGAAGTGGATTCAGCAAAGAGGAAACTCCTTGCTAGCTCGCTAATAGGCAGGGCCAGTCAGCTTAAGTACAGCTGAGTGTAGATGTCATCTGGAGGGGATGCCCCCTAGGTTCCCACCATGATGTGTTTAAAGTTGACCCGTGCGCACGCGCGCCTAAGTGACTGTAGAGACAAGATGGAGGTTGGCAACTCCCACGCTGTGCCAGGAACGTCAGGGATGTCGATGGTAGCTGGCGGAGGCCGCCATCCTCCCCAATGGTGTCAGAGTTGAGAGAAAAGAGGTGAGCATAAGTGGTCGCAGCCGTCTGCGACCGATGGGCGTAACAGTAACACTGAAATTATTGTTGGTGTTTTCTATGTTCTTTTAAATGACTGACCATCCCTAATGCACAAATCCATAGCTCTGTTATTGTTTGATTGCTTTATGCTATTGTAAGCCCTGGGTAGGAAAACCCCGATAATTGACCCAAGAGTTCACATCTCACTTCAGATATTAAAAATTCAGTTCTGAAAAGGTGTCAGTTCACTCTGATAGTCCAGGATTCCCTGCACGGGGGGGAGGGTAATAAAATTCTGGGCCAGGACTGGCCAAATCCGGTCCTCAAGAACCATAAACAGGCCTGGTTTTAAGGATATCCACAATGAATATGCATGAGATAGATTTGCATACAATGAAGACAGTGCATGCAAATCTATCCAACTGTTTTACAATTAGAGTTCTTAATAAGTGTGTGACCTGCTTCCAGCAAATGTCTTTAATTAAAATTTAAGCTCTTTCTACTTCCAGTTCAGTAAAGTTACTTCAGGATTTTTCCCACTGTGAAATGGTTAGAATATAGTTCTAGTTCTGTAATGAATATCAGGTCCCCAGTTCTCATACCTCTCCTGCAGTCTTCTCCATTCTCCTTCCCTCTAGTTAGTACCAGGTTGGCATTGGCTTACTCCTTTCCTCCCAAGTGTTTCTCATATGGGTCAATAGTGAATGATTCTGCAATGAAACTCTCAGACCCATTCACACACTGGTAATGAATGTGATCCATTTCTCCTGAATCTCACCGCTACTCTTCAAGGTTTTTCTAGGCAAAAAACACTGCTTCCTTTAAATGACAAAATCTGAGTCCCTGGGCCCCAGGGTACTCAGTAAGTAAAAAAAACAAGAAGGAAAAATCTTACTCACAAAAGGGGAAACTAAATAAGGGGCAGGAAGGGTGGACAAACTTCCTCCTTGGGTAATAAAAGGTCTCCAAAACATGGACATAAATAAGAGTAAGACACTCGGTCTCTAATTCTTTACTCAGGTCTCTGTCCACAAGACACCCAGAGTCCTTTACCTAGGAAACACAAACAAACCGAGAACAGTAAAGGACATACTTCCCCTAAGAGGGCAAACTAAGGAATCTATGTCCAGAGATGGTCACAGAAGTTTATAAAGACTACAAACACACCATCCGCTTTCCCTACATGGGAGGGAGCCAAAACCCAACCTCTACTCACTAATCACTCTGGACCTCCCCAGATGTTTGATTAATACCTGTCAAAGAAAACCTTGATGCCTTATTATACAGATAGGTCATTTTCTTCAAAATCTGTTCATGGAATTAACTATTATACCTGATTCAAAATTTCTGCAAACTGCGGTAATTTGCTCAACTCTACAAGATTCAACCAGGTCATATCAAGAATCCATCGGAATGATTTACGGGGACATGCTTTCAAATCCAATGCTGCACCTCCTGGAGAAAAACATTAAAATAGCATAATTGTTTTACTATAACACCTCATTCTTTTATTCGTTAATGACAAATATGGAAAATACTATCAAATAATAGTTTGATTTTTCTAAACAATTATTAATTAAAATTAAAATGATGTCGGAGCCAGGTGATACTGTGAGAGAGAGAAGACATGCTGCCTGATCTCTCCAAGGGCCCTCTCCCTTAATTCAATCTTTGGAGTGAGTCTGGCATTACGATTTGAGAAATTCTTCCCAGTTCATTTTCTACTTACTTTGGTGATCTGATGCCCTCTTTGTCTGCTGTTTTATCATAAAATATGGAACAAAATCGGCCAGGAAAGAAAAAGAAAAACTAAAGGGAGCGATTCCAAAATGGCCGATGTACCCGACCTCAGCCTGGCCCCCGATAACCCAGACCTGATGATCTCAGAGGTTACTGCGATGGTGCTCACAGCTTTACAGAGGAAATTCATCCTGATTTCTATACAATTGTCAGGTTTGAGCACACAACTCACAGTGATCCAACAACAGCTGCAAATGGCAGAACACCATATTTCAGATGTTGAAGATAAAATGACCTCAATGCAGACTGAAATGGCCCGAATGAAAAAACAGTGTGACTCACTCCAACTAAAAGTTGATGATCTCAAAAACAGGTCAAGAAGAAATAATCTGTAAGTAATAGGGATACCAGAATCTGTACCAGAGAATTATTTGGGAACCTGATTAGAGACCTGGCTCAAGCAGGCCCTGAATTTGGATGATAAACATGGCGTGCTATCTATTGAAAGGGTCCATTGTTTAGGACCTCCAGGCCTTGGGGACAGTGTTAATTTCAAACCTTGAGTAGTTATTTTTAAGGTCCTGAACTTTGCACACAAGGTTGACATTTTAAGAGCATATCAGCAACAAGGGGAATTACAATTTGAAGGAGAAAAGTTACTTCTCTATCAGGATTACTCAGTTGCTGTAGCGGTGAGGAAAAAAGGCGTTTGTCCCAATCTGCACTCAACTGATAAAAATGCATATCATATTGATGCTTTTTCCAGCAAAATTGAAAGTTCTCCATAAAGGGAAAAATGTATTTCTTAATTCAGCTGAAGAAGCTAACATCTTTTTACATGAATTGAACTCAGGGTGATGTTTTACAAATTTTCATTGGTGCTCTTTGCTGGGTTCATTATGAAGATGTGACTGTCAATGGCAGTAGTTATTTAGCTTCATCCTACTTGTTTCTCTTTCTTTGCTGCATAATATTGACTTCTTGTTATCTGTTTTTCAAGTACACAAGTTGTGGGGAAGGCCCACAAAGCACAAATGATTTATCCTTTTTGGATAATTTTTTTTTCTCTGGTTGGCAGATGGGCTGAAAGGTTTTTTTTCTTTTCCTTCGCCCAATATATGCAAAGGGTTCAATTTTAAAACCTCGGTGTGAGCAAATACTGGGAGATACGTGTGGCCAGGTACACGCTGTGTGCATTTTGGGCCGGATTTTAAAAGGGTTACGGGCATAAGTTATGCGCGTAACCCTCTTAAAAGGACCCTGCACGCGCTGAGCCTATTTTGCATAGGCTCGGCAGCGAGCGCAAGCCCCGGGACGTGCATAAGTCCCAGGGCTTTGCAAAGGGGGCGTGCTGGGGGCGTGTCGGGTGGGTGGGGTGGGAGGCATGTCAGGGTGTGACGCCGGCCCGGGGGCGTGGTCGAGGCCTCCGGACCAGCCCCCGGGTCGGGTGATGGCGCGCCAGCAGCCCGCTGGTAGGGGGGGTTTAGATAGGGCCAGGGGGGGTGGGTTAGGTAGGGGAAGGGAGAGGAAGGTGAGGGGAGGTGGAAGGAAAATTCCCTCCGAGGTTGCTCCGATTTCGGAGCGGCCTCGGAGGGAATAGGCAGCGCGCGCCGGGCTCGGCATGCGCAGGTTGCACAAATGTGCACCCCCTTGCGCGCGCCAACTCCGGATTTTATAAGATACACGTGGCTACGCGCGTATCTTATAAAATCCAGCGTACTTTTGTTCGCGCGTGGTGCGCGAGCAAAAATACGCGCGCGCTGTTTTTGAAAATGTACCCCTTTAAGAGCAACCCAGCCATGCACGTATTTCCTGGTATGCATGGAAGAGCTGGGTTTCTGAAAAGGGGAGGGCTGGGGGAAGGGTAGGGTGTGGTCTGGGTGGGGGCCGGCCGGGACAGAGCCATTAGGCATTATCCCGGAGAAGCATTTGCCGTCAGCTGGCTGGCATGAGGAACGTACTGCTGCTCGGGCAAGAACTGAGAGGGAACTGGGGAAAACCTAGTTGCATTGGCATGCATTTGTTACAAAATTTCCCCCCTTGAGCGTGCACCAATATAAAATCAGGCGCACATGTGTCTATGTGCGCCAGCCAGGAACTACTTGCACATGGATGCCCGCAAGCAGCTTTGAAAATTTACTCATAAGGTTGGGAATTTTCATTGGGACACTGTTGGGAAGGCACTAACTCAGAAATTATTGAGGCGCTCTTATGTTTCTGTTTTATGTAATTTATTTATTTATTATTTATTTATTTAACATTTTTGTATACCGACGTTCGTTTAGCAAACATCACATCGGTTTCCATGTAACATAAAACTGGCCAACAGGGCTTTACAATGAAACTGATAAGAGAACTGGGGGGTGGTAAGGGGGGGAAACATGATGGGAATTACTGTACAAGGGAAATATAAGCGAAGTAATATGATTATAGGCATGGGAACATGATTATATATAGGCAATAGAATTATATACAAATATTATATACAAGTAGGTTGTTTATACTGAAAAAGTTCTGGGTAAGGGCGGCGAGGAGGGGGCAGGGGCAGGGGTTTGGGTAAGATGGGTGAGAAGATAGGCTACTTTCTATCTTATGGTTTTGGGAGCTAATACAGTTATGGTATGGTTTTGTTACATATATCTGTTCCTTCTTGAGGGTGAGGGGTCTAGGCTGGGGGACCTGCAAAAATAGGTATTTTATCACTATAGCTTTTTCATTATCCATTGGGAACATGATGGTTAATCTCAGATGCTTCACTTGGATTGTGTCTGGAATAGGCTCAGTGATTAAACGCTACAAGATATTAAAGGCGATGAGCAGATTTCATGTAGATATATAGCCATACTCCAAGAGACAAAACTTTAGGAGGTAGAACATTTTAAACTGCAGAAACACTGGGTGGGAAAGGTCTTTTCTGCTTTTTCTACTAAATGGAAAGCGTGAGTAGTCATATTTTTAACAAGTCTCTCTCGATTAATTTACAAAATTCCATTGCGGAACCAGATGGTAGATAGTTATTTCTGTTACCAGAAATAGGCAATATTTATGCTCCAAATATATATTCACAGACCTTTTTTAATAAGATACTAAACATTCTTTTATTGGAGGAGAATTTAACATAGTTTTTGATAGCTCAATAGAGAGGCAACTGGCCTGATTCACCTCACGATCTGATCAAAATCATTGCCTTCCCTATCTATGCAATCACATTAATTTAATAGTTGTTTGGAGAGCCCTTCATCTTTTGGAAAATGATTTTACACATGTTTCGAGGGCACATGGTTTAAAATCACATTTGGATTACTTACTGGGAAGCAAAGATTATTTCTCGAGGGTAATGGGTTCAGAGATAGGTCCCGTTGAGATCTCTGATCATGCTCTGATATGGTTTAATATTGGAGCTATCTTCCCCTTGCCAACAAACAAAGATGGAGATTTCCCTCACACCTTTATCATGACAGTAAATTTCATACATATCTGCAGGACAAGTGGAAAGTGTATGCCCATTTTAATCAAGTTTACTAAGACACCACTACCCTTTATTGGGAGCAGGGCCAGTGCAAGGACAGTGGGTGCTCTAGATGACTTCTGCCTTGCGCCTGCCCCCCCTCATTCACACCATGCTGCGCCACCCCCCATTCGCGCCGCTCCTGCTGGTCTCGGGCCTGACTCCTCCTACTTCGTTTGCGCTGCCCACTGTATGCTTGTCAGGGCCACGAGCAGCACGCACTGCTCATGGCCCAACAAATCTCTACTCCTCTTTGCCACTCGCAACACCACCTAGCTGCTCTTTGGTGCCCCCCCCCCCCCAAGGGTTGGAGCCATAGATGACCACCTAAGTTCACCTAATGGACGTGCAGGCCCTGATTGGGAGACCGCAAAAGTAGTGTTACGGGAGGATTAACAGCATATGTTGCTAAATGGAGGAGAGAGGTTGTAAATTAGATAAATGGAGATATTGTCAGAATCCCTCGGAGGAGAGTCAAACGCAATTTTATGCAGCTCAAAGTGTACTGAATGAACTTTATACCAGAAAACTAAGAAAAACTTGCTCTATTATAAGCACAAATATTTCCTTTATGGAGGTAAGGCAGGGAAGCTAATGGCCAACATCATAAAGACATGGGGTGGCAAGAAATATATTTTAGCCTTGAAAGATAACACAGGTCAGTTGAAACATTCCACTAAAGATTTTGGTGACATTTTTTATCAATATTTTCAAGACTTATACAGAGCAAAACTTTGTATGACACAATCAATTCAGGCATATTTAGCTAAAATGATTCTCCCTTGGGTGACAGATGGGAAAGCTGCAGTGTTTGAATGCCCCAATTAAGCTTGAAGAAGTAGTGACAGCAAATAAATTCTCTGCTATCTGTGTCTCCTGGCCCAGATGGTTAGCCCAATGAATTTTACAAAATAGTTTCAGATCAGGTCTGTTTGCCCTGAGTAAGCTTTTTAAAGCTCTTTTGGATCCCATTTTAGCTGGTTGGTCTTCCAATAAAGCTACCATAATGGTTCATCCCAAGCCAGGGTGAGATCCTACTCTACCTAGCTCATATCGGTCTATTTCACTTTTAAATTGTGACATAAAACTTTTGGTGAAGATCATGGCGGACCACCATCTCAGTTCCTGCCTAAATTAATATCTCCTGTAAAGTTGGGGTTTGTCAAGGGTAGACAAACAGCAGTAAATGTGACAAGGGTACTGCCCTCCATGGGTTTTTCTTTAAAGAAGCATTTGAATTCTTTATTAGTCAGCTTTGATGCTTAAAAAGCTTTTGATAGGGTAAATTGAATATTTCTTTTTAAAACTCTCAGAACATATAAGTTTCAGTGACAATATGGGGCAGATTTTCAAAGGCTACGCGCGTAACATGCGCACATAACCCGAGAAAATCTGCCCCTGCGCGCGCCGAGCCTATCTTGCATAGGCTCAGCGGTGAGCGCAAGCCCCGGGGCTTGCAAAAAGGGGCGTGCTGGGAGCAGGGCACCGGCTCGGAGGCGTGCCAGGGGCACTGGCCCGGGGGCATGCCAGGGGCGGGACTGAGGCCTCCGGTACAGCCGCCGTGCTAAGGGTTGATGCGCCGGCAGCCAACCAGCACGCGCAAGTTACGCCTGCCCAGAGGCAGGTGTAACCTTCGAGATAAAGGTCAGGAGGGGGTTTTAGTTAGGGCTGGGGGGCAGGTTAGATATGGGAAGGGAGGGGAAGGTGGGGAGGGCGGAAGGAATGGGGAAAGCCATCGGGGTTGCCCTAGGGCTCGCCACGCGCAAGGTGCACAAGTGTGCACCCCCTTGCGCGCGCTAACCCCAGATTTTATAACATGCACTCGGCTCCGCGCGCATGTTATAAAATCGGGCGTAGATTTGTTCGCGCCGGGTTGCGTGAACAAATCTACGCCCTTGCGCTGTTTTTAAAATCTGGCCCTATATCTCTTTTCTCACCACCCTTTACTCCACCCTGCAGGCTGCAGTATTAGTTAATGGTAGAGATGTGCATTCGTTTTTGCCGAATTGGAAAATTGCAACGAAATTGTCCAATTCGGCATGTTTCAGGGAGCCCGAAAAAAATCAGGATTTTCCTGTTTTTTCGCAAAAATTCGTTTTTCCGGTTAGTGCGCACTAACGGGAGTTAGTGCGCGCTAACTCCCTGTTAGTGCGCGCTAAGTCCTGTTAGTGCGCACTAACAAAAACTAACAAAAACTAACAAAATCTAACGGTTTTTGTTAGTGCGCGCTAACAGGAGTTAGCGCGCACTAACGGGGAGTTAGCGCGCACTAACGGGGAGTTAGCGCGCACTAACTAAAAATCGATTTTTCGCGAAAAAAAAGACCCGAACCGAAAAATAACGACATTTTCCATGGCGGCCGAAAAACGAAGAACGACACGAACACAAAAAACGATGCACATCTCTAGTTAATGGTGAGCTCTCTAAAGAATTTGTTTTGACTAGAGGAATGCGACAGGGATGTCCCCTGTCATCACTGCTTTTTGTGCTTTCTTTAGATTCCCTTATGAGGATTTTGGGTTCCTCTGCAGATATCCATGGAATTACCTTTGGAAAAACCACTTTTAAATTAGTGGCTTTTGCCAATAATCTGAAACATATTGTAGACCCTGTCAGATCCTTACATATGACTTCAAAAATCAAAGAATATGGTCTCCTGGCAAGGTTTAAATTAAAAAATGCAAATTCTGTGCTGAATTAATATTCAAAGTAGTTGCATACAAACAAACAGATTTCAGAAATTAAATGAAGTTGAAATATGTCATTGTTCAATCACATGTCATTTTAATCAGAGAGAATGTGTCCATAACAAATGTATCATAGTCCCTCCTTCCTCGTGAACAAGAGAGTCCTCACTACTGATCCATCTTGTCTAGTCAAAGCCGATGTCCCTTTGGAGTCATTTGGATGCTCAAGCAGCAATCCTGGACATCATGCAAATCCCCCTGGCAGAGGATGCATACCTCATGGGGATCAGTGATAGATATGGTTCTTGAGCCCTTGGGCATAGGAGAAAACCGGACATAGCCATGATGAGGGCAAAACAAAAGGGCTGAAAGCGGAATGATGGCAGCGGGCAATGATGGCCAGTGGGCACTGAGTCACCGCCACCACAGGGGAAGTCAACTGCGAAAGGAAGATTACCCAAAATACCGAAAACCCTGACTGGGAACACTATGGGAAGGCACAAGAGGAACCCGGCGATGGACTGAAGGGAAAAAAATTGAAAAAAACCCCGAAAAACGAAAGTTTTCCACGAGATAAAATGCCAAGTTTTGAGCTCAATCAAACCACAAGGCTCACAGCTCCATGGGAAAAAAAGAGACTGATGAGGGACCCCATGTGGAAGCATTGGGGTCTCTCATGGGCATGCTCAGTGTGCCTAGTTAAAGTTCTAGAAAATTTGACATAAATTTTCTGCATTGGCTCCATATGATGATATCACCCATTTGTGAGGGCTTCCAACCTGATTACCCTCGGAGAATTACTGTGGATCCCTAAAGACTAAACAATGGAAATGAAGAAAAAAGTGCATGGGGGTAACTTGCTGGTGTGGCAGTTTCTACCCTTAACCAATAAGCCTTGATACATTTGTTGCAACTCCAACATTGCTCTCTGCTTCAATGGCAAGAGGAAAAGGAGAATTTGGATTCAGACAACAACCAATGAGGACTCCGACTTTTATGGTCTGGGGAACTGATGCACACACATAAGGGAAAAAACACAAAACTGCTTCTACGGCCAAGTCCATAAATCCGTAAGCAAAGCACGTCAAGCAGTATTGTCCGAATTTTCAAAAAGGCGCATCACATAGTAAAAATGTTGTTAGCAGGAAATTTTTATGGGTTATCTGCACAGAGCAGCAGTTACTACCCTTAAGAGAAACTTGGGGTAACCTGCACGGTGTGGCAGATACTTCCATAAGAAGCTTGCTGGGAAGAATGGATGGACCATTTTGGTCCTTTTCTGCCATCATTTCTATGTTACATTGTTACTATGAATGCAATCTACTTTGAAGTGCCAAAGCACAGTATACAAATAAATAGAGAAGCCTGGCTAATCCCAACCAGGTAGGCCCAAGCCCTGCTTAATTTTGCTAGGGGAAGGAGGCCTTGGGCTTCAAGACTTTTCCTATGGTAGGGGCGGGATAGTTGTAAACATTTTTTCTTTTATTTTGGGAGGTATTTTTTTGGTGGGGGGAAGTAATTTTTTTCAGTTTGGTAATTGAACCAAAGTGAAAAAAAACAAACCAAAACATTAAACAAAATAAAAAAATGACCCAAACAAAAATCTTTGGGCTGTCTATCCGCTGTTTTATTTTCCATTCCTTTCGTAATAATACTTAACATTATATTTGCTTCTTTGATTACTGTCACATACTGGGCTGAGGATTTCAAAGTATTGTCTACAATTACTTCAAGATCCTTTTCCTGGATGATAATGCCTACTATAGAACCAGCAATTTTATTCCTATAATTTGGATTATTCTTCCTTATATATCACTTTGCCCTTGTCCACGTTACATTTCATCTGCTAGTCAAATATCCAATTCCTCAAGTGAGTCATAATCTAACAATTTAGAATAATTTTGTGTCATCTGAAAATTTGATCTCCTCACTCTTCATTCCCTTTTGAGATCATTTATAAATATTTTAAAAAACACCAGTCTCAGTACAGACCCTTGGAAAAGCAAATGTTGCTTACCTGATGTAACAGGTGTTCTCACAGGACAGCAGGATGTTAGTCCTCACAAATGGGTGACATCGAGGATGGAGCCCTGTACGGAAAACTTTTCTGTCAAAGTTTCAACAAGCTTTGACTGACACTGGCACACTGGGTGCACTGAGCATGCCCAGCCTGCAATTATCCCTGTGAGCCACAGGTGTCTCCCTCAGTCTCGTCTTATAGCTAAAAAGCGCAAGCGAAACTAAAATAAAAGTATACAGACCCAACTCCGCGGGGTGGCGGGCGGGTTTCGTGAGGACTAACATCCTGCTGTCCTGTGAGAACACCTGTTACATCAGGTAAGCAACATTTGCTTTCTCACAGGACAAGCAGGATGGTAGTCCTCACAAATGGGTGAGTACCGAGCTGAGGATGCCCGGGAATGCACCAGATACACCGCAGATGCGCAAAGGCGTAACGACTGAGGTGGAAATGGGAACGGAGGGCATCCGCAACACCATAATGGGTTCGTGGAAGGATGTTGGGTAGTGAATTGAAAAAAGTAAGAGTAGGCGGACTGGCCAAACATGGAGCATGCCGGCTAGTCAAATGTAAGCAATAATAGGCTGCGAAGGTATGGAGAGGACTCCAGGCTGCAACCTGATAAAAAAGTACAAGCAGCAGTAACCAAAGGGAAGCTGTTAAGGCTAAGACGGACACAACAGTATGTGGATACCCACAGTGTTGTAGTGAAATGTCTGCTTGTTGGTAGGAAAGGAAATATAGACCACTTAATCAGAAGGATTAGGTCTGTGTGGCCACTGGAAGTAGCAGCTTGACCCTTGCATGAAGGAAAGAGTCAAGTGGAATTCACATGGAATGCAGTGCAATGTAGATAGAATGTAAGCGCAGCATTACTGTCCAGGAATGTGGAAAACCCACTCTCTCCCTAGGGCGAGAGAGAGAGGTTAGGAAAAATTAATAGAGTATTTCCTGAGGAAAGGAGATACAACATCTACCTGAAAAGGATAGAAAGTTGAATGCGTAGAACTACTCAGTGGCAGAGGAACGGAGTCAGGTGAGTATGGAAAGAGTGCATAACTCACGGACCCTGCTGGCAGGAATGACATTAAGAGGGAAAGAAGTTCCCTTGCCAAACTGTGGAAGAGAGGAATGGAAAGGCTCAAACGTAGAATGTATGAGACTTATAAGGAGAATATATATGTTCATTCCGTGATTAGAGAAATAGAGGCGGCTTGATCAGTGGATAATCCATGGTAAGCCGACTCAGAGAGGATTACCGAAAACGGGAACCCAACTCCCAAAACGATACACCTCCTAAGAGAAAGGTGTATCTATGTGGAGGATGTCTGGAGAACAGAATCCGAGGGAGTAAGAAAAAATGGTGGAAAAGTAAAAGGGGTAATACCTCTTTTTTTTTTTTTTTTTTTTTTTAGCGTCAGGAGGTAAAGCCTGCCATATTAAACGGCAAGATTTATGTTTAGAAGGTTATGTGACGCTACCAGAACCTAAGAACATCAGTAAGTCTATGATTTGGGACTGACTGGTGAGGGAATAAAAGGTTACTGATATGATGGATTGAGAAGTATGGGAAGCATACTGATCTCAGTCATGGAGTGGGGAAAAGAATACTGAACCCCATCCCAGTTCAACATTAGAAGAATGCTGGCTACGAGAGGCAGCAGAAGAGATATATTGAAGAGGCCTTTGATGGAAGAAAAGGCATCTAAGGGAACGCATAGGAAACATGTGCAGGGAGCAGAACCTGTGCATCGTATGGAATGATGCAGACGCCGAGGAAAGTTTAGTTAAACTCAGCGTTAAAAGATTTGCCCTGTACACATGTAATTGAGACCATTCGAGAGGATAGAACCTACGTGGAGAAGGTCTGATAGAGCGTTCATTAAATCTCTTAGATATGTGGCCCAAGGTCGCATGAAGTGAACAAGGGCCAAGGGTAGAGCTGCGCAGCTGTCTAGCAGAGCAGCTAAGAGGTAATGCGTGCTTATGAGTTGGAAAGCACATTGTCCCTATGCTGTCTGTCTGTATGCACAAAGAATTGTTGCAAAAGCAGTATTGGAAGGCATAAGGGCATAACTCATGGGTGCAACGTCCAGGAAGTTTATGAGAAACTATGCTGGAGTGCAATAGATGCATAATGGGTTGACAGCTTTTAGGAGAAACTTTATAACCCTAAGGAATTGCGAGCATGAGTCGAAGGAGACTAGGTCCTAGTTCGAACTGGGATAAGAATCAGGGATGAAAGCAATGAAACCACTTAGGTCCATTGAGTATAGAATGTCACTGAATATAACCCATAGCAGTTTTGAATTATGAGAAAAATGCATAGTGGGAAGAAACCCCATAGCCCAACCATGAAAAGTTGAAAGGCTGAGGTTATGGAAAATATGCGCAGGGACATATAACAATGTATCAGAATGTCTGTGCGCATGCTGGACAAGAGGGTCTTAAGACTGTGGTGTCCAGAAGTGTTACAGAAGGGATTTATGGCAGTGACAGTAATCCCAGTTAGTAAATGTATAGTGAGTCCTGAAAAAAGTGAGAGCTCCTTGCATGTACTGAAAGTGGTTAGCAGTAGTCTATGCAAGGAAAGTGAATGATGTTACACTCCGCAGAGAAAACAGCATTCACCAACAGTGATGCAAGAGACAGTTCACTTACCGAAGCTGGTGCCAGCGGCAGAGCTTGGGGTTGTAATGTTGACTCACCATAAAGCACATAGAAACATTAAAATAATGTACTTACTGCAGTATGGAGTGATGGTAACCAAAGATACCATTGTACCTGTGACGTCTAAAGAAAGTTGGATTTTCTTAGGTCCAGGATGTGCGGAGAGTAACTATTTTCTGTTAAAAGAAAGAATAGTGCAATTAAAACTCCCCAACCCCCCTCCCTTCTCCCCTCTGCACTTCGTAGCGCCTGGGGGAGTGTACCGGGACTTTGGTACAAGGTGGGGTGGCCGCTCTGATATCTGACCAGATGGGAGACCAGGAGGTGTCCCAATGGAGGATATCATGTAGGCTCCTGCAGGTGTGTGAGCGGTAAGTGGTACCCGCATTTCTGTATGCTGTACAAGGAGACACTGAGACCTGTGGCCAGGCCTCAAGGTGGACTTGTACATGGGGCAATGGTTGCTGAATCTCATGTTTAGCAGATCAGCCAATGCAGCTGGACCTTGGTTGGGAGGGAACCAAGAGTCAGAGCATTGGTCGGCACAGGGACTTGTTACTGACAAGAGAAGAAGCCCTGCTGCAATCCCAAGAAGATAGAGGGGTTCTCCTGATATTGTGGCTAACATAGCTAACATAGCGATATGTGACACTAATACAGTTCTAAAAGGCACATGACCCAGAACTTTTCGAACCACGGTCCGAATGGGAGAACACAACTCTATGGGAATGCCGCCGAAGCGGGTACTTACCATCCGACGTGGATCGCCGCAAGACGAGCCGGTGAAGATTGTTGACTCCGACGGTCTCCGGAGTCCTCGAGGGTAAGGCCGGGGACGTAAACGTCCATCTCGCTCTGAAACCCGGTATGGTGGCACAGGTACAGAGGAGACAGGCCAGGCGTGAGTGGCGTTTAGACTGCTAAGTGTAACAGATGGCCATAGTCCCACACCACTTGACGGTGGGGCACGCCAGGAACAGAGGAGCCCTAACGGAACTCATGTTCCCTTCCCTCGTCACAGCGGCTCGATGTGTCGTGACGCCAATGCAGAAGCCGTCGGACCTGGATCCGGAAGTTCTGGATCACCAAGGACTGCCAAAACTGTAGGAACAGTGCTGATGGCAATGGTGATGTCGCTCTGCCCGAGTGTTGTCCAGCCTGGAGAAGGATGGCACCGATGTGCTGGATGGTGTCAGCGGCGGACGATCACGATGTCAGCGATGATGGGTGCCACGGTGCTCGGCCCGGTCTTTCCCCAGCGCCGAGATGGAAGCCCTCGTCGTCCTGGAAGGCGATCGATGACGAACTGTCAGCACGCCTGCTCTGCTCCTGACACAATGGAGTGTCTTAAGCTAATACGGGGCTTAAAAAAGAACCCAAAGCGTGGAGCAATGTGAGGAGGCGAGGGTATTATGTGGCGGTGCTATGTCGGTATTGACGATATTGAAGGCAACCTAAGGGGCTTCGAGGATATCATCAAAATGGGTATGAAAAATCGTCGATGACTGGCCAGGAGAATGATGACAGTGACGGGCACTGACAGCACTGGCATAGGTATCTTTGAAACGATGTGGAATCGAATAATCGAAAAACATTGCCGTTATTGAAAAAGATACCGGCATCGACTGAGTCGAAGTCGAATCAATAGGGCGTCAAGGACACCGAAGGAAAACGGAGGTGTCGAGGGCATCGATGCATGGAGGCGGGCATTTATGCCGTTTGTGGCATGGCCACGGGCATCAACTATAGGGCCACAGACGTTGACGGTATCGATTTGGACAGACTCAGATTTCCAAGTGTACATGGCATCGGTGCCCCAGACACGTGTGTCGGTGGCATTGATATGGACACGTATGGAATCGATGGCATGGATCTCCCAGTCGATGAATTCCATCCCGGCATCAACGCCAGTCCTGGAATCGGCATGGGCATCGATGCCAGCCATAAGGCTGGCATTGGCATTAACGCCCATCCACGGAATCGAGCCGGCATGGATACCCACCGATGGGACCCACCTGGGCATCGAATTTCACCGATGGGAGCAGCCTGGCATCGACTGCCCTCGATGGATGCATTCTAACATAGATGCCCATGGATGAAACACCTGGGCATCGGTGTCCATCGATGCAAAAGGACCTGGCACCGATGCCACCGACGGACAAGCCATCCGGCACCGATGCCATCGACGGACAAATCATCCGGCACCGATGTCCATCGATGGACAAGCCATCCGGCACCGATGTCCATCGATGGGGACCATCCGGCAGTGATGTCCACTGATGGGGACCATCCGGCATCGATGCCCACCGACGAAATCGATGTGGCACCGATGCCCACCGACGGAAAAGGGCCGGACATCGGTGGGGAGGATGGGGCATCGATGGCATCCCCAAAAGGGGGTGGCATCGATGAAGTGACCCTGGGATCGTTAAAAAGTGTCTCGGGCAACGGTGGCGGCGACCCGAGTATGCATGGCAGTGACTAACAGCGTGTGCGTCAATGGCATGCATCCGGGTAGGGACGGCACCGAGGAAGCCCAAGGGAAAAAAACAGTGCGTAGGAGGAAAAAAGCCTGGTAGCACTGAAAAGCAAAAAACATGGATAAAGGCATCAGGGCACCGTGGGGGGAGGGGCGCTGATGACATATAAAAGCCCAGGGCGGTTTAGGAGGGTACCGGTGTAGTGATAGGTATCGACTGCGTGAGGGTAGCAGGGAACGAAGGACTTGAAGCTACAGAGGTCCTAAAGTTAAGGAAAAAATCCCTACCCCACTAGCATAAGCAAGCAGAGTGTCACAGAGACACTCGCAAGCTGTTTAAAGTTAACTGAAAAATGGGGGAAGGGAAGGCTTCAGTCAGTTAACAGCCTTAAGATAGTGACAGGAACCGACCGAAAAAATAAGAATTAGTACTCACCGAGCGTCGTAAAAACGTACGCGGAGGGAGACCTGTGCAGGGAAAAGTGTTTTTTGAAGTGAAAAGTTAAGTGTTTCCATGAGGTAATTAGTTAAAAAAATCCTCACAGAGCTCCAACCGCTATGCTTACTGCAGAGCGGAAAAAAGAAGACTGAGGGAGACACCTGTGGCTCACAGGGATAATTGCAGGCTGGGCATGCTCAGTGCACCCAGTGTGCCAGTGTCAGTCAAAGCTTGTTGAAACTTTGACAGAAAAGTTTTCCGTACAGGGCTCCATCCTCGATGTCACCCATTTGTGAGGACTACCATCCTGCTTGTCCTGTGAGAAACTTAATTATTTATCTTTCTCCATTAATAGAAATGACCATTCAGTCCTGTTGTCTGTAGCCAGTTACCAATCCAAATATTACATTGCCTCTTATCCTAGGACTTTTAAATTTTCTGATGAGTCTCTCATGAGGGAATTTGTCAAACGCCTTTCTGAAAATCCAGTGTAACCCTTGGGTGGGACAGATCCTTTAACTGGCACCCACATAGAAAGAAATAGAGATGGACCCTTTCTGCTTAAAACACCTCAACAATCTATATATATCTCTTGTTGGTGAGCTGAGGGGGAGTTGGCGTTACCTGCAGAGTGGAGCCCCACAGGTCCTCACCATCAGTAGATAGAGCTACCTATAGCAGAGGCCCAACCAGAGCTTTGCCAATACTAGCCCACATTACTCTTAGGGTGAGCCCTTGGGTGCTGGGGCCAGCTGGTTTTAGGCCCAGGCCACTGTGACGAGTGGTAGTGATGTTATAGGTGCAGGTCAGGTCTGAAAGAGAAACCAGGTAGAGGTTAGGTCCAAGAGGCAAGAACCAGATGGTAACCAATGGCAGGCGGCCCCAAAGTGAGGCATTATCAAGGTGAGGGATGAAGTCCAAGCAAGTGTACAGAGGAGCGTGGTCCAGACTGAGGTCTGTGGCAGATGGTCCTGCTGAGAGATGAGGTCCAAACAAGTGGATGGAGGATCATGGTCCAGTCTAAGGTTTGTGGCAGGTGGCTATGATCAGAGTCGGTATCTGGACAATGGTTGAAGCAGGCAGCTATGGTCAGAGTCGGTATCCAGGCAATGATCAGAGAAAGGCAGAAGTCAGCAGCGTCAATTCCAGAACTGAGGGTCAAATCAGGCATCCAAGAAGAAATGTTGAAGGAGATAAAAAACTACAGAAGGGACGCTGAAGCAAGAGAAGATTAACCACGGGGAAGATAAGACTAGGAAGCCATCACAGGAATGCAAGAACACAAAGACAAGGAACAGGAACCATGAACTGGAATGTAGGAACACAGAGTGGCAACTAGCACTATCAGCGGTAGTCGACCTATTACCAAGGCACTGGATTGAAGACTAGAGCCAGTTGATATAGGCTGTATGGATGATGTCATCAGACAGCACCATTCCCCGATTCCCACCACTGACCCTTTAGGAGAGTGAAAGATGAGCTCACGAGCAGTTAGGGAAAGGCTGGAGAAGGAGGCCTGAGGTGGCCTGAGGCGGCCCAAAGAGCTATCTGGGAAGAGACCAGGGTCATCTCTGTGGGACAGGAGGCAGCTGGGAGAACACAGCAGTTGGGCATGGTTCGAGAGCGAGGCGTGCCCTGACATCAGGCGGCATTCATCACTTGGTGAGGCAGCATGTGAGTGCGGTGGCTGGCGAGGGAATGCTACAAGCTGGCAAGCAATCCACCTCTTCCTTATTCCATGGATGGCTTTAGTTTCTGAGGTCAGGCTACTATTTGTGAGGATGAACAATAGTTCTTATATCCTGCCTCTTTGCAATCCAGTCCTGTCTCTGTCCTTTGGTTCATAGCTCTGTCAGTTTACACTATCTTTGCATCCAGTAAACACACCAGAAAAGAATGGTGGTTTCCAACTTCTATACTGACACTTCTCTTAATAGATTGATTAGAAGCAATAAATAATAAAACAGCAGATAGAGAGAATAAACTTGAAACTTCATGGCTTCTAGCAAAGTCTCTTAATCACTTTGGAAGACTCCTTATTTATGCTGAAATGTCTTCTTCTCCTACTTACTCAATGTATTCATATTATGTAGATTGAAGTTAGTACAATCAGCCTTTACCTTTTAATTTAATTCTTAAATCTTCCCACTGACAGTGGTTAGAATACATAAAATCCCAATATTTAATCCCAGATTTAATATCATCCAAGAAATCCTTTAGACATCCTTTAACTCCTTAGACAGCTCTAGAAAGGTATTTCACACTCGTTCTTGATTCTGTTAACTCCTTAGGCAGAGCCTGGTGGACACTTTTCACTCCCTCATGTAATACTTCCCTCAATAGCAACAAAGTTCTTGTTATATTTACATTGTAACTTCTTTGTATCTTTCTGGTAGTACACCTTACTGTACTGGGATCCCTTGCTTTAGATGGAATTTGTAAGGCCTGGATTAAAGATTTCCCTCTTCCAAAGGTTTGGTATGCTGATTCCCAGGTACCAGCTCCAAGTGGGCGAAAATATTGGTTGGACCAAAAAAGGAGAAAAAATTAAGCAAGAAGCAAGAAGGGTGGAATAAAACGTCCATACCTCCATTAGAGGAAATTGTTCAAAAGACAGTTAATGCAAAAAGCAAAATTGCTTACCTTGTAATAGGTGTTATCCCAGGACAGCAGGATGTAGTCCTCACATATGGGTGACTTCAGCAACGGAGCCCTAGTGCGGTAAAATTTCTGTCAAAGTTTCTAGAAACTTTTGACTGGCAGACTGGGGCTACTGAGCATGCCCAGCATGCCATGATATTCTGTGCCACAGGGGTCTCACTTCAGTCTCATATGTAGCAATAAGCGTTAGCAAAATAAATTTAGAAAAATAAGAAGGCCCAACTCCGCAGGGTGGCGGGTGGGTTTCGTGTGGACTACATCCTGCTGTCCTGGGATAACACCTATTACAAGGTAAGCAATTTTGCTTTATCCCAGGACAAGCAGGATGCTAGTCCTCACATATGGATGATTAGCAAGCTAGAAGCTGAGTCATTTAATATGAAGGCAACAGTGATGTGTTGTTGTGGAAATGAGTCAGCCGAAGATCACATCAGATTGGTTGTAGAAGGAGTTGGGATTATACTGGAAACAAGTTCTGTAAGACAGATTGTCCATAAGCCGAATCTTGTTTTCCTTGCTTGTCCAAGCAGTAGTGAGCTGCAAAAGTGTGAAGAAAAGTCCATGTTGCTGCTTTACATATGTCAAGGATTGGCACTGAACGGAAGTGTGCTACTGAGGTTGACATTGCTCTTACTGAATGAGCCTTTACTCGCCCTTGCTTTTTCATAGCAAAACTGTATGCAATCTGCTAGCCAGTTGGATAGAGTATGTTTACCCACTGCTTTACCTGGTTTGTTTGGATCATAAGAAACAAAAAGTTGATTTGTTTATCTGTGTGTTGCAGTGCGGTTTAAGTAAAAGGATAGCGCACGTTTACAGTCCAAGGTATGTAAGGCTGATTCTCCTTGATGTGAGTGAGGTCTTGGAAAGAATGTGGGTAAAACTATGGATTGATTCAAGTGGAATTCTGTGACTACTTTGGGAAGGAATTTTGGATGCGTACGGAGGACCACCCTGTCATGTAGGAACTTTGTGTAGGGTGCGTACGTGACCAGTGCTTGTAACTCACTAACTCTTCAAGCTGAAGTAATAGCTATGAGGAAGATAGTCTTCCATGTGAGAAATTTAAGATCACAGGAGTCTATGGGTTCGAAAGGAGAACGCATAAGTCTTGTTAATACCAGATTCAAGTTCCATTCTATGACTGGAGGTCGAATTGATGGTTTGAGCTGAGTTAAGCCTCTTATAAATCTGCTGATGAGAGGTTGTGTGGAAATTGGTGCATCTCCCAATTTGTTATGGTAAGCAGAGATTGCACTTAAATGGACTCTTACAGATGAAGTCTGAAGACCAGAGTCTGAAAGATGGTATAAGTAGTCCAGTAGCGAGGTAATGGTGCAAGTGAAAGGATCAATGTTGTTTTGCTGGCACCACAAGGTGAATCTTTTCCATTTGGAAGCGTAATTCTTTCGAGTAGAAGTTTTACGTGAAGCTATAAGCACTTGGGAGATATGAGTGGTTGTAAGATTAAGCTTTCAACATCCATGCTGTCAGGGATAGGGATTGAAGGTTGGGATGGCGCAACCGACCCTGATCCTGAGTTATGAGAGTGGGAGCTATTCCCAGGCGAATGGGATCCCTGATCGAGAGATCTAGAAATGTGGGAAACCAAACTTGACGAGGCCAATATGGGGCTATGAGTATCATGGACCCCTTGTCCTGTTGTAGCTTCACTAGAGTTTTGGATATGAGCGGTATTGGAGGATACGTGTATAGTAGGCCTGAGTTCCAAGGGCGAGCGAAGGCGTCCTTGGTTGGCTGATTCTTCTGTTTGTGTAGAGAACAGAACTTGTACACTTTGTGATTCAGATGTGATGCAAAGAAGTCTATTGTTGGTTGTCCCCAACGTTGGAATATCCTGGTCACTACTGAGGGGTCCAGGGACCACTCATGTGGTTGGAACTGATGACTGAGTCGATCTGCTACTACATTGTGTATGCCTGCCAGATAAGTGGCCTGGAGGAACACTGAGTGGTTCAGGGCCCATCCCCAAATCTGTGCAGCTTCTTGACAAAGGAGATACGAGCCCGTACCTCCTTGTTTGTTGATGTACCACATGGCTACTCTGTTGTCTGTTTGGATGAGAACAGTTTTGTGTGAAAGGCAGTCCTTGAACACATGCAGCGCATAACGTATAGCTTGAAGCTCCAGAAAAGTTATTTGAAATGTTGCTTCGAGTTCTGTCCAAGTTCCTTGAGTTTGGAGATTGTCTGTGTGAGCTCCCCAACCCAAGGTGGATGCATCTGTAGTTAAAGTAATCTGTGGGACTGGTTGTTGGAAGGGTAGGCCCTTGCGCAAATTGTCATTGTTTGCCCACCAAAGGAGAGAAGAACATAGTTGGTGGATTACTTGAACTGGAGAATGCAGTGGCTGAATGGCTTTGATCCATTGTGATCTTAAAGTCCATTGGGTTACTCTCATGGCTAGTCTTGCCATAGGAGTGACATGAACTGTGGAGGCCATGTGGCCTAGTAAGGTTAGAAACTGATGAGCTGTTGCTTGCGTCTTTGAGAGAATCGAGTTTGCTAGCAAGGACAATGTTTCTGCTCGATCCTCGGGTAGAAAGGCCTTTGCAAGGACGGTGTTCAGTTCTGCTCTTATGAATTGGAGCAGGTGAGACGGTGTGAGATGGGACTTTTGATAATTGATGAGAAATCCCATGGAGTAAAGTAGAGCAATTGTCTGGTTGAGAGAAGTTATTGCTCCTTGTTGAGATTGACTCCTGATGAGCCAGTCGTCTAGGTATGGGAAGACATGGACACCTTGCTTGTGCAAGTGTGCTGCTATCACTGCCAGACATTTTGTGAATACTCTGGGAGCAGAGGCGAGTCTGAATGGCAGTACCCTGTATTGGAAATGTTGATGACCCACCATGAAGTGCAGGTACTTGCGGTGAGGAGGGAATATTGGATTGTGAGAGTATGCGTCTGGAAGGTCCAGAGAACAAAACCAATCTTCTTTTTGGAGAAGTGGAAGCATGGTGCATAGAGAGACCATTCTGAACTTTTCCTTTTTTAGAAATTTGTTTAGATTTCTGAGGTCTAGGATGGGCCGTAGGCCTCCTGTTTTCTTTGGAATGAGGAAATATCGAGAGTAGAATCCTCTGCCCTGCTGAGACTGGGGCACTAGTTCTATGGCCCTGGATTTCAGAAGGGTGGATAATTCTATTTGAAGTTGAATAATGTGGTTTCTGTTGGGAGGAATCCGAGGTGCTTGATGTTCTGTAGGTACTGCTAGGAAATTGAGCTTGTAACCATGAGATATGATGGACAGAACCCATTGATCTATTGTTATAGTTTTCCATGTGTTGTAAAAGTTGGATAATCTTCCCCCCACAGGGAGCTCTGGTTGAGGATTCAGAGATTGGCTGAGTTCTCTGGAGATGTTTTCAAAAACCAGCCGTGGGACCTGTTTGAGTGGCAGGTGCAGGTCTGGTTGTTCTTTGTTGGCGAGGTTGTGTCCTGTGCTGGGATCTTGCCTGGCGAGGCCTAGTTGCAGGAGGATAATATCTTTCAGGACGGTAATAGGGCCTGCGAATATCCCTTCACTGGGACCGACGTGCAGCGTGGGTAGTGGTATCATGAAGCATGGAAGATAACTGCCTTAAGGTCTCAGTATGTTCCTTTAGTTGAGAGACCGCTTCCTGAACTTTTGTTCCAAATAAGTTGTCTCCTGCGCAGGGTAGGTCTACTAATTTTTCTTGGACCTCTGTCCTGAGGTCTGATGCCTTTAGCCAGGCCCACCTCCTGGCGCTTATACCAGAAGCTGCCACCCTTGAGGCTGTCTCAAACGAGTCATAGGCAGCTCTCACTTCATGTTTCCCCGCCTCAAAAGCTTTATGAATTAGATTTTGTGCTGGTTCTCTGAATTCCTGGGGTAAAGATGGGATAAACTCCTCCACCTGCTTCCATAGGTTCCTTTGGTACTGTGTGATGTACAATTGATAAGCTGCAATTCTAGAGTTGAGGATTGCACCTTGAAATACCTTACCCCCAAAAGTGTCCAGGAACCTATTATCTTTCCCTGGAGGATTAGAGGAATGCACTCTTGATCTTTTTGCTTTCTTCTGTGCTGACTCTACAATTACAGAAGAATGTGGAAGTTGAGATTTTTGGAAACCCGGTGCAGATTGGACTAAATAGGTGGAGTCCATTCTTTTACTGATGGGAAGAACAGAGCAAGGATGTTCCCACATTCTTTGCTGAAGTTGGAGAAGAATATCATGGATAGGTATTGCCATGATTTGTTTGGGGGGATCTACAAATTGTAGCACCTCAAGAGTTTGGTGGCGTAGATCCTGCTCAGACTCTAACTTAA
Organism: Rhinatrema bivittatum; assembly: GCF_901001135.1. NCBI lineage: Eukaryota > Metazoa > Chordata > Amphibia > Gymnophiona > Rhinatrematidae > Rhinatrema > Rhinatrema bivittatum. The sequence continues at coordinate 15,811,202 of NC_042617.1, read as the reverse complement.
ATGGGATAGAGTTGGCCATCTCTTGAATAAAAGAGGAAAAAGTAAGGTCTTCTGGTGGAGACTGTTTTCTTGGATGTTGAGGAGACGGGTCAGACATAAAAGTTTCTGAGGTGTCAGACTGTGTGTCACTCCATGAGTCATAATCTAGAGTATGTGGACCTGGTTTTCCAGTTGGATGTGGAAGAGGTACACCAGAGGGCCCTGGGATGGGTTCTTGGGAAGAAGACTCCTCTTCCACCGGGTTTGAAGGTAAGGAATCCAGCAGATCTTGATATTTTTTCTGAAGCACTGAGTATAATCTTGCTTCAGAGGATACATCAACTCCAGCAGGAAGTGGCATCGTAAATTTTGTTTTTGTCATCGATGATATAGGAAAATTAGTTTCTTACCTGATAATTTTCGTTCCTGTAGTACCAAGGATCAGTCCAGGACACCTGGGTTGTGACTCCGCACCAGTAGATGGAGACAGACTAAAACTTGTGGGCGGAGCATATATGCCCCTGTGCCAGTCACAGCCCCTCAGTCTTACTCTGTCTCCAGTAGGTGGTGCAGGTCCGGTCACAGCCCTGTCGGGCCTGATTCTGGTTGTTAGTCAGGTTCGCGTTTTGGGTTTTATTTTCTATTAGGCCTATTTGGTTTTTTTCTGTAAATTGGGTTTTTTGTTTAATTTGGTTAATTTTAGTCCCGGTTGCCCTGCCTCCCTGGGGAGTTGAGAGGTCCTGAGGGGACTACCCTCCCCAGGTGGAGGCCTGGGGAGGGTAGCCCGGTTCACGCACCCATTTCAGTTCAGTTGCAGTTATGTACGTCGATGCTGGATGAAAAGGCGTAGAAAACATCGATGATGTACCCGATGAAAATGGGGGCATCGATGAGGGCATTGTGGTTAATATTGATGCCCAATGAATAGATGTGTCCTGTGGCCTTGGGAAGGATTCTGGAGCCAAGAAGGTACCCGGGAGCTGGACGGGGCTTTGCACTGCTATTGTGGCTGTAGACATGGCAGTGAGCGGCATTGAAACAGTGGCCGGCATTGGGTGAGTACCTGGTCTTGGGTTGGTGCCCGGCATCGGGACGGTGCCCAGCATCGGGAGATGTCCCGGAATCGGTGTCATCGTCGATGAAACAGACATCGGTACCAATTGTACCGGCATCGGTGACGTCGATGTTGAGGTGGATATCACCGGCATCAGCGATGTTGCTGGCATCGGTGGAGGCACCGGCAAGTGTTCTTTGATCGCCTGTAAGACTGCCTTTTTTATATAGGCTGTGAAGTCTTGCGGTATCGATGTAGAGAGTGTCACCGGTGGAGGTATCAATGACTCCTTCTGCTGCGGAAGAGCTGACGGAGTAGGCCCTTCAGGCATCGAGGCTGTGGTAAATTTAGGCCGTTTCTCTAACGGTTCTCCTCGGACAGATCCTGACAGTGAAGCCAAGGCGTGCCTGTGCCGATGTTTATGCCTAGGCCTTATATCTGCCGCCGAGCGTATCGACAATGTCGACGGGGTAGGGGAGGATTTATCTCCGGAACCGTCGGGACAGCGCTTTTTTAACAATACCTTTTTCGAAACTCCTGTTGGTGAAGACTTCGAAGAAGTGGCCGGAGAAGGAGTCAGTTGTAAACTGAAAAGCTGTTGAATCTTTTCCTGGCGGAGCTTATGGCCTTTTGGTGTCATTTCTTGACATTTCTTGCAAGAGGAAATGTCATGTTTTTTGCCGAGACATCTAACGCACTCTGCGTGCGGATCAGTAACCGACATTGTGCGGTTGCAAGTTGGGCATTTTTTGAACCCTGACGACATTTTGACATCGATGGCCGTCGATGACAGAAAAATTAATAGCGGGTTTTTTTTGTTTTTTTTTATAAAACGCTAAAATAGTTCACCAGCCGGTGAATTGAGAAAAAATGAGACCCCTTACGGGAGAATGAGAAGAAGTCTAACTAATTAGTATCGCTGAGGTAAACTCAGAGGACTCCGGTATCCGTGCTGCTGTCCAGCGGCGCGGAAAAATGAAGACTGAAGTGAGACCCCTGTGGCACAGAATATCATGGCATGATGGGCATGCTCAGTAGCCCCAGGCTGCCAGTCAAAAGTTTCTAGAAACTTTGACAGAAGTTTTCCCGCACTAGGGCTCCGTTGCTGACGTCACCCATATGTGAGGACTAGCATCCTGCTTGTCCTGGGATAAATATTCTTCCACTGTATCAGGTCACTGTTAGGTCTATACTCAGAAGGAGATATAGCACACTGCAGGGCTTCCTTACCCCAAATGCAGCCTACAGTACAGGGACACCCCAATCCACCGCAACCAGGAGGATTGGCTCTCACAGGGAACTCTCAAAACTTGTCTTGAGAGAGTCCAAAGCAATACTTAAAATGCTGGATAGTCAAGTCAACTAAAGTCTGACTCCTTCACAGGGACTCTTCCTTATTCCCATTCCATAAATTAGGAGAAATTAAAGCAGGAGACAGAATGCAACCTGCTTCCTTGAAAAGGTAACTAAAATCCACAGCCTGTTAACTCAAGTTCCAAACTAAAAACCAGGAGGATAGACTCTGCTGTAGGATGACAAACAGCTAGGACATACCACCTGCATGTTCCTACATGGGGGAGCAAAACCCAAACCTCTCCCACTTATTTCCTCATTGAACCTCCCTAGTCAATTTCTACACTCCTTTAGTAAGGGGAAACCAAAGGTTCCTTATACCAGATACACTATATCAAATAACTCACCTTTCATCAACATGTCTGTTAACCCCTTCAAAACACATCTAACAAATTTGTAGGGCATGTTTTCCCATTGCTAAATGCATGTTGGCTCTGCTCCATTAGTCTGTCTATGCAGAAAGCCTGTAATTTTGTTCTCAGAATAGCTTCTACATTTTGCCCAATATTGATGTAAGGCTCCCTGGTCTATAGTTTCCTAGATTACCCCTGGAGCCAGTCTTCAGGCACCGTAGCTGATCTGAATGAGAAATCAGAGCTTACTAGTAGTAAGTCTGCAATTTCATGTTTGAATTCCTTCAGAACTCTGGGATGTATGCCATTCAGTCCCTGTGATTTGTCTTCCTGGTGATATGATTCAGCTCCTCTGAATTATCATGCTCAAACAAGTTTTCCAGCATAGGTATCTCTCCTAAATCCTCCTCGATGAAGATCAAAGTTTATCTGCTCTGCTTTGTCTCCTGAGCACTACTTTTACCCCTCAGGGGTTCCATTCATAGCAAGAAGCCCTCACAGGCTTCTTGCTATGAATGTACTTGAACTCAATTTTTTTTAGCTGTTGCCTCTCCTGCAAAAGCTCTTCTTTTGACATTTTTCTTTTGGCTTTACAGCTTTGTCAGTACTTATGCTCCTTCCTATTTTCTTCATATGGATCCACCTTCCACTTTATGAAAGACGTCCTTTTGGCTTTAATAGCCTCTTTTACCTCACCATTTAACCATGCTGGCAATCATTTGGTCTGCTTTCTCCCTTTTATATTTGCATGGCCACAGTAGTGCTCTGGGCTCAGAGTTACTTCTTTCTATGCCTAAAGTAAAGGTTGTAAGTCCAAGGGCTCCTTGAGGTGAACAAAAGGGATGTAGCTATGTGACTGACTAGGTGTTTGTTTGTGGGCAGATTATGTTAGTGAAACAACCATAATGGCTCTGTCTCCTGCACATTCTGCATAGCTTTTTGTCTGTGGCAAACATTTTTCTTTTTGACAACTATCTCCCAAATATGGGCCTGATATGGGTGTTACACATGTAACTGCACTTTACCCTGGTAAGTGGGCTTTTGAAAATTGCTACAATATGTCACTGAATTGTACATAGGATTTACTCACATAAGTGCATTTTAGGCATGTAAATAGCTTTTGAAAATTGCTATGATAATATGTTATATTTACATGTGTAACTCCTTTGAAAATTCACCTGCTTCTGTTTGTATGATATACTATCTGGGATATTGCTGGGGTGTTTTATTGCCTCCAGAAGCCAAATTTATTTTGGATTAATCGGACCCAGTATTTCTGTGCAAATTCAGGTTCAATATACATATCTGCAGCATATTCATATAAAAGGAACTTTACAGAGCAAGAAACCCCAAAGTGGATCATAAAAAGCATCCTGTCCATCTGAACAGTTAAGCCAGTGTCTGGTATTTTGGTTTGAATTTCTTACCTTTAATAAGTGCCTGGAACTCTTTGTGCTTAACAGCACCCTTCTCAAGGTCAATCTTCAATGCCAGAAGAAGAGTAAACAGAAACTTGTGGTTTTCATATAGACCCCTAACAGAGTATTTAAAAACTTCAAAGGTCAGATAATCTATAATATTTGCAATTCTTTTCTGAGGAATAGGACTCTTCTTAGATCTAAAGCAAAAGAATAACAACAAGAGGAGTGCATTATTTCTCTAACTTGGAATGTTAATGAATGATTACATGAAAATACAATAGCTGAATGACAGTCATACTTAGCCATGGACAGATTGAATAACTTCAAAAACTGAGCCAGTGAGGTTTGGTACATGACGTTGACCATGCTCATTTCTGTAATGAGGAAATACAGGATGCTTCCCCTCGGGTAGCAGCAGGCCGATACTCTTCTTGGGCTCTGTTAATCTTCACCTCCGTTTCTGCTGCTACATGAAGCTTCTCACTTACTTCACTTGCAGTTTGTTTGGTTTGCTCGCAGAACACCAATCAAAGATTCATCATTCTACTAAGGAGCCTAAAATTCAAGGCATGTTTAAAACACGTTGAGAAAATTCTATAGTTATATATTACTAACTTCAGAGGTGGATATTTATGACGTAATATCTCCGAGGGTTCGGTTTAAGTAACCCTACTGGTTTTTGAAATACAAAACATAGCTAAAGACTTTCAAGTTCCCAAGACATGAGGTGCTTCAGCATATGCTATACATCCTGAGTAGTGTCCTACATATTATGCACATACAACATTAGGGGCAGATTTTTAAAAAGTACGCTGGATTTTATAAGATACGTGCGTAGCCGCGCGTATCTTATAAAATCTGGGGTCGGCGCGCGCAAGGGGGTGCACATTTGTGCAACCTGCGCGTGCCGAGCCCAGCGCGGCCTGCCTGTTTCCTCCAAGGCCGCTCCGATTTTGGAGTAACCTCGGAGGGAACTTTTCTTCGCCCTCCCTCCACCTTCCCCTCCCTTCCCCTACCTAACCCACCCCCCGGCCCTATCTAACCCCCCCCTAACTTTGTGCGCGTCGGCCAGCAGCCCTGCTCCGTCCTCCGGTCCCGGGGGCTGGTCCGGAGGCCTCGACCACGCCCCCGGGCCGGCGTCACGCCCCCAGGCCTGCCCCTGAAATGCCGGGGCACGCCCCCGGACACGCCCCCTCCTGCCCCTTTTCGAAAGCCCCGGGACTTATGCACATCCCGGGGCTTTATGCGCGCCGGCGGCCTATGCAAAATCCTTTTAAAAGCCTTTAACATCCGCCCCTTATTGTTTAGGTTTAAAAAGACAGATTTCATTACATGTCCATCCACTTAAAAAATAGTTCCTTAGAACGTAGGGAAAAATATCTATTTAGCTTCTCGAGGAAAGGAAACGTTTTCTTGTCAGGGCTCAAGTCAAAAATGTTTGTCACACCATATGATTCCCCCTCCACCTATTTTTCCAACTTTGCTGTTTTTATGCCCTATCATAGGAAACTCTGTTAAGATGCCTTTTGTAAGCAATCCTGTTTATTTTTGGTAAACCGATGTGATATACTAGTTCAAATGACGGTATATAAAAATAAATAAGTAAATAAATAAATAAAATATCCATCAGCTCAGATGAAAACTAACCCATGATTGTATTCATTCTTTATTTTCTTCATTTCAACAAGATTGAGGTCTATATTCAGTAGGCTGGCAACATTACCCAGAAATCTTGGACTAAATATTTAGTGGGACAAGTCTCCTGGATAATCTTAAATCTAATCAGCTATATTCAGCATATGGCTCGTTAAATGAAAAAAAGTCCTTACAGGCAACGGGCCTGATCGCCTACCTCCCCACCCCCCTAAAATACTTTAAAATAAATATTGTGGTGTAGCACCCAAGTCCCCCAAATATTTAAAATAAGAGGCAATAGCAGCCCAACCAATCCCTCCAGATATTAAAATAATAGGGCCAGCTCTGTCCCCCATCCTGCTCAGAATCCCTATCCCCACCTTCCCTACTCAGCTAGAACCCCCTCAAGCCCCCTCGAATGAGCCAGGAGATGACAGAGTCTTACCATGCTCCTGCCACATCTGGTATTCCTCTGACGGCAGAGTATGCTTCCAATGTTGCTGTCATGTAAGATTCTGACAGCAGTGGGAGAACAGTAATGTTGTACTGCCTCCTGGCTTGCCCTTGTGGGTATGGAGGGGGTCTGAATGGCTTGGGAGTGTTGGGGCAAGGGTTATAGGTGAAGCAGGAGGGTGGACGCAGGGACAAGAGAGGGCCTGGAGTCAGCCCTTTTATTTTAATTTCTAGGGGAGAGTGCCTTGGGCAACTATAGCCTATAACTTATTTTAAATATTTGGGGGTTGGGAGGGGGTAGGGTGCTATGCTATTTTTGGATGTGGACAATAGGGTATTAGGCCTGTTGCTGGCAATAATTTTTTTTAACTGCTACATATTGAATATAGTCTATTGCTGATTAAATTTAACGTTATCCAGGTTATAAGACAGCACATCTGATATAAAGTTATTGCCATGAACCGTAGTTACAGGCTTTCAGTCCCTATGTATTACCTTCAGTGGTACTCAGTTTATAGAGAAGGTTATCTTCCAATTCTTTCATCTTCCGCTTATTAAATGTTACATCTTCTATAAGTTTAATTCGTTCTGACTCAAGCTCCTATTAGAAACAAAGAAATTATACAAATATTAAATATCATGAGGTTGGTATTCAAAAGCCATTTAGATGGAAAATTGAAACGTTATTCATCTAAATGGCTAACTGGGGATATTCAGCGCCATATGCTCCTAAATTTAGTGCACCTAAAATTTAAGCACATAAGTCTGAGGTGGGTAGGATGTATTTCGGGGCAGGCCAGAAATAGCCACTTAACCAATGCGGCTAACTCAGGTCGGCCCATACGGCTGAACTAAAGTTAGTCGGTTTGACATAATGGATAATTTAATGGGGATATTCAGCTGCGCAGCCCCGTTAAGTTTGCCGAATAGCTATATACAGCAAACTTAACTAGCCACTGTATGGCTGAATATCGACCTCCATATTTGTATTTATATTTTATGTCCATGTGCCTTTCTTTCATTTTAGAAATTATATATTTCTTACAAACTAATTGCATATTAGTTTGTAAGAAATATATGGATTTAAATCCATTTTTATTTAAATATATGGATTTAAATAAAAAATGGATTTAAATAAGCAAGCTCTAACTTCACTGTCATCTCCTTCACCGTATTATTAATATCATTTGTTATACACTTGCACTCTATTGGAATCAATTGTGTTACCCTGTAAATATCATTTAGGAATCGATTTTGCTACCTTGTAAATATTTTCCTGTTCAGTTATCTCCCCACTTTTTCTTCTCCAGATCCCAGTTATCATTACCCTGTTTTATTGTAACTGTTGCACTTTTCTAACCACTCTCTTGCTACTGTGGTTCGAGTTCTCTATACCTTACACACGTTGTTAAATGTAAACCGGTTTGATGTGATTCCTGTCATGAAAATCGGTATAGCAAAATAATAAATAAATAAATATTCAAATCTAATCCAAACTAAAGTTTATACACCACCTTTCTGGTCCATCAGTATTTAGAGGTCTATACATAAAAACATGCACATCAGTTAATAAAAATGTTATTGTAAAACATCTCTAACAGATGATGCACTGAGTTTTACTGTGTGCAGGTTAAATTTGTGCCAGTGTCACTAAGCCACAGTAGCATGCACAGTAACCCAAAAGGTGATGCTGTACATGCTAACTAGCTTCTAAAATCCCCCATGCAAAATAGCCAAACATGCAAGGCTCACTGCCCCATCCCAAGCATGGTAAAGAGCCTGACTCTTCCACAGTAAAATCCCTATTCTCCAGGTCCAAAGAAAGAATCTCCCCATTGGCCTTTCTCCTGATTCCCCAAAGTCTGAAGCACCAACCCTACCCCCATTATCCACCCCTCCAGAATGGGAATATACTATTCTGGAGGTCCCGGCTATCTTCAATAGCAGGAAGGCATACAAAACCATGCTGCTGCCAGGCACCAAACTTGGAATGATATCGCCTAGCTCTTCTGACACATGGAGGGAGGAAAGGATTGCTACCAAGGAGGCATTGTCCTTTGCAATTTGTCCTGGGAGAGAGCTGGGACCAGCATTGGCACTTGGAGTAGGGGTGAAGGGTTGTGTCGTGCATGATGGGAAGAGGAAATCCCCTATGGGAGTCAAGTCAGTCAGAAACAGGCCAGGGGTCTGATACCAGGAACCTTCATTTCCAAGTATCTGGGGCATTCAACCTCCCTATTTTATATTCCCTCCCAACTGAACTATAGCCCTTGGCTGGGGACATGAAAATAGAGCTTTTTCCAGGACTCTGCAATCCCGGGCCCTAAATGTGAGCATTAGATGGTGCCATTGTGTGATGACTATTACTCCCTTCCCCTAGGTGCTTTGATTGCTACCTTCATAGTATCTCCAACCCTGACTGACATGGGAGCAAAAGAACTGTGCCAGCAGAGGAACTCAGGCAGCCAGTTTCCTCTTTCTTATAAATAAGGTAGTTGCTGTATTACACCACTTGAATACATAGAAATAAAGTCATCAGACAACTTGTAGGTGACATTTTACTGGACTAAATACATTTGTAACTAGCTTTTGTGAGCTATGCTCCCTTCACCAGCACTGTTCAATACATTAATTAATGTTGTTAGTTCTGAAATACTGTGTAATCGCAGATTAGCAGATTAGTAAAGGCAGCAGCAGCTTCATCCTTTTAGGTTACCTGTTTCTCAGTAAGAATAACTCTTCCTAGTAACTGGTTCTCAAGTCCCTTCATTGTAACAGTAAAATCAATTACTGAGGTTTTAGCATTGATCTCAGGAGTAAAGGCAGGATTCGGGAGTTTTGTAGTAATATATAGTTTAAAGGTACCCATTATATCTACTTCTTTATCTCCAACTTTGACCTATGTGACAAGAGAGGATAAATATTTAAATTAAAAGGTTCCCAAGGGAAATGAGGATTTTAGTTTTAAGAACATTTTGGTTTTGTCAAAGGAACAGATTATGTACATAAATTCACAAGTACAAATTAAAAAAAAAGAGTCACATACTTGACTAGGATAGGTCATGAATATGTGCACTTTTGCAAAGCATACTCTACTATGCATACTAGTTTATATAGCTAAGAAATATTAATCACATTTTTTAGAAAGTAAGATCCATTTTTCAATTACAAGTAAATACTTAAAGGTGAACTTTCAAAAGATGTGCATGTAAAAAATAGCATGTGAGCAGAAAAAGATGCATATGTGAGTATTAGAGATGTGAATCGTGTGATCGATCGTCTTAACGATCGATTTCGGCTGGGGGAGGGAATCGGATCGTCGCGGTTTTGTTTTTTTAAATAATGTGTAAATCGTAAATCGGGGGAGGGCGGGAAACCGGCAAACTAAAACATCCCTAAAACCCATCCCGACCCTTTAAAATAAATCCCCCACCCTCCCGAACCCCCCCAAAATGTCTTAAATTACCTGGGGTCCAGTGGGGGGGTCCCGTTGTGATCTTCCACTCTCGGCCCATGGGTGCGTTGATAGAAATGGCGCCGGCGCTACCTTTGCCCTGTCATATGACAGGGCAAAGGTAGCGCCGGCATCATTTTGCTTCCTGTCCCCCAACGTCACGAGCATAGGAGATCGCTCCCGGACCCTCGCTGGACTCCCAGGGACTTTTGGCCAGCTTGGGGGGGCCTCCTGACCCCCACAACACTTGCCAAAAGTCCAGCGGGGGTCCGGGAACGACCTCCTGCACTCGAATTGTGTTGCCGTAATGGCCGGCGCCATTTTGCGCCGGCGCCATTTCTATCAACGCACCCGTGGCCCGAGAGTGGAAGATCACAACGGGTCCCCCCCACTGGACCCCAGGTAATTTAAGACATTTTGGGGGGGTTCGGGAGGGTGGGGGATTTATTTTAAAGGGTCAGGGTGGGTTTTAGGGATGTATTAGTGTGCCGGTTTTCCCGCCCTCCCCCTTCCCCTGATTTAATTTTTGACGATAAATCGGGGGAATTCCTATTAAATATCGCCTCTAACGATTTTTGACGATTTAAAATATATCGGACGATATTTTAAATCGTCAAAAACCGATTCACATCCCTAGTGAGTATATGCTATTTCAAAAATGCAATGTACATGCATAAATCGAGGACCACGAGTATATTTGTATGTGGTAAAAAGGAGCAGGGCAGAGGCATTCTGGGGCAGGGCCAACATTTGTGCACATACAGCAAAATTGCTTACCTTGTAATAGTTGTTATAATAGTTGTAATAGTTGTTATCTCAGGACAGCAGGATGTAGTCCTCACATGTGGGTGACGTCACTGAACGGAGCCCAGCGCGGGAAACCTTTCTGTCAAAGTTTCTAGAAACTTTTGACTGGCCCTGAGAGGCCACTGAGCATGCCCAGCATGCCATGAAATTCTCTGCCACAGGTGTTTCTCTTCAGTCTCGTATGTAGCAAAAAGCGTTAGCAAAAATAAAATAATTAAAGGTATGAGGCCCAACTCCGCGGGGTGGCAGGTGGGTTCTGTGAGGACTACATCCTGCTGTCCTGGGATAACACCTATTACAAGGTAAGCAATTTTGCTTTATCCCAGGACAAGCAGGATGCTAGTCCTCACATATGGGTGAATAGCAAGCTAGAGCAGGGTCATTCGTTGTGAAGTTACAGTAAGTATTGTTGAGAATGAGTCAGCCGAAGATCATAGTAAGTTGGATGTAGAAGGAGTTGGGATTAAACTGGAAACAAGTTCTTTAAGATAGATAGTCCATAAGCTGAATCTTGTCTTCCTTCTTTGTCCAAGCAGTAATGAGCTGCAAAAGTGTGAAGAGAACTCCATGTTGCTGCTTTACATATGTCAAGGATTGGCACTGAACGAAAGTGTGCTACTGAAGTTGACATTGCTCTTACTGAATTTATTTATTTATTTATTTAACAGTTTTATATACCGAAATTCTTGTAAGGGTTTACAAATCAGTTCGGTTTACATTGAACAGAAACAGTGCTTCAGTAAATGAAAGCAATTACATTGAACATTGACAGAGCTTCAAATGTGAACAATTACAAAGAACTAATAATAAAATATCTTATTAACCAAAAACCAAGCAGAATAACATTTAACATTTGTACAGAAAACAGTGTCTCAAAGAGAGTAAATATAATACATACATGATCGCAGAGGCTTAGGTCTTGAACTAAGCAACAGAAAACTAGGGGTTGACGCTAAGGTATAGCACCAAACTGAAATCTTGGAACAGAGGGGCATATAAGGGTGTCACTGTACAAATATAATAAACGGCTAGTGGGGTGAGGATTAGGTATGTGAACCGTAGTGAAGGCAACAGGAGCTAAGTAGAGGAGCAAATCTGAACATGAAATTTTTTGACTAAGGAGATATAAATGAATAGGAAAAGTGTAAATACTGCTGAGGAACGGGGAGGAATTTAATTCAGAGGATTATCTGAATGGGAAAAGGCCTGATTGAACAACCAGGTTTTGAGTCTTTTCTTAAAAGTAACCGGGCAATGTTCTAGCCGTAGGTCTGGAGGGAGAGAATTCCAGTGTTTTGGACCAGACGCTGAGAGGGCTCTCATTCCTGAAGTTGTTTTTAGAAAAGGAACCTGGAGGGTGTCTTTATATGCTGCTCTTACCGGCCTGGATGGTAAGTGCATTCTGAGAGGGAACTTGAGATCCAAAGGTGTGATGTTGAATATCACTTTGTGGGTGATGGTTAGAACTTTGAACAGTATTCTGAAATTGATAGGGAGCCAGTGGAGGATCTTCAGAATGGGGGTGATGTGGTCCCATTTTTTGGATCTGGTTAGAATCATGGCAGCGGCATTTTGTACCATCTGTAATGGCTTGATAGTATTTGCAGGGAGGCCGATCAGAAGTGAGTTGCAATAGTCTATCTTTGAGAAAATGATTGCCTGAAGTACTGTACGGAAGTCTTGGAAGTGGAGGAGAGGTCTGAGTCGTTTTAAAACTTGGAGTTTGAAAAAGCAGTCCTTGGTGGTGGTGTTGATGAAGCTTTTGAAGTTAAGTTGTTTATCCATGAGGACTCCTAAATTTCTGACTTCGGAGGAGAAAGAAGGAAGGGTTGCAGGAAGTGGGTTAAGCTGTGTGAAATTGTCATCGTGTGAGATAAGTAGATATTCCATCTTTTTTGTGTTCAGGATCAAGTTAAGGCTTGATAGAAGGTTGTTTATGGACTTGAGGCAGGTGTCCCAAAACTCGAGGGTTTTGCTTAATGACTTGGTAATTGGTAAGAGAATTTGTACGTCGTCTGCGTACAGATAGAAGATTAGATTAAGACTAGTGAGGAGATGGCAGAGAGGGAGGAGGTAGATATTGAAGAGGGTTGGGGATAGCGAAGAGCCCTGGGGAACTCCCAACGTAGAGCAGACAGGTAGGGATTCTTCACTGTTGATTTTGACCTTGTAGGTCCTGTTTTGAAGGAATGACTTGAACCAGCTTAGGGCGGTGCCTTTGACGTCGATGTCCGATAGACAATCTAAAAGATAGGCGTGGTTCACCGTGTCAAAAGCCGCAGAAAGGTCGAGGAGAATGAGAAGACTTGGTTGTTTTTTATCCAGACTTGTGAGGATGGTGTCTGTAAGTGTGATTAAGAGTGTTTCAGTGTTGCGGGCTTTTCTGAACCCGAACTGATATGGGGAGAGGATTTTGTTGTTGTTCAAGAATTCTGTGAGTTGCTGGTTTACTATTCTTTCCAAAATGTTTGCGATGAATGGAAGGTTTGCAATAGGGCGGAAGTTAGCTGGATCATCCGGGGAGAGATTCGTTTTTTTTAGCAGAGGTTTTAGGATAGCAAGTTTAAGAGGGTCTGGTACATGGCCCTGTGAGAGCGAACAATTGATGATTTTTGCAATATGTTTGGAAATGGTACTAGGAATGGAGAGAAGCAGGTTGGATGGGATTGCGTCCAGAGGGTGAGATGCAGGTTTGAGCTTTTTGAGAATAATTTCTATCTCCAATGAAGAAGTAGGTTCGAAGGTTTCCAGATTTGTAATTGGATGAGTGGTTGCAGTAATAGGGGTTGGAGGGAGAGGAGTATTGTTGTTCGTGAACGGAGCTACGAGGTTTAGAATTTTCTTTTTGAAGTAAGTTGCTAGTTCGGCTGCTTTGCTTGCGGCTTGATCATCTGGAACCGCAGTAGGTGATGGTTTGGTGAGCGAAGAAATAAGGGTAAATAACGCTTTTGGGTCGTAGATGAAATGATGGATTTTTTGAGAGTAGAAGTTTCTTTTGGTGCGGAGGATGGCGATCCTGTATTGATGCATAAGTGTTTTGTATGCCGTCAAGTTACTTGTAGAGGAAGGGTTTTTGCGCCAAAGGTGTTCTCTGCTTCTGAGGACTCTCTTGATGGATTTAAGTTCCGGTGTGTACCACGGTTTTCTGTTGTCCATATTTGAATGAAGAGTTTTTGTAGTTAGTGGGCAGGTGAGGTCGGCCACTTTTTTCGTGATATTGGACCAGGAAGCAGTGGCCAAGACTGCGTCAGTGAGGTCGAGAAGTTCTAACTCCGGAGTTAGGTGATTGATGAGTGTATCAGGGTTACATAGCTTCCTATAATGGATTTTGGTCTTTTGAGACTGAGAAGTGTTAGGATGGTGATTTTTTAGAGTGGTGGAGATAAGCTTGTGATCAGACCAGGGGATAGGAGTACAGTGTGTGCCAGTTGAGGGGGAGAGGCTCTCATTTAAAAAGATCAGGTCCAAGGTGTGTCCTGCTTTGTGGGTAGGATCGTTGATAATTTGTTTGAAGCCCATTCCGCTCAATGAGTTAAGAAATGTGTCGCAGCTAGAAGACAGTGGGGACTCATCCACATGGAGGTTGAAATCTCCCAAAAGGATGGCAGGTTTGTCTGAATTAATATGTTTGGCTATGAGCTCTATTAACGGGGAAGGGTCTGACTCAAGGTAGCCGGGAGGGGCATAGGTAAGGGCGATTTGTAGGTTGTTAGATTTGAAGATGGCGAGTTCCAGGGGGGGAGATGCATTTGCCCACTGAAGAGAAAGTCTAAGTTTTCTGTTTGCAGCGAGAAGCAGACCTCCCCCTCTCTTCTTAGGTCTGGGAATAGAGAAGAAATTGTATGACGAAAGTGGAAGTTGGTTGATTAGGGCAATATCTTCTGTTTTTAACCAGGTCTCTGTGATGGCACATAGGTCAGGTTGGGACTCCAAGAGGTAGTCATGGAGAAGGTGAGTTTTTTTTGTGAGGGATTGAGCGTTTAATAGTGTTAGGGTGAAAAGGGTGAGACCTAGAAGTTGGTTCAGAGGAGATATCATGATTGGGGTTAATCTCTTTTGTAAGATTGATGGTGAGTAGGGGATATTTGCTGAGTTGCTCCTGGTTTTGTGAATGATTGGGATGGTGAGAGAGATCATGGTTTGCCCGCAATGGAGGCCTGTGAATGGGAAAAGGTGTGGGTTGGAGCGGAATATCTCAAAAACAAAATATCGCAGGAGGAGTTAGTGTGGGAGAGAGCTGGAACAAGACGAGTGGTTTGGGAAATATGGGAGTTACTGTTACGAAGAATAAATGAAATAGATGGATTGTATCACAGAGAGCTGCCTTATGGAGCTGCACTAAGGAGTGCACAAAGGGGCCTACCCCTTTGTCGTGCTCCTTCAGCGCGCGAAGCTCGGCGCGCGGCGCCTAGCAGAGCTCAGAATTTAAACTTATCAGGGCAGGCTCTGATAGAGTAGTAGCGAAATTGCTGACGTCCGGGAGGGTCTACTTCCTGGTAGGCTGCGTCTCGGATGGGCGGATCGGAGGGCCTAGCCGTGTGGCCGGCGCTGGAGCCTCGGAGGTGAGTGCTGAAACTGTGCGGCCTTGCCCCGACGGGCTTCAGCGCCGGATGCGCAGGCCTGCAGCTACAGTCCGGATCGAGGAGCGGCGGTGGCGATCGCGGTAGGTAAGGGACGCCGGGCGGAGCGGCTGGGGTTTAAATCCCCCGCTTACCGCAGATGCTGACGTCAGGGAGGGTCTCCTTCCTGGTAGGCTGCGTCTCGGATGGGCGGATCGGAGGGCCTAGCCGCGTGGCCGGCGCTGGAGCCTCGGAGGTGAGTGCTGAAACTGTGCGGCCTTGCCCCGACGGGCTTCAGCGCCGGATGCGCAGGCCTGCAGCTACAGTCCGGATCGAGGAGCGGTGGTGGCGATCGCGGTAGGTAAGGGACGCCGGGCGGAGCGGCTGGGGTTTAAATCCCCCGCTTACCGCAGATGCTGACGTCAGGGAGGGTCTCCTTCCTGGTAGGCTGCGTCTCGGATGGGCGGATCGGAGGGCCTAGCCGCGTGGCCGGCGCTGGAGCCTCGGAGGTGAGTGCTGAAACTGTGCGGCCTTTACTCGCCCTTGAAGAGGAAGGCCTGCTTTTTCATAGCAAAATTGTATGCAATCTGCTAGCCAATTGGATAGAGAATGTTTACCCACTGCTTTACCCGGTTTGTTTGGGTCATAGGAAACAAAAAGTTGAGTGGATTTTCTGTGGACTGCAGTACAGTCTATATAAAAGGCAAGTGTACGCTTATAGTCCAAGGTGTGTAAGGCTGTTTCTCCTGGATGGGAATGAGGTCTTGGAAAAAATGTGGGTAAATTTATGGATTGATTCAAGTGGAATTCCGTAACTACCTTGGGAAGGAATTTTGGATGTGTACGGAGAACCACTCGGTCATGTAGGAACTTTGTATAAGGTTCGTACGTGACAAGTGCTTGTAACTCACTAACCCTTCTAGCTGAGGTAATGGCTGTGAGGAAGATAGTTTTCCAAGTGAGAAATTTAAGATCACAAGAGTCTATGGGTTCGAAAGGAGAGCGCATGAGTCTTGGTAATACCAAATTCAGATCCCAGTCTGGGACAGGTTGTCGAATTGGTGGTTTAAGGTGAGTTAAACCTCTCATAAATCTACTTACAAGAGGTTGTGTGGAAATAGATGCATTTCCCATTTTGTTATGGTAAGCAGAGATTGTACTTAAATGTACTCTTACAGATGAAATCTGGAGAACAGATTCTGAAAGATGGTATAAGTATTCCAGTAGGGAAGTTGTGGGGCAGGTGAAAGGATTTATATCCTTTCCGGAGCACCACAAAGTGAATCTCTTCCATTTAGAAGAATAGTTCTTTTATGTGGAAGGTTTACGTGAAGCTGTAAGCACTTGAGATATATGAGATGAAAGATTGGTTGTAATATCAAGCTTTCAACATCCATGCTGTCAGGGATAGGGACTGAAGGTTGGGATGTTGCAACCAGCCCTGATCCTGAGTTATGAGAGTGGGAGCTACTCCCAGGCAAGTTGGATCCCTGACTAAGAAGTCGAGCAGTGTGGGGAACCATACTTGTCGAGGCCAATACGGGGCTATGAGTATCATGGACCCCTTGTCCTGTTGCAGTTTCACTAGAGTTTTGGTTATGAGTGGTATTGGAGGATACGCGTATAGTAGGCCTGAGTTCCAAGGGTGAGCAAAGGCGTCCTTGGCTGGCTGGTTGTTCTGTTTGTGTAGAGAACAGAACTTGTCCACTTTGTGATTCAGATGTGACGCAAAGAGGTCTATTGTTGGTTGACCCCAACTTTGAAATATCCTGGTTGCCACTGCAGGATCTAGGGACCATTCGTGTGGTTGGAATTGATGACTGAGTCGATCCGCTACTACATTGTGAATGCCTGCCAGATAAGTGGCTCGTAGGAACATTGAGTGATTCAGGGCCCAGCCCCAAATTTGTGCAGCTTCCTGATAAAGGAGATACGAGCCCGTACCTCCCTGTTTGTTGATGTACCACAGGGCTACTGTGTTGTCTGTTTGTATGAGAACAGTCTTGTGTGAAAGGCAGTCCTTGAACGCATGCAGTACATAACATATCGCTCGAAGTTCCAGAAAATTGATTTGATATGTTGCTTCGAGTTTTGTCCAAGTCCCTTGAGTGTGGAGATTGTCTACATGAGCTCCCCATCCCAAGGTGGATGCATCTGTAGTTAAAGTAATCTCTGGGACTGGTTGTTGGAAAGGTAGGCCTTTGCACAGGTTGTCTTTCTTGGTCCACCAAAGTAGAGATGATCTTAGTTGGTGGGTCACTTGAATTGGATAGTGAAGTGGTTGAATGGCTTGAATCCATTGTGATCTTAAAGTCCATTGGGCAACTCGCATGGCCAGCCTTGCCATAGGAGTAACATGAACTGTGGAGGCCATGTGGCCTAGCAGTATCAGAAACTGCTGGGCTGTGGTTTGTGTCCGTAAGGAAATGGAATTTGCTAGTAGAATAAGGGCATCTGCAAGGTCTATAGGTAGAATGGCCTTTGCTAACTATGTGTTCAACTCTGCTCCTATGAATTGAAGCAGATGAGTTGGAGTGAGATGGGATTTTTGATAATTGATGAGAAACCCCATGGAGTGAAGTAGAGCAATTGTTCGAGTGAGAGAAGTTATTGCTCCTTGTTGAGATGGACTCTTTATGAGCCAGTCGTCTAGATATTTATTTATTTATTTATTTTTAACTTTTATATACCGACATTCTTGCATTAAATGCAAATCATGCCGGTTTACAGTGAAACAGAAAAAGCAGGAAAAAATTCCTTAGTCGAATACAATGAAACAGCTTAGTTAAGAAAGGAAACATAAAAATAAATTTTTACATATACACAAAGGTTTGCACGAAGGGGTGCACAAAGGGGAATATGGACACCTTCTTTGTGCAAGTGTCCTGCTATGACCGCTAGACATTTGGTGAAGACTCTGTATTGGTAATGTTGATGGAATACCATGAAGCGCAGGTACTTGAGATGAGGAGGGTATATTGGAATGTGAGCATAAGCATCTTGAAGATCCAGAGAACAAAGCCAATCTCTTGCTTGAAGAAGTGGAAGCATGGTGCCTAAAGACACCATCCTGAATTTCTCTTTCTTCAGAAATTTGTTGAGATTTCTGAGATCTAGGATGGGGCATAGGCCTCCGGTTTTCTTTGGAATGAGGAAGTATCGGGAGTAGAATCCTCTGCCCTGCTGTGTCTGGGGCACTGGTTGTATGGCCCTGGATCTCAGAAGGGTGGATAATTCTGTTTGTAATTGATGAAGTTGAAAATTTTGTTGTTGGCAGGATGTTGGTGGAAATTCTGGAGGAATTGAGGTGAAATTTAGTTTGTAGCCTCGAGAGACTATGGAAAATACCCATTGATCTGATGTTATGTTTTGCCAATTTGTGTGAAAATTCCTCCTACTGGTAGATTTGGCTTGGGATTGCAAGGTTGGGTCTGTTCTCTAGTCTTTTCTTCAAAAGCCTGTTGCAGGGCCTGTCTGTGCAGGAGGTTGTGGACGAGCAGGCCTGGATTGTCTGGCTTGGGAGCGTTGTGTAGGTCTACTGGATCTACCCCTAGAATTGTGTGGGTAGTATCTGCGTGGCCTGTAATAAGAGCGTCTCATATCTCTGAGTGGAGGATGACGAGAAGGATGAGTAGCAGGCTCTTGAGGGGTTTGAGACAGCTGACGTAGTGTCTCAGTGTGGTCTTTAAGCTGTTGTACAGCTTCTTGAATTTTGTCCCGAAAGAGATTGTCACCAAGACAGGGGAGGTCCACAAGTTTGTCTTGTACCTCAATTCTGAGGTCAGATGCTTTGAGCCAGGCCCATCTGCAAGCAGTGATTCCAGCTGCTGCTGTTCTGGAAGCAGTCTCAAAATTATCATAAACTGCTCTCACCTCATGTTTGCCTGCCTCCAGTCCCTTTGTTATGACCGCTTGTGCAGGTTCCTGGAATTGGGTGGGTAAAGAGGTGACTAATTTTTCCATATGCTTCCAGAGGTTCCTCTGGTATTGAGTGATGTAGAGTTGATACACAGAGATTTTGGTACTCAACATGGAACTCTGGTAAACCTTTTTACCTAGTGTATCCAGGAATCTGTGCTCCCTGCCTGGTGGAATGGATGAGTGTGGGCGCACACGTTTAGATTTTTTCTGTGCTGACTCCACAACTACAGACTGGTGTGGTAATTGCTGTTTGTGGTAGCCTGGAGCTGGTTGGACTATGTAAGTAGTCTCCACCCGTTTATTTACTGCAGGTGTAGAAGCTGGGTGTTCCCAGATTCGTTTTTGGAGATCTAAAAAAACCTCATGTACTGGTACCGCCAGTACTTGTTTGGGTAGATCCACAAACTGTAGCACCTCAAGGGTTTGTGCTCTTGTGTCTTCCTCTGCTGTGAGTTTAAATGGAATTGAGTCAGACATACTTTGTATGAATGAGAAGAAGGAAAGATCTTCTGGGGGTGACTTCTTTCTTTGATCAGGAGAAGAAGGGTTAGACATGAACTCCTCTGAAGAAAATTGAGAGGGTTCATCATCCCAGGAGTCTTCTGAGTCCTCTCTGTAAGGTGATTTTGGCCTTGGTGTAGGTGGGACATGGAGTCCTGAAGGACCAGGCTGTGGGTCATCGATGAAAACATCTGCAGATGTTGTACGTGGCCTAATAGGTGTTAAATTATCGATTACATTTTGATACCTTTGTAAAAGGCGTCGATAAAAGGCATCATCTTGGACTTCTGGAGATTCCAGTGGAGGTTGGCCCGATGGTAGCGGGGATGCTGTCGATGTTGTAGCCGGTGGATATGGCACCGATGGTATGAACCTTAAGGGGCTCGGTGGAATCTGTGCCAGAAGTGATGTGGACTGTGTCCCGAGCCTCGGCATAGTGGTTATGAAACCAGTAGAAATCCTGGATGGCAAGAAGGATGCCGTCATCGGTGGCACCACCGGCATCGGTATTATTACCGGCATCGATGTTTGAGGCATCAGAATCGATGGGAAAGTCATCGGCATCGATGCTGGTGGCATCGGAATCGACACAGGCGGTGTCGGCATCGACACGGAGGTCGGCATCGACGGAATCGTCGGAATATTTTGCTCCTGAAGAGCTTGTAGAACCGCTTGTCTTATTAATGTAGCCAATTCTGGCTGTACACTTGGTGAAGGCACTGATGGTGTACGCGGTGGCGGTATCGAGGTATCCATCGATGTAGTGGTTGGAATCGGTGACGGCGAAGGCCCAGGCATCGAAGGTGCCGGTATTTCCTGCTGTCTAGGCCGCTTGGGCATCGATTCATCCTGGGACATCGATGTGGAAGATGATGGATGTTGATGTCGATGGCGATGTTTTGGTTTCTGGTGCTCTGCCGATTTTGTCGATAGTACTGACGATGGAGAGGACGGACGATCACCGGATCCATCTGGATGCGGTTGTTTAAGTAAAACCCTTTTTGTTGCTCCAGCCGGAGATGGCCTTGATGATTTCGAGGGAGAAGGGATTAGTTGAAGAGAAAAAAGATGTTCCATCTCCTCTTGTCTGGCTTTCCGTCCTTTTACTGTCATTTCTGCACATTTGGCGCATGTACTGACATCATGTTTTTCTCCGAGGCACAGTACACACTCCAAATGCGGATCAGTTATCGACATATTTCTATTGCAAATAGGGCACTTTTTGAATCCTGTCGCCATTTTGGGATCGACGGCCGTCGATGTATGTGAATTCATGAGAGTGAGAATGAGAATTTAAAGTGATTGGTACTCACCAGCCGGCGATAAAAATCCCGTGAGAGACTTTGTGAGAGAGAATATCAAGAAATTGAGAATTCTAAGTTTTAGTCACAAGAATTCGTGAAGAGCGTAACGGTTCCAGTCCCGCGATGCGTGAGGCAGCGCGGAAAAGCGAAGACTTAAGAGAGACACCTGTGGCAGAGAATATCATGGCATGCTGGGCATGCTCAGTGGCCTCTCAGGGCCAGTCAAAAGTTTCTAGAAACTTTGACAGAAAGATTTCCCATGCTGGGCTCCATTCAGTGACGTCACCCATATGTGAGGGCTAGCATCCTGCTTGTCCTGGGATAAAGCAAAATTGCTTACCTTGTAATAGGTGTTATCCCAGGACAGCAGGATGTAGTCCTCACATATGGGTGACGTCACCGAACGGAGCCCAGG
This sequence comes from Rhinatrema bivittatum, assembly GCF_901001135.1. Taxonomy (NCBI): domain Eukaryota; kingdom Metazoa; phylum Chordata; class Amphibia; order Gymnophiona; family Rhinatrematidae; genus Rhinatrema; species Rhinatrema bivittatum. The sequence goes on along the minus strand of NC_042617.1, from coordinate 15,789,993 downwards.
TGGGAAAGCTTTCTGTCAAAGTTTCTAGAAACTTTTGACTGGCCCTGTGAGGGAACTGAGCATGCCCAGCATGCTATGATATTCTCTGCCACAGGTGTCTCTCTTCAGTCTGGTATATAGCACAAGCGTTAGCAAAAATAAAATTATAAAGGTATGAGGCCCAACTCCGCGGGGTGGGATTAAACTGGTAACAAGTTCTTTAAGACAGATTGTCCATAGGCTGAATCTTGTTGTCCTTCTTTGTCCAAGCAGTAGTGGGCTGCAAAAGTGTGAAGAGAACTCCATGTTGCTGCTTTGCATATGTCAAGGATTGGCACTGAACGAAAGTGTGCTACTGAAGTTGACATTGCTCTTACTGAATGAGCCTTTACTCGCCCTTGAAGAGGAAGGCTTGCTTGTTTATAGCAGAACTCTATGCAATCTGCTATCCAATTGGATAGAGTATGTTTACCCACTGCTTTACCTGGTTTGTTTGGATCATAAGAAACAAAAAGTTGAGTGGATTTCCTGTGGACTGCAGTACGGTTTATATAGAAAGCTAGTGTACGCTTACAGTCCAAGGTATGTAAGGCTGTTTCTCCTGGATGGGAATGAGGCCTTGGAAAGAATGTCCGTAAAACAATGGATTGGTTCAAATGGAATTCTGTAACTACCTTGGGAAGGAATTTTGGATGTGTACGTAGAACCACTCTGTCTTGCAGGAACTTTGTATAAGGTTCGTATGTGACAAGTGCTTGTAACTCACTAACCCTTCTAGCTGAAGTAATGGCTATGAGGAAGATAGTCTTCCATGTGAGAAATTTAAGATTACATGAGTCGATGGGTTCGAAAGGAGAGCGCATGAGCCTTGTTAATATCAAATTCAGGTCCCAGCTTTGGACAAGTTTGGGAATTGGTGGTTTAAGATGAGTTAAACCTCTCATAAATTTACTTACGAGAGGTTGTGTGGAAATAGGTGCATCTCCTAGTTTGTTATGGTAAGCAGAGATTGCACTTAAATGTACTCTTACAGATGAAGTCTGGAGACCAGATTCCGAAAGATGGTATAAGTATTCCAGTAGGGAAGTTGTGGGGCAGGTAAAAGGATTTATATCCTTTCCCGAGCACCACAAAGTGAATCTCTTCCATTTGGAAGAATAGTTCTTTCGTGTGGAAGGTTTACGTGAAGCTATAAGCACTTGCGATATATGAGATGAAAGATTGAGAGGTTGTAATATCAAGCTTTCAACATCCATGCTGTTAGGGATAGGGACTGAAGGTTGGGATGTCATAACCAGCCCTGATCCTGAGTTATGAGAATGGGAGCTACTCCCAGTCGAATTGGATCCCTGACTGAGAGGTCTAACAGTGTGGGGAACCATACTTGTCGAGGCCAATATGGGGCTATGAGAATCATGGAGCCCTTGTCCTGTTGTAGCTTCACTAGAGTTTTGGTTATGAGCGGTATTGGAGGATACGCATATAGTAGGCCTGAGTTCCAAGGGCGAGCAAAGGCGTCCTTGGCGGGCTGGTTGTTCTGTTTGTGTAGAGAACAGAATGTGTCTACTTTGTGATTCAGATGTGACGCAAAGAGGTCTATTGTTGGTTGGCCCCAATGTTGAAATATCCTGGTTGCTACTGCAGGATCCAGGGACCATTTGTGTGGTTGGAATTGCCACTACATTGTGAATGCCTGCTAGATAGGTGGCTCGTAGGAACATTGAGTGATTCAGGGCCCAGCCCCAAATCTGTGCAGCTTCTTGACAAAGGAGATACGAGCCCGTACCTCCCTGTTTGTTGATGTACCACATGGCTACTGTGTTGTCTGTTTGTATGAGAACAGTCTTGTGTGAAAGGCAGTCCTGGAACGCATGCAGTGCATAATGTATTGCTCGAAGTTCCAGAAAATTGATTTGATATGTTGCTTCGAGTTTTGTCCAAGTCCCTTGAGTGTGGAGATTGTCTACATGGGCTCTCCATCCCAAGGTGGATGCATCTGTAGTTAAAGTAATCTCTGGGACTGGTTGTTGGAAAGGTAGGCCTTTGCACAGGTTGTCTTTCTTGGTCCACCAAAGTAGAGATGATCTTAGTTGGTGGGTCATTCGAATTGGATAGTGAAGTGGTTGAATGGATTGAATCCATTGTGATCTTAAAGTCCATTGGGCAATTCGCATGGCCAGCCTTGCCATCGGCGTAACATGAACTGTGGATGCCCTGTGGCCTAGCATTATCAGAAACTGATAAGCTGTGGTTTGTGTCCGTAAGGAAATGGAATTTGCTATTAGAATGAGGGCATCTGCACGTTCTATAGGTAGAATGGCCTTTGCTAACTCTGTGTTCAACTCTGCTCCTATGAATTGAAGCAGATGAGTTGGAGTAAGATGGGATTTTTGATAATTGATGAGAAACCCCATGGAGTGAAGTAGAGCAATTGTCCGGTTGAGAGAGGTTATTGCTCCTTGTTGAGATGGACTCTTATGAGCCAGTCGTCTAGATATGGAAAAACATGAACACCTTCCTTGTGCAAGTGTCCTGCTATTACTGCTAGACATTTGGTGAAGACTCTGGGAGCAGACGCCAGTCCAAATGGTAGAACTCGTATTGGTAATGTTGATGGCCTACCATGAGGCGCAGGTATTTGCGATGAGGAGGGTATATTGGAATGTGAGCATAAGCATCTTGAAGATCCAGAGAACAAAGCCAATCCCTTTCTTGAAGAAGTGGAAGCATGGTGCCTAAAGACACCATCCTGAATTTCTCTTTCTTCAGAAATTTGTTGAGATTTCTGAGATCTAGGATGGGGCGTAGGCCTCCGGTTTTCTTTGGAATGAGGAAGTATCGGGAGTAGAATCCTCTGCCCTGCTGTGTCCGAGGCACTGGTTGAATGGCCTTGGATCTCAGAAGGGTGGATAATTCTGTTTGTAATTGATGAATTTGAGAATTTTGTTGTGGCAATATGTTGGTGGAAATTCTGGGGGAATTGAGGAAAAATTTAGTTTGTAACCTCGGGAGACTATGGAAAGAACCCATTGATCGGAGGTTATGTTTTGCCAGTTTGTGTGAAAATAAGATATTCTTCCTCCCACTGGCAGATTTGGCTTGGGATTGCAAGGTTGAGTCTGTCCTCTGGTGTTTTCCTCAAAAGCCTGTTGCAGGCCCTGTCTGTGCAGGAGGTTGTGGACGGGCAGGCCTGGATTGTCTGGCTTGGGATCCTGTGTTGGTCTGTTAGATCTACCCCTAGTTATTTGTTGGTAGTATCTGCGTGGCCTGTAGTAAGAGCGTCGCACATCTCTACGTGCAGGACGACGAGAAGGCTGAGTAGGAGGTTCTTGAGGGGTTTGAGACAGTTGCTTTAGTGTCTCAGTGTGATCTTTGAGTTGTTGTACAGCCTCTTGAATTTTATCTCCGAAGAGATTGTCACCAAGACAGGGAAGGTCAACAAGTTTATCTTGTATCTCAATCCTGAGGTCAGATGCCTTGAGCCAGGCCCATCGGCGAGCAGTGATTCCGGCTGCTGCTGTTCTGGAAGCAGTTTCGAAGTTATCATAAACTGCTCTCACTTCGTGTTTTCCTGCTTCCAGACCTTTTTATATGATTGCTTGAGCAGGCTCCTGGAATTGAGTGGGTAAGGAAGTAATGAATTGTTCCATCTCTTTCTAGAGGTTCCTCTGGTACTGAGTGACATAGAGTTGATATGCAGAGATTTTTGTGCTCAGCATGGAACTCTGGTAGACCTTCTTACCCATTGTGTCCAGGAATCTGTGCTCCCTGCCTGGTGGGATGGAGGAATGTGGGCGCACACGTTTAGATTTCTTTTGCGCTGATTCCACAACGACAGACTGGTGTGGCAATTGCTGTTTGTGGTACCCTGGAGCTGGTTGAACTATGTAGGTGGTTTCCACTCGTTTGTTTACTGCAGGTGTAGAAGCTGGGTGTTCCCAGATTCTTTTCTGAAGGTCCAGTAAGACTTCATGTACTGGTACTGCTAATACCTGTTTGGGTGGATCCACAAACTGTAATACCTCAAGAGTTTGTGCTCTTGTGACTTCCTCTGCTGTCAATTTAAATGGAATGGAGTCAGACATAGTTTAAATAAATGAGGAGAAGGAAAGATCTTCTGGGGGTGACTTCTTTCTTCAGTCAGGAGAAGAAGGATTAGACATGAATTCCTCTGAGGAAAATTGAGAGGGTTCATCATCCCAGGAGTCTTCTGAATCTTCTCTGTAAGGTATTTGAGGTGTTGGTGCCAGTGGGACATGAAGCCCTGAAGGTCCAGGCTGTGGGTCATCGATGAATACATCTGTAGATGTTGTTCTTGGTGTAATAGGTGGCAAGTTGTCGATGACATTCTGGTACCTTTTTTAAGAGGCGCCGATAAAATGCCTCATCCTGTATTTCTGGTGATTGATCAGGTGGTGGCAGGGTTGCTGTCGTTGGAATCATCGGTGGAATTTGAAATAACAGCGATGTAGGTTGTGTTTCTAGCCTCGGTGTGGTGGTTATAAAACCAGTCGAGAATTTTGGAGGAAAAAAGATGTCATCGACGCTATCACCGGCATCGATGTTGTAAGATTAGTCATCGGCATCGATACTGGAGGCATCAATAGTGATGGTGAAGGTATCGACATCGATGTTAGAGTCATCGGCATCAATGCTAGAGTCGATGCTGGAGGCACCGGCATCGATAAGGAGGGTATCGGCATCGAACCGGAGGTCGGCATCGACGGAATTGTCGGGATCTGCTGCTCTTGAAGAGCTTGTAAAACAGCCTATCTAATAAGTGTAGACAATTCTGGCTGTGATATAGGTGAAGACACCGATGGTGTGCACGGTGGCGGTGCTGCGATGTCTATCGATGACGTTGTTGGTACTGGTGACGGCGAAGGCCCAGTCACTGGCGTTTCCTGATTTTTAGGCCGCTTCGGCATCGATTCGTCCTGGGACAGCGATGCGGACGATGATGGACGTCGATGTCGATGTCGATGTTTAGTTTTTGGATGCTCTGTCGACTTTGTGAAGAGCACAGACGATGGAGAGGACGGATGATCACCGGATCCATCCGGACACGGTTTTTTGAGTAAGACCCTCTTTGCTGCTCCAGCCGGAGATGACCTCGGTGGTTTCGAGGGAGAAGGGATTAGCTGAAGAGAAAATAGGTGCTCCATTTTCTCTTGCCTGGCTTTTCGGCCTTTTACGGTCATCTCTGCACATTTGGCGCATGTACTGACATCGTGTTTCTCTCCGAGGCACAGTACACACTCCAAATGCGGGTCAGTTATGGACATATTTCGATTGCAGATGGGGCATTTTTTGAAGCCCGTCGCCATTTTTGAATCGACAGCCGTCGATGAACGAGTGTGTGTGTGTGAGAAAATTTTCTTCCGAAAATTTGAAAAAATATAGTACTCACCAGCCGGCGAGGTAGAGATTCCTATGACAGAATATTATCAAAATAGCTGACTTTTCAGTCAAAAGAGATTCCCAAACGCTAGGGCTATAGGTCCGCGGTGCGAACGGCAGCGCGGAAAAGTGAAGACTGAAGAGAGACACCTGTGGCAGAGAATATCATAGCATGCTGGGCATGCTCAGTGCCCTCACAGGGCCAGTCAAAAGTTTCTAGAAACTTTGACAGAAAGCTTTCCCGCCTGGGCTCCGTTCGGTGACGTCACCCATATGTGAGGACTAGCATCCTGCTTGTCCTGGGATAAATATGTATATTTGATGTTTGTAAGATGTCATGTGTCATGTGTATGAATACGAACTACTTGTGTACTTATATACTAACTTTATGCATGTCATTCCTTTGATAATTCACCCTGGGAATGGCGTGCATGTTATAAAATCTGATACTCATGCAAACATGCGAAAGCTGATTTCATATCGGCGTACGCATGTGTGCGCAGGTGCTGACTTGCGCATGCAAGGGCGGGATTTTAGTTACAAGCCCACGGCAACACAATCGGGCCTTTCTCAGTTCCCTCCCAGTCTGCTCCAATAAAGAAGAGGACTTGGAAGGAACATCCCTAACCCCCTAACTACCCTTTTTCCCTTTTCCCCTCTCTCCCCCAACCCCTAAAACCTACCTACCTACCTTATGGGCCAGATTTTATAACATGCGCGCGGGCGATTTCGGAGCGGCCTCGGACGGAACGGAGGAAGCCTGCATGGCTCGGCGTACGCAAGTTGCACAATTGTCCACCCCCTTGTGCGCGCCGACCCTGGGTTTTATAACATGCGCGTGACTGTGCACGCATGTTATAAAATCAGGCGTAGATTTGTGAGTGTCGGGTTGCACGCACAAATCTACACCCACGCATAGATATGAAAATCTGGCCCACTGAGCACATTTTTAAAACAGCCCAGCCATGGGTGTATCCCCCAATATGTGCAGAAGTACCAGCCTGTCTGAAAGGGGCGAGCCGGTGGGGGCATGGGCTCATTGGGGAGGGGCGAAGTGGGGGTTGGCTGGGACAGTGACCATTAGGCCCTGTTCTGGGGAAGTGCGCACACACATAACTTACCTCTGCTCCAAAGGAGCAGGTAAGTTTAAAAACAAAAAACAATAACTAGGTAGGTAGGGGATATGGGTCAGGAAGGAGAGGGCAAAGGTAGGAAAGCTAGGTAGGGATTTAAGGAAGTTCCCTCCCAGTCCACTCCTTAATTGGAGTGGACTAGGAGAGAACTGGGCAAAGGCCCAATGGTGTCGCCTCATGTACTTTAAAAAATTCACCCCCTACATGCCTAGTCACGATCCGGATACACATGTGCATGCAGGCATTGTATTTTATAACATGCCTGTGTTGAGGCGCGCATGTTATAAAATCAGCGTGTCCATGTGTGCGTGCTGGGAACTGCACGCACATGGATGCCTGCGTGTTTTTTTTTAATCAACTTTAAATTGAACGTAAAACATAAAACTAGATGCAAAAAACAACAACATTCTTAAAATGGAACAGAAAATATTGACTACATTGTACAGTAAAATCTAAAACTGTACTGGGAGTGGCAACACCCAAGAACTACCCCTTGCACATTTTCATGCACCTATGTTTTAGGCGCTATAAAGCTGAAAGATAAACATAATATTCTTATAAAATTGATCCTCTGTAATAAGTACAGACAAAAGTTAACCATTTTGTCAATTTATTTCTGTGTTTTGATGGTACAGTCTTTGACAACAGTGGTTTCTTTACTGTTAGTATCATATGCTTTTTAAAAGGAAGCGTGAATTGTTAGTAAAAAGGCCCATTGAGATTAAGGTGGCCTTTATTTATTTATTTATTTATTTATTTATTTATTTATTTAACTAACTGTTTTTCCTATGCTGGCTATACAAGCTTTGGCAGATCTAAGTGGTTTACAGGAGAACATACATATTTAAAAATACATTAAAGCAAAATAATAAAAATCACAGTAAAACAACATGTTTTAACACTTGTTGCATTTTAGTGAATTGGACCTATGAAACAGATCTTTGGTATTATAAATAAAGGCCTAATTTTAAGAAGCATTTACTCATGAAAACTTTGTTTTACTCTGGTAAATGTACTTTACTTAAGTAAGAGGGCTTTTGAAAATTGCTACATTATATACCATTGAGTTGTCTATAGGATTTACTTGCATGTGCATTTTACTCAAGTAAATGGCTTTTGAAAATTGGTATGATAGTATGTTACATTTATGTGCATAACTCTTTTGCAAATTACCTTTTAAAACTCTCTACGTTGACAAAGAAAAAAATAGATCATAAACAAATAAAGCAATAACTAAGAAATGAAATAAGGAAGAGTTCTGTTGACATTTGTTTTTATAATATGGCATTGAAAAGGCTTTGCCTCAATATCCAACCAAGAACAAGAAAAAAAGGATGTGAAGGGGACTATTATATGCAGATGTGTAATATGATTCTTAGTTGCTATAACGCATGCTGAAGGACTGTGCACTGTAATGGCCCTACCTCTGTTCACGAAGTAAGCATCATGGACCAATACGATAAGGGATATAGGAAGATATCAACTAAAGGAAAAAAAGTGTTTTCTTCTGTAAGATAACTTACCTTGTATGTAGTTCCAGATTTAATGAAATTTTTTTCCAGTATATTATCAAGTGCTGGATCCAGTTCTTCCAATATATCCTCAATAAGAAGGGGTCGTCCCAATGAAAGGCTATCCTCGAGGTGAGTGCGGAAATATTTGTGGTTAAGTGATGTCACCTTAAAAATAATAAAGGGTTTGGCATAATTGTGGAGCTCCTAAAAGTTCTAAGAAAATCACACAGAAGGTACAAAAATGGTTCTAGTCCCACAACCATGCTAACAGATCTCTTATAATACCTCCCTTTCTTTCCACTTAAATTGTGCGCTCTGGGTCTCAGATGACTTGATTGATTGCCTTTTCTGCCTGTGTGTGAGTGTGTGTGTGTGGGGGGGGGAAGGGGGGGGTAAGAATCAGAACTGCTCGCTTTGGTGAAAACTCCATAGGTACTTTTTCCTGCATGGGCTGTTGTTTTGATTATTGCCCACATAAAAGCTACCCAGAGAGATTGCCCCTGAATTTTCTGAGCAAAATTTTTCCTTTGGAAATTACATGAGCAGGTTTGATTATTCAAACCTAGTTCCTCTCTTACCCCCAGGAATGCCTACAGAATCCATGGGTAAAAGCATGTGCCTACCCCATCTTTTAGCCATAGATGGGGTAGGCAATTGTTGTTGTAGCATGCTTTCAACTCTTTTGTTGGAAAAGCACAATATAAATAAAATGATCATTATAATGATGATGAAGAAATCATCAAAACCCCCACTTCTGCATAAAATGCATTTTTACCTATGGAAAAGGCTCTCATTATTACCCTCTAGCTTATTTTGCTTACTTTGTCTAGGGCTGCGTACACTATATTTATTTATTTATTTGTTTTATATACTGAAGTTCGTGGGAAACATCACATCGGTTTACAATATACTAAAATATAAAATACACAATTCAAAATATACAGTGAAGTACATAATTTGTTAAAAGAAATATTTAGATAAAATAAAATTTTCTAACAGCATCTAAGAGAGCAATTACTAAAATAGATAAAATAAGATTTATCCGAAATTAGAGGATATATAGAGCTGTCATCTTTGATTATGCATAAGTTTGCTGGAATAGCCAATAGAGATGTGAATCTGAACCGGAATCGGTTCCAATTCTGGGTTCGGGGACTATCGGGGAATTTTTTCGTGCGGTCTGATCGTTTTTTTTTTTTTAATCGGCTGCGCCCGAGCCGCTAAACAAAAAACCCACCCTAACCCTTTAAAACACATCCTTTAGCTTCCCCCACCCCCCAAACATTTTAAAAGTAACTGGTGGTCCAGTAGGGGTCCCGGGAGCGATCTCCCGCTCTCGGGCCATCAGCTGCCACTAATCAAAATGGCGCTGATAGCCCTTTGCCCTTACCATGTGACAGGGTATCCGTGCCATTGGCCGGCCCCTGTCACACGGTAGGAGCACTGGATGGCCCGTGCCATTTTTAAAGATGGCGCCGGCCGTCCATTACTCCTTTTAATATTTATCAGTCCTGAGTGACTAAATTCAGCAAGATGGGGATAGGGGTTAAATTGGTGAAAGCAAGTTATATGGCCAGCACTGATTTCAGCACTAGTTGCCAAACTTGGCTGGCCAAACCTAGGGGCATAGATAGCTAACAAATCTATTCAGCTATCCCTGCATCTGGCACCAGCAATCCCCCCTTTTTCCTGTCTGATCTGCTAAAAAATAACTGTGGCCCGACATTTCCATCCTCCCTCCCTCCTTCCCACCCAGACTTGTAAAAACTGGGGAACCTAACTCTCCCCCTTCCTCCTGCCTGATGCCTTCACAAAAACTGAGGCCAGATAGCCCTCCCAGTCCCTGTGGCACAACATGATTGGCCTGTGGCTTTTAAGTGGCTTTTATTTACAGTGAAAACAAAAATACATCAGCATTCTTCAATGACAGTATCAGCCAGAAGTAGGCCAGCTATATTAAAGGAACTGCCTTGCCCCTTTACTCACAAATAAGACAGCTATGTTACAGGAGCTTCTTTCTCCTGGAGACTCTGGGGCCTGACTGTTCCCACCTGGGCTCAACTCTTACATTTGCTCTCAGGCAGAACTGCCCTTGGAGTTGACTTCCTTTTTGATTCTTTTAAGGTGCACCAGGCTGAAAAGGAATGTCTACCTTGCACTCCTTTACATACCCTTCCCATCAGCTTGACCTTGTTAGGACAAGCGTCTGCCTCCTTTTGGGTTACCTTCATTTTCTTTTTCCACCTTGTGTTCCCCCTTCTAGTAGGCAGGGATGGGACGGGGACCCCTCAATCTGTAAACCTTTTTGTACTTTTCTAGCAGAATTTCAGGGACCGATTGCCAAAGACTTCTCTTTTAATTTCTCCAGGTTTACTCTCGTACACTTTCTCTAGGGAAACAGTCAAGAGATTCTCGGATGCTCATGGTATTATTTGATCTAACAAATCCCAAAAAATTGCCTTTACCAAATGCTTTTAAACTTGTTGAAATCTTTAATACAGGTAAATTATCCCTCAAACTGAGAAAAAGACCTCAGAACCAAGAATGCATTGTTTTTAGAAACATGAAAACAGGCTTTGGTAGCTTAATCACAGGCCAAAAAACCTATATATCCTCCCAAAGTTTATAAGAGCAAAAATATTTATTTTTTTATTCTTATTTTATCTTAATTATTTAAAATCTTATCTTAGTGCGATGTACTTTTAAATTCAGGATTGCTTAGCCACTGACTTTGGCCAGCATTTCATTGTCATAGCTACTTCAGGGCAGTACAATATATGAGAATTCAGCACATCTTAATCTCTGAGTTGCTTGTGTCAATGGCTAAGCAAACCCAAATTTAGAAGCACATCACATTAATAGTTTTTAAATAATTAAGGCAAAATAAAAAAAAAAATATATTTTTGCTCTAATAAAATTTTAGGAGGATATGGAGGTTTTTTGACCTGTGATTAAGCTACTAAAGCATGTTTTCATGTTTGTAAAAACAATGCATGCTCTGGTCTGAGGTCTTTTCCTCCATTTGAGGGATAATTCAGCTGTACTGGAGATTTCAACAAGTTTAAAAGCATTTGATGAAAGCAATTTTTTGGATTTGTGTGCTAACTTTGGCCCTCACCTGCCTTCTCTGGTTTGACCATTTGATCTAAACCAACAGGCAACATGGCATACATCATTTCATTTACACATTCAACTCTAACTTTAGTGTTCAGCAAAATACTAGCCTGGTTAACAAACCCTTGTCTCCCCCAAGTCCACAGAGGCTTCGAATTCCAATCCAGCTTCCTGTCTAGCTGGCTGCTTGTTTCAAGGGATAACTCATCTATTCCTAGGTGCACACTGCACAGCTTCTGGACCTCTGCCCAGGGAGACCTCTGCTAGCTGGAGTAGGGAACTGCCACTGCTCTCGCTGAGCAATCGCCTGTCAGTCTGAGTCCCATGGATGCTCCTTCTCTGGATTTTCTTCTTTCCCCTTGTTGTCACTCACAAGAGTCCCTTCTAGACCTGGTATGCCATGCATTGCTTTGCTCCCTTTGACTTCCTTATATTTGGTGTTCATCTCTTTAAAGCTGGCCTGTTCAGCCAATGGTCTCAGTGAGACCCACACAGCAAAGCCTCACTCTGGGCTTTCCTGCACCCATGCTACAGTCACTGTAGGTTCAACCTCATGACTCCCAAGGCAACAGAAGTTTTTGTATTTCTGTCTTTAAAGTGGTGACCTCCTCTTCTTCCTCGCTCAGTCCTGCCAGAGCCTGGGTTTGTCTTTCACTTGCAGTCAAGTCAGTGTCCTTGTGGATGTCCCTCTCAGTAGTGTAGAATAGTGAATTGCATATATCCTGCACATGTAGCTATAGCACTATGAAGCACTATGATCACTGAGCTTACCAGAGAATCATCCAGCACGGATGACATCATTCCTGGGAGACGGAACTAACTTTGCAAGAGGCCTCTGGCCTGCAGTAAGAGCACGTACATGTACACATGCTAAAATATATATCGATTAGCTATTAAAGGTAATGGGTGTGGATTATGCAGATGTCTGGTATCAGCAATCCCAGGACCCTTATAAGTCTGAGCACACACGTTAGAGCACTGGGCAGATTCTGAATTATACACCATTTGCTTTGTATTCACTTCTTCCCCGGGGAAACCACGCCTTTCCCCTTTTCCCCATTAATAAACCTTTCACTGCATAACTTCTTTGGAGCTGGTATTCATTGAATTATTGGTCAGAGGTTATCACCATTAACAGTAGTGCTGGGTCTGGTGCCACCTGCATCTTCCTCCTGCACACCCCAGTCTTCACCATCCCCTGCATCAACACAGCCTAGGTCTTTTCCTGGTCTTGGCTTGGGTGTCACAGGAGTCCGAGGGATACCCCAGATTCCAGTAGTTTGTATGACTTCCATTCACTGTACCTAGGAAGCTTGCTGCTTTTTCAGATGTTCTTGCAGAACTTGCTGCTCGGCTGCTCAAGAAGGCAGAGCAATTCCCAACTGCCGCTGTCCCTGCAGGAGGGTTTGAAGCAGAACTTCCAGACTAGCTCACTTGTGCTCTCTTGCAAGAAAGGCTGGCTGCTTTTAAAGGACCAAACCCTGCCTTGCTTTACTCCTTTCTTTTCTTTTTGGAAAAGGACAAACCCCTGCTCAGAATACATAAACTGTCCACTTCTTTTTTCTGGAGGGGGTGGAAAAGAAAAAAAATCCCTGTTTATCCAGCTCTAACTCACTTTTTATCCCTCCCTCAGGCAGAGCTACAGTCCTTAGCCTACTATTTTTAACTCTCAAGGCTGCTTCTGCAGCCACTCAGGAATCACTAGCTTGCGAGGTAAGGGGAAGTTCTTTGAGGGGACTTAGTCTGGTAGTGTGGATTTTCAGTGGTAACCATTTGAAAACTATAAATCTAGCTGACCATGTTTTAGCTGGCAGAGTCTCTGTCTGACAATGCAGCCAGCACACACAATATGGGTATGTTAGTACACACGTATGGGGGAATTTTAAATCCCCGGCGCGTGCCAATACCGGCAGATACATGTGTGGCTGGGCCGCGCATGCACTGAGTACATTTTCATAGCAGCCTGGCCATGTGGCAGTGCCGGTTTTTTTGTAAAGGGGAGGGCTGGGGTGGGGCAGAGGTGGGTCAGAGGCCGGCCAGAACAGCGCCATTAGTTGCTGTCTCAGAGAAGTGCACCAGTTCGCCGGTGCATGGAACTTACTTCTGCTCAGGAGAGCAGGTAAGGTCAAAAACAAAAAAAATTAGGTTAGTTAGGGTGGGTTTAGAAGTCAGGGTGGAGAGGAGAAAAAGGAGGAAGGTTAGATAGCAGTTCTGGAAGTTCCCTCCCAGTTCGCTCCTTTATTGGACGGGACTGGGAGGGAACTGGGGAAAGGCCCGATCGTGTCACCGTGCGTTCGTTAGAAATTCCCACCCTTGCACACACGTGTGCTGATATAAAATCGGGCACACATGCATGCATGGACTGCTGATTTTATGACATGTATGCCTCACCGCACGCATATTAAAAAATTGGCATGTCTATGTGCACGTACCAGGAACCGCACACACATGGATGACCATGCATCCTTTTTAAAATCTACCCCATATTGCACAGAAGCAGGTTCAACAAATATACATGAAAATATATGTAGAGATTTCAAAATTAAATCTCAGTCTGTACTTTCACTGCCCTGACCTAACTCCATCTCTTTTTTCACCCAACTCTTACTTACCGTGTATCTACATATGGAAAGCAATAATCAATCAGTATGGAGGAACCCTCTGCTGCTGAGCCAGAGCCTGATTTATGAACATTGCAGCATTTAAGCTTAAGTTCCTTTTGACTGCTGTTAACAGAGATTTTATTCTATCACTGATCCAGTGCTCTTTTCCACTAAGTGGCAGATGGGGAAATATATTTACTAAAGACCCTGTGTGAGAGTAGGGCAAACAAACAAAGAAAAAGTGCAGTTTAAACTGAGCTGGGCAATACTGGGAACTCTAAAAGTTTAGAAAGATTGTGCTGTATTTAAAAGCTACCTTATTGCGTATAAAATGAATTAGGTTAAACAGAGTGGACAGCACAGTTGAGGAACATTCCTTTTCTTAGGTGATAGGAATAGGAAAAGCTGAACACCTATTACTAAAATACAGATTGTGGCTTATTTGTTTCTGTGAAGATATTAAAATCAACTTGGGCAAACGTGGCTACTGGGATATAAAGGAATAATACCTCCAGGTGGTAAATACTAGTATGGCTGTTTGAAGCTTAAAAGGATCAGGTGTGATAGTCAGAGACAAGGAAAGCCAGTAATTTATTTCCTCCAGAGATGCGCTGCTGGAGAAGCTGCAGTGTGAAAGCTTGTGCATTCAATCTCCAGAGAGCACTAAAGACTTGCCCGTACTTGTCAGCTGTTCCTTTTTCCCCAAAGTAGGCTGAAGGCAAATAGTTTAGTTTGAAGCCTTGCTCTTGTCTTATTGATTGTTGGAAGTGAAGAAGGTTACAGGGAAACCACAGGGAACTAGCACCATTGTTAGCAATTAAGCAATAGCTACTGAATGCTTTGTGATGTTCAAAAGGCAACATATGTATATTGTTTGGGGAAACCCTGTGACTGAAGGAAACATTGCAACTGTTCCAAGTTTAATAAATCCTTAAATGTGAGACTTAAGGAGTGGAAAGTTATTGATAACAATAGTGTGGATTACATCAAGTGCTTTAAAGGATTAAATAAGGAAATAAAACAAAGGTGGTTTCAAGGTGGTTTTCTTTTCAAGAGGAAGATGAAATAAACATTGTAGAAGTGGTAATTGAAGGTGGAACCTTATAGGAGATAGGGAAGATTAAATTGTTGCGGAAGTAGACCCTTAGGCCGAGGGGGAGTTGGCACAACCTGCAAAGAGGAGCCCTGCAGGTCCCTCACTGTTGGCTGAAGCAGAGGCCCAACAGGAGCTTCATTAATACCAGCCCTCGTTCCTCTTAAGTTGAGCCCTCGGGTGCCATGGCCAGCTGGACTTCGGCATGGGCCTCTGTGGAGGTGAAGATCTGTTGCATAGAAGATGATGCAGGTTAGCACCGTAAGAGAAGGCAGTCAGGTCAAGCAGCGGTCTGGGCAGTCAGAAACAGAGTCAGGTTCAGTCTGTGGTCAGAGGTTGGCAGAGTACTCTCAAGGTCGAAGTCCAGGCAGAGGGTCAGGCCAGGTGGAGATCAGACAACAACGATAAGCAGGCAGAGGTTGGAGGCAGGTGGAGGTCAAACAGTGTCAAGTCCAAGCCGGGATCAGAAGCCAGAAGTCCAAACCGAGGAGAAGGAACAATAAAGGATGAAGAGTCACAAGAACAAGGAAGAACACTGAAAGGTGGATGAGGAGGACTGACCAGGAAGACAAAGGCTCAAGATGAAGACATGGAAAGCAGAGTTGCTTACCTGTAACAGGTGTTCTCCCAGGACAGCAGGATGTAGTCCTCACATATGGGTGACGTCATTAGGTAGAGCCCTATTATGGAAACTTTTGTCAAAGTTTCTAAAAACTTTGACTGGCACACTGAGCATGCCCAGCATGCCATGATCCCTGTGTCCACAGGGTCTCCCTTCAGTCTCGTTTGTATCAAAGAAGTGCGAGCGAAAAATAAAATAACAAAATGTAAGCAGTCCCAACTCCGCGGAGTGGCAGGTGGGTTTCTTGAGGACTATATCCTGCTGTCTGGGAGAACACCTGTTACAGGTAAGCAACTCTGCTTTCTCCCAGGACAAGCAGGATGGTAGTCCTCACATATGGGTGATTAGCAACAGGCCAACAGAAGACAACTCATGTGACAGGCACAATAATTGGGGTGCTATTGGCAATGATGAGGCAGCCTGAAATCACAGCAGATGGTTGTGGAAGGAGTTGGGCATTATAATGGAAAAACATTTTTCAAGACAGATTGTCCAAAGGCAGAGTCTTGACGGCCTTCCTTATCTAAGCAGTAGTGGGCTGCGAATGTGTGAAGAAAGCTCCATTTCACAGCCTAGCAGATGTCGGCAATTGGTACTGAATGATAGTGGGCTACCGACATTGCCATGGCCCTTACAAAATGTGCCTTCACTCATCCCTGGAGAGGAAGGCCTGCTTTCTCATAGCAGAATTAGATACAGTCTACTAGCCAGTTGGAGAGAGTTTGTTTGCCCACTGCAACTCCCGGTTTGTAAGAGATCTGGGCGTCTACATAGACCAACACCTAAGTTTCAAACCCCACATCAAAAATCTACTAAAGGGGGGGTTTCTATAAACTCAACATCATAAAAAAACTCAAACCCCTCCTCCACACCCACGATTTCCGCACAGTCATACAGACCACAATGCTCACAAAACTAGACTATTGCAATTCCCTATTACTAGGACTCCCCGCCACCACCATCAAACCCCTCCAAATTCTACAAAACTCCATGGCCAGAATCATAACAGGCACACAAAAAAGGGAACACATCACCCCCGTACTAAAAGACCTACATTGGTTACCCATTTCCTTCCGCTCACAATACAAAACCCTCACCATCCTTCACAATTCTCTACACAAACATAATCATACCTGGCTCGACGAAATGCCTCGTTACCGTTCATCCGACCGACCCACAAGAACAACCCATGCAGGTACCCTACACACCCCGTCCCTAAAGGCAGCACATTCTACTCACACCAGAGAGAGAGCCTTCTCAGTCGCTGCCCCCCACCCTCTGGAACTCCCTCCCCACCCTCCTACGCCAAGAGACATCCCTGCAAACTTTCAAGAAAGGAGTCAAAACATGGCTTTTCCGACAGGCCTATCCCGACACAAACCAAATCTAATCTCTCCCCAGCCCCCTCTGTCCGAATTTCCCCCACCCCTTCCCATGTTTCCCCCGCTTCCCCCCGCACCACCCATGGATACCCTAGAAGAAACTACATTCCCCCTACGGCTTAATTTATTTTTTGATCATGATCGGTTAATGTGTCCTTATTGTAAGGAATAGTATTTTGTTCCAAGGTTACATCGTTATGGTTTTACTTTTATTTTATTCTTTGTACATTGTTTTTGTTTTATTGTTTTATTGTATCACCCACCTGAGTTCTTTGTAAACCGGCATGATGTGCTGCACGAATGTCGGTAAATAAAAGTTAATAAATAAATAAATAAATAAATGACATAGGATGTGCGCACGCTCCGCATGATGTACCAGCAAGGGTGCGAACCTCGGGGGTGTCCCCCTGAACTGATGTCTTCCGCTTCCAATATAAAAGATCTCAGAAATTGCTAACGGATCGAGTTAGCAAAGGGTTTCGCTACCTAAGCTACTCTGCCTCCTCGGACTTACCAGGGGAACCTTCTCCTCAGGGGCCTCGCTCTCTTTTCTCTATTTCAGATTGCCGATAGGAACCAGTACTCGCTCCTCGAGGGCCCATGTTCCTGAACACTCTGAAGATTCTCTACTGCCTGGAAGCTATCACAGATACAGACAACTGTGAGTTACCATTGTTCTCTCAGAGCTTTCCCTGGAACCAGGTACTCGCTCCTCGAGGGCCTAACCCTTTCCAGCTACTGAGCTTTCTAAAGACCTTATGTGAGATCTGTCATCCAGTTCTCGCTATGAACACAGTATACCTGTCTACTCACTATCTATAGTTTCTCTACAGCTCAGCTACCCTGGGATTGTGGTTCCAGTACCTGAGGGACTTCAGCCCTGTCGGGCATAGCAGCTCACTACTGCCACCTCTGGTGGTTCTACTACTTGTCTAATAAAAGAATTCTGTTTCTGTCTCCATACTCAAGCCTAGCCGGTGGTCCCTATCAGGATATCCTCCTGGTGGCGCGGTCATCTGCCATCGGCCCAAGGATTCACCTATCTACATTCCTCTACAGCTGAGTGTCTTCTCCAAGCACTCCACTGGTAACAGGTGGCTACTCCTTTCCTACCAGGAGTCTTCAGCAACAGATTCATAACAGCTTGCTAACTCCATCTCCTTCTGGAGCTAGTACACAACAGATTGCTACTCCAAGCTCTAACACAGAGCTTTCCTAACAAGATTGCTAACTCCTCCCCTTCATAGGAGTTTAACCATAACAGAGTGCTAGCTCCTCCCTCCAGAGGAGCTCGCACATAACAAGAATGCTAACTCCTCTCCTCTCAGGAGTCGAAGCATAAGATATTGCTAACTCCCTAGCAGATCCTTAACAGATTGCTAACTCCTATCTGATGCCTCCGCTCATCCAGCATCAGATCCATAACAAGAAGGCTCCGAGAGGAGGTTGATTTAGGTCTCAATGGGATCAGTGCCGAAGTGGTATTAGAGTCCCCATTGCCTCTCGAGGATCCTGGGATAGGTATAGGGGCCCATGGAGGCTCAGACGAACGAGTCAATGTCGATGACTTAGGCTGTCATTGGTAGGGTACCGATGAGGGCAGCGAGGCGGTGTTGCAATGGTGCAAATATCGATGGCTCCGGTGTGGTGCCAGTATGGGGGCCGGCATCGATTGAGGTTGTAGACTCCGGAAGGCATCGAGGACAGCCTGGTGGACGATGACGTTCAGCTCCTCCCCGGAAGTTGGTATAGGTAATGCAGCTACAGGGGGAGGCAGGCTAGGCATTACTGGCACTTCCACAGGGATCTGTGGTGGCTCAGTACCTGACACCGGTGTCAGTGGGGAACGCCTCGGTGCCTTGGGTGCAGTAGAGCATGGAGACTCTTGTACCCAGGCCCAGTTTGCAACTGGCTCGATGGATATTGAAGCCGATGTGGTACCAGTGCCGGCACTGAATGTGGAACCCTGTTGGTGCTGGTGACGATGTTTCCCTCGGTGTTCAGCCCAGTCATTCTCCAGCTCCAAGGAAGCTGCCACCGATGTCCATGATGGTGTTGGTGATGGACGGTTACCATGGCAATGACAATGTTTCCCTTGGTGCTTGGTCCGGTCATTCTCCAGCACCGAGGAAGATGCCACCGATGTCGTGGATGGCGTCAGTGACTGATGGTTACCGTGCTGGTGACAATGATTACAACGGTGCTTGGCCTGGTCATTTTCCAGCACTGAGGAAGATGCCACCGCTGTCCTGGATGGCATTGGTGACATCTACTCCAATGTCTGAGTCTTTGCCTGCCTTGAGTCATCATCTAAATCCTCGTCCTGTGTCTTGTCCTCGTCTGCCTTGTCCTCTATCTGACCTACTGCTTCCCGCTGCTCCCTAGTGGCAGTCTGAAAGGGCTTGGAATGGTCAGAGGACCATTCAGAGACCACCATTGCTTTGGTGGTCTCAAGAAAGTGTGCAGGCTCAGTCAAGGCTCAGGTAAGGATGTTTCACCGCAAGGGCACACATTTCTTTCCATGCTGGACAGCGCCCCCTGGTGCTCTCATCCATCGCAGCACAACAAATTCTCATGGATTTTTAGTTGGATTTTCCTGCAATAGGAGTCCTCTATCTCCTGCTAAGGATTTTTAGTTCAGCTTCTTTTCAGACAGGTTATAGATTTCAAGTTGGACTTTCATGCAGATGGGAGCCCTTTGCCTTTTTTCCTGTACAATTTTACCTTTATTTATTGGAAAGGATTTGGGAATTTTCCCTTCTGGGGTCAGCCTCCCACCTGATCTGATTCTGCTTCATTTTACTCTTTTAATCCATTTTGGAAAATTCCCTGTCAAAGTCTGGTCCCCCTTGTTGTAGTGGATTGGGGCATCCCTGTGTTCAAGGTTGGATCACAGGGTAGGAAAGATCTGCAATGCACTCTCTTTCCTTCAGAGGATTGTCTTGATAGTAACCTAATGCAGAGGAGTTTCAGTTTTATATTAGTTGCCTTTTTGTATTATCTCCTCTGTTTGAGGCAAGGAAGTTTTTCCACCCTTCCTGTCTCTGTTATATTTTTCCTCTTTTTGTAAGAGACTATTTTTATTCTACCTGGAGCTGAGTGCCCTTGATACCAGGGACTCAGCTACCAATTATATTGGAAAGAGATGTCTTTCACTCTGAAGGAACCTAAAGGTTGGAGAAATCATTCTAAGATGGAGTTCTGCCCATTGTAGAAAATAGGAGTTGAAGGTACTTTTCTAAGAACTGTGTGTGCTGCTGACTCAAGTGAGAGATGCTTGAAAGGAGAGTGCTCTTCTGGCACTGCATGAGGAGAGTTCAAGTGGATAAGAAGACTTCAGGAAATGTATGAAAACTGGGACTATGTTCTGATAAAATATTGGTACTTAATTCTGACCACTCCACAGTGGGGGGAGAGAAGACGAGAAAATTGAGACATGGAAAGGGGATTGAACTATCTTCAATCTGAATAACTAGAGAAATCTGAGCAACTGGAGTAACTGGGGAGAGAAGGAAATCAAGTGTTAAGAAGTATTCTTCCAAAGGAATTCATAGTCTTTGCTATGATAATGAGGTCACAAGTTTATTAATCCATCTACTGTATTATTATTTATTGACTTTATTTTTAACAAGAAATGAAGCTGTTTTTATTCTTCTATCATCTAATGAGCTATCAGTAAAAGAAGTTGGAAACCACTCTGCTTCTCAGTGTGTTTTGTGGCAGAAAAGACTGTGATAATTGTTAATACTGTTTGCAAGGACAGAGAGAGCTTGTATTGGAACTTTTGCAAAATGGCCTTGGAACTATAATTCCCCTCCTCCGACATTGGGAGCCTTGGAACTCACAAACTGTAATTGCTATCTGTGGAGAAACCAGAAAGGGTCCATCTCTCTTTCCTATGTGCCCCTGGGTGCAAGTAAAAGGATCCATCCTGCCCAGGGGTTACATATAAGACAGCCACATTTATTCAGCAGTGTGGCTGTGCCACTGAATATCTTGGCCAAGTTAGCCAGATAAGTTTATCCATCTAACTTTTTCAGCTGGATAGCATTCGAATATGGACCACAATGTTTAACGTACGCAGTCACCACTTACTCTCAGCGTGTGGCGTCCTCTATTCCCGTCCTCCCTTTTCCCCGTTTGTTCTTTCCTCGTGCTAATTCTAAATAACATCAAACACTTGACAACTGTTGTTTGGTGTAACAAGGCCGCAGCTTTTATTGTTTAACAACATGTATAATACCTTCCTGGTATACCCGAGCCGATGAACTGCCTCTGACCGCCTGCCATAACCAAGCCAGGCGTCATGTAGCCAGGATCCCCCGCCGCGTGACCTCACCCTGGCGGGGGTCCCGCCCTAGGCGCTTTTCCTCGCGCCCCGCCTTATCGGCGCCTCCCCTGGCGCTGACGGCTCACACTCAGTCTGGTAATGCCGCCGGCATCCCCTACTCACTATTTGACCGGCCCGGGTAACCGCCTTCCCCTAAGCTGCGACATCACTCTGATCGTGTACTTTATAATTTCTAGAACTAATAAAACGCTAAATTAACCTGAAGTAACCCTTATTAACCTCGTTTTCCCTCTTGCTTCCCGCCTTCCTGTAGGGTGGGTGGGTGGGTTTCGCCTCCCGGTCAGGCTGGAAAAGGGGGCTGGGGATGTCCCATTCGCCCCTTTAAGGGGTCGAGAACGTCATCAGTCGGCGCCGCGAGCGCCTTCTGATGACGTCTTGCCCATCTCCCTTACTCCCCCTTTTCCTTTCGCGGACCGCCCTCCTTCGAGGGTGGCGCGCCCGTTATGGGGCGGGCTCGGGCCAGTAAGCCCGGGCCCTCCTATTAACGTACGCAGTCACCACTTACTCTCAGCGTGTGGCGTCCTCTATTCCCGTCCTCCCTTTTCCCCGTTTGTTCTTTCCTCGTGCTAATTCTAAATAACATCAAACACTTGACAACTGTTGTTTGGTGTAACAAGGCCGCAGCTTTTATTGTTTAACAACATGTATAATACCTTCCTGGTATACCCGAGCCGATGAACTGCCTCTGACCGCCTGCCATAACCAAGCCAGGCGTCATGTAGCCAGGATCCCCCGCCGCGTGACCTCACCCTGGCGGGGGTCCCGCCCTAGGCGCTTTTCCTCGCGCCCCGCCTTATCGGCGCCTCCCCTGGCGCTGACGGCTCACACTCAGTCTGGTAATGCCGCCGGCATCCCCTACTCACTATTTGACCGGCCCGGGTAACCGCCAAGACGCGAGGTAGGTAACCCCTTGCCTCGCGTCCCCCCACTAACCTAACTAGCTGCGGCCTTTTTCTTCCTTGTATGACCCGCTTCGATTGCGTCCTGTAACATATTATTGAATATATCATACCCTATGTCCGACAGGTGTATCCCGTCGTCCCTGAACAGTCCTGGACACTTGTCTTCTGCCCATTGGTGTCTTATCTGCTGAGTCCCGCTTTTGCCTGCCCATTTCTCCAACTGTCTGTTCACTTTCTTTCTCCCTCTATTCCATAACTTGGATTCGGTCCACTTGGGCCTCGGTATGATCTCTGACCAAATCACTGCTGCCTTTGGGTATAAACCTGCTATTGTTTTTAAGTCGTCTTTCACTGCTTGGATTAATCTTTTGCAATTCAATGAATTCAAATCATTGCCCCCCAGATGTACTATTATCACTTCTGGAGCCGCCTTGGATTCCCTTAGGCGCCGTAATAGGGGCAATAATTGTTTCCATAGCATGCCGGGTTTTCCTATCCATGTAACGCTCCACCCCTGTGGAACCAGGCCTAGGTGCTGTCCATAAGGCCGCTCCCTCGCTCTCTTGGCCGCCCATCTTATGTATGAGTGGCCAACGATCCAAGCTGTCCGCTGCGCCCTCTGTTGCTCTGGAAGATAGAATTAACAAGTTGATTAGTACGATTAAGAGCTACCCTGTCCAGCCGCACATATGTGTCAACTGCGTTTGATCTCCATCTCCCGATCTTTTTTATCGTGTCCTTGTCCAATCCCGCCTGCGCTGCACTTGTAGCTGCTCCTATTCGGAACGAGTGCGAGCTGAATTTATTAATGTCCCATTTTAATTTGTTTGCCGCTGTTTTCAGTATGGCTATCAGCTGAAATTTTGTTAGCGGGGAGCCGTCTTGATGTATCAGCAGGTGTTTCCTACCCGCTGGGCGTGTGTCTAAGTATTCCCTGGCATTCGCGATTGGGCAGGTGTTACAACCCGCGACTGGCTTGAGCGTTAAGGTGGAGCCTTTTTCTTGCTGATCGGTCTTGGATCTGATTATAGTTATCCGGAGGATCTCCGCTGTACATAGCACGTTTTTTATCAGTAGTCCGTTCTCGCCCTCGTCTTTTTTGTTACGGGCCACCAGTTCGCTGATTCGAAAGGCTCCGTAGAATGCCAACGAGAAGGCTAGCCTGAATAGCTTGGTCTCGAATGCCGATTTGCAGATTGTTTCTAGGGCTACCCATAACGCGTTCAGCCTGTGGTGCGTAATGGGATGCCTGTCATCCCTTTTTGGGCCTATTTTCTTTGCCCAACCTGCGAGCAACTTCTTCACTAAGAATGATTTTGTTGGGTCGCCCCATCCGAATGCTTTAAGGAAGAATGCTGCGCCCGCGAGGCGCTTGACCACGGCATTCCTGGACATTCCGCTTTCCTTTGCTGTAACGATGAATTTGATCAATAGCTCCTCGCTGACGGGTCCCTGTGACCCTCCGATCGTTCCGAGAAAACTGGCGACTTCGTCGAAACTGCGTCGGTATGATGTCCATGTTGCCGGGGCAACTGATCTCTGGAGTAAGTCTCTTGTTATTGAAGACCAATTTGCCATAATCGATGTGGCATTGTTGTTGCTGTCTCGTCTGCCGCCGGAACCTGTTTGCGAAATAGATGCCATTTAGCGCGCGACAATGCATCAGCCGCGCCATTTAGCACCCCTGGGACGTGTCTCGCCCTTAAGGTTATGTTATTACGCAGCGCCTCCAGCACTATCTCTCTTAGTAAGTTGACTACTCTCTGGCATTTTGCTGATTGCGCATTCAGCACGTGGACGACTGCCTGGTTGTCGCACCAGAAGATTATGTGTCGGTTCCTGAGTTTGTCGCTCCATAGTACCAACGTGACCCATATTGGAAATAGTTCTAAGAAGGTGATATTTTTTGTCAATCCCTTCTCTCTCCATTCCTCTGGCCAAGGTTCGGCGCACCACGCTCCTTGGCATAAGGCGCCAAATCCCCATGTGCCTGATGCATCCGTTTGTATGTTCAGATCCTGGTTGGATAAGGGGGGGTCCTGGATAACTGCGATGCCGTTGAAATTGACTAAGAAGTCGTTCCATATCCTAAAGTCCTCCCGAATTTCTTTCGACACGCGTAGGTAATGATGTGGCTTCTTTAACCCGACCGTTGCGGTTGCCAACCTTCTCATGAATGCTCTGCCCATGGGTATCACTCGGCACGCGAAATTGAGGGTTCCTAAGATGCTTTGTGCCACTTGTAGCGTAATTTTCTTTGCGGTTCCCGTTTGTTGCATCATGTTGCGCAGTTTATCTACTTTTTCTTCCGGTAATCTTGCTGTCATTCGCAAGGAATCCAGCTCAATTCCCAAGAACGATATTGTTGTTACTGGACCTTCCGTCTTGTTGCTGGCTAGCGGTACGCCCAATTCGGCTGCTACTGTCTGGAAGTTGGCGAGTAGACTGCCGCATGCGTCGGAATCTCTGGGTCCCACGAATAGAAAGTCATCTAGGTAATGTATAATATTGTTTGAATCTGCTTTCTTAGCTACCACCCAATGCAGGAAGGAGCTGAAAAGCTCGAAATAAGCACATGAGATGGAACATCCCATGGGCATGCATTTGTCGAAGAAGAATTGGCTGTTAAATGTGAACCCTAGTAGGGGAAAGCTATCTGGGTGAACTGGGAGCAACCTGAAAGCGGATTCTACATCCGCTTTTGCCATCAGTGCTCCTCTTCCGCAAGACCGAAGCAGTGCCAATGCGGTATCGAAAGATGCGTATTGCACTGAACAATCTTCTTGCAGCAGGTGGTCGTTTACGGATTTGCCTGGCGGGGATGACAAATTTAGTATGAGTCGGAACTTTCCTTTCTCCTTTTTTGGGATTACCGCTAGTGGTGATATGAACATTGATTGGAATGGCCGTTGCGCAAATGGGCCTGCTATCCTTCCCAATTCTAATTCTGTTTGCAGCTTCTGACGGACGATATCCCCATGCTTTATTGCCGAGGGAGAGTTGCTGATTGGTGCTCCTTGTATTTGTCCCTGAAATGGGATGACGAACCCATCATTGAACCCCTTCCAAATCTTTTTTGCTTTCTCCTTGTTCGGGTAAAGTTCGAGCCATAATTTCAGAGCTCTCAACTGTATTGGTGACGGTGCTTTTTCGAATTGTCTCGTCTCATGGATTAACCTTACTCCCTGTCAATACCTTTTTGTTGCATTTTGACATTGGGTGCGGTGCTGCGCATATGGTGCAAACATGTTTAAATTTGCAGTCTTGAAATGTACATGTAGCTTTGTTGTATCGCCAACAGGTGTTGTCCTGAGCTGATATCTGTTTTGACGAGTATCTGAAAGGAGATGATCTTCGAGTATTCCTGGCTTTCATCCCTGTCTCCACGGTTTTGCAAGTCATGTGTTGAATCCATAGGCTGACGTCCTGCGTTCCCCAGGTCATATGACGGTTCTCTTCCATTTTGTCACGGAACTGTTCGTCATAATTAAGCCATGACCAGCCTCCGTGTTGTTGATACGATCTCATGATGTTGACTGCATAGGCCAACATCGGTCCGTATTGTGATTGGTCCTTCCTCCCGATCACACTGGCCATGTATAGGAAGGCTGTTATCCAATTCACTATGGTCTTCGGTATTTTTCTCTCCCTCTCTTTGTAGTGCTTTCCATCTGCGGACTTCTTTCTCCCTTCGTTTTTTCGTCTCCCGAGTAGTATGGTAAAGATGTCGATGTATTTTTTCTTTTGAATTTTCTTTCTTAATCGCTTGGGTACCTCTTCCCAGAGCTCCGACAAGGTAGTGAGTGCTGGTGGGCCTCTTGACTCCTTTTCGCCATCCCTCTTGAGTCCTTGTTGGACGCTGTCTGAGTCTGAGGATGAACTTGAGGAGCTGGAGGAGCTGCTGGAGCTGGTGCTCTCTCTGCGCTTGCGCTTTGTTTTTTGTTTCTTTTTCCCCGTCCCTGAATTATCGCTCATCCCCGTGTGCCCTGAACTATACCGTGGTATACCGATCGCCAAGTCGGCGTCTTTTTCCGAGCACTCACCCGCCACGCGACGATCTCGTGTAGTTTGGTGTGCTGCATAACTTGTCGATGGCTGTTCCTCCACTTCGAGTTCGTCACCCGGCGGCCCTCTTTGTTCTCCTGCTGAGGTTGCTCCTTCTTTCGTGACGTGCCTTGTTGCTACGATAGGCCTGTCTGGCTCTCTTCTTGTTGTCCCATTTTCCTCTTGACTTATTCTTCTGCCATTGTTGACTGCTGGTTGCATGTGTCGTGGCGAATGCCATGATCCTACCTCTCCGTCTAGTCTCCGGGCGGGTCTCGAAGAGGATTCGACCCATTCCCCATCTGCTGGGTGATAATGGTAATCGTACTGCCTTCGTTGAAGCCAACCTTCCTGTGGTCTCCTGTTCGTGTTCCCGTAGGGGTACTCTCTTGGCTCTTCCTGTCTGCCGCGCCGTTCTCCGACAATCCAGTTTTGATTTTCCCTCGGGTGCCAACCTGATCTGTCTTGACGATGCCAGGGATCGCCGGCTTGGTCGAACTCGAAGCTGTTTCTCGTATGGAATTCTCTGTCCTGGTAACTCGCGTATCCCGAAGCGTTTCGCCAAGCTTCTTCGCCCCAAGTGTGGTACTGCGGCGATTGTTCTCTGGGCCTCTGCGATCTCGTCGGGGGTTCACTCGCCCTGTTCCGCTCTTCGCTGGAGACCTCTCTTGTTTCGCCCTGCTCTGTCTCAGCGTCCTTGCCAACTCCTGGAGCTTCGGCTGTCTCTACTTCGTCCTGCTCGACGGTTTTGTTGACTATCCTGGAGCCGGCCTTACGGGCTACCCCGCGCTCTCCCCTAGTCGTCTTCCTGCCGCGAGGTCTGTGTGGCGTTGGTGGTTCAAGGTTCATTCTTCCTGTCTTGTTGCCTTCCGCCAAGGCCTTGGACCTTGTAATTCTCTGGGTTTGGCCCGCCTTCTTGGCCATCTTTGTCACTCGCGATGCTTTGCGTGCTGGCATGTTGGTTCTATGGAAAGATCCCGGTCTGCTCCTCCGCCTGCTCGCTCTTTATTCCTCTCCCGGGCTGGTACTCGCTTTCGCCTCGTGCCGACCCGCTGCTTGCGACCGCTCGTTTCGCCTCCCGGTCAGGCTGGAAAAGGGGGCTGGGGATGTCCCATTCGCCCCTTTAAGGGGTCGAGAACGTCATCAGTCGGCGCCGCGAGCGCCTTCTGATGACGTCTTGCCCATCTCCCTTACTCCCCCTTTTCCTTTCGCGGACCGCCCTCCTTCGAGGGTGGCGCGCCCGTTATGGGGCGGGCTCGGGCCAGTAAGCCCGGGCCCTCCTATTTACGAAGGTCCATATTCATTCACTGGCTGAATTGCAAATTTAGCTGAAAACATTTATCCAGCTAACTTTGGATGTAATTTAGTCAGCTAACTTAGCCAGCTAACTTAACTCCTCCCAGACATGGACTTCCAGAATGTCCCATCATTATCTGGTTACATTTTAGCTGGATAATGAGATATCCAGGAAGCTAAAGTTTAGCAGGTTAAGTGCTCAAAGTATTCAAAAGTTTGCATTTAGCTGAATAATTCCCTAGTTATCCAACTAAGTGTCTGTGAATATCGACCTCATGATCCTTTAATGATTTATATATAGTGATATTTTTTTTTGTTACATTATTTGTTAAATAAGTACAAAACTGTCTATTTCCTAACTTTGTTTGCTTTTATATTCTGTTACTTTTTCTTCCCATGGATTCCTAGAGATCATTGAAGTTTAATCACCAGTAAAGAGGCTGAATTCTTGGAGAGGGCAAGACAACAATCAGTTTCTCAGCTCTTGGCTTCTAGCATCCGAGGACTCTCTACCTGGGTAACATCAAGCTAGGTTGAAAGAACATTGCACAAATCTCATCTTTAGGTGAGTTTCCTCACTCCGAGGGTCATCAAATGTTCACAAGAGAGCACTGTTCTGTTCGTACGTCTCACATTGAATGTCAAAATGGCCCCTAACCCCTACACTAATACCTGAACCTCACCTTGAGTTACTAGGTGGGCCTCCCATAGAAATATAAATACCTATCTAGTGTGATGGCATTATGGCTAGTGTCTCTCTCTCTCTCTCTCTCATACCTTAACACATTTTGATAAATAAGGGGGTTAGTTGGCTATGTCTGAATACACTGGTAAACAAATTTCTGGGAGCATTTTGTTTCTTCCACAACCTTCAGTGAAACAAGTAGATTTTAACAAGCTGAACACAAATATTCATTTATTATGTCTGTATCACGTACTGTTTGCCAGAAAAGTGTGATATACATTAAGCATTGTTACGTGTCTGTAGCAGCATAAGCTATAATGGCAATGTTGGCACCAAAAAACAAAACTAAAAATATTTTGCCGCAGATTTTCATTTGCAATCACTGTCCGACGCTTCTCTGATGAGAGTCCAACAATAGTCACCCAGCATGGAGGGGTTCCAATTGCCTTGATACCGTTTCTCCATTTTGACAATGTCTTGATGAAACCTTTCACCATGTTCGTCACTCACAGCGCCAAGTTTGTCTGGGAAGAAGTCCAAGTGGGAATGAAGAAAATGTATCTTCATTGACATGTTACACTTCATCAATTTGTATGTCTGAAGCAGATTTTCAACCTGTTTGACATGTCTGCTACCTTATAGTTGCCTAGAAGCTTACAAACAACATTCTTGAAGGCTGTCCATGCAACACATTCTGTACCTTGCAAAAGAACATCAAAGTGGCTGTCCTTCATCACAGCTTGGATTTGTGGGCCAACGAAAACACCTTCTTTTATATTAGTGTCACTTATGCATGGAAACATTTCCACAAATAATCAAAGGCTTTACTCTGCTTGTTTATTGCCTCAATGAAGATTTTCATCAGCCCAAGGTTGATGTGTAAAAGTGGAAGAAATATCTTACTTGGATCCACCAATGGGTCATGCACAACATTCTTCTGCCTTGCAACCAACTTCTTGCGGAGAGGCCAGACTTTTCTGACGTAATGCAAATCTCTTGCTTGACTGGCCCACTCACAAAGGAAGCAACAATACTTGGTGTAACCAAGCTGCAGACCCAGTAGAATTGTAACTATCTTGAAATCACCACACAAATTCCAGTTGTACCTCGAGTACTCAATGTGGTTCAGCAGTAGCTGCAATTTCTCATATGTTTCTTTCATATGAATGGCATGTCCAATAGGTATTGATGGGTAGATACTGCCATTGTGCCGCAAAATAGCCTTCAAACTTAAGATTGATGAATCAATAAATAATCACCATTCTGTTGGGTCATGGTCACATCTGAGAGCACAAAACAATCCATTGATATCACAGCAAAATATCAGACTGTCTACTTGGTTGAAATATTTTGTCAAATCTTCATGACAGCTGTGAAATACTGAAATTTTCGTATCAGATGACAAAAGATTCCAGCCTTGACCCAAGTAGCTCTGCCTGACTTCGATAAAGCCAAATCTCTGACCAGATCATTCAGCTCTGACTGATATTAAATGAGGATCGCTGGATGTTGATGGCACAAAGTCAGGATCAGCTGCAGCTTCCATCTGTGATGGCTCGCCATCATCACCTACCCCCTCATCCTCATCATCAAGCATCCACACCTCTGGCGGTTTTGGAACAGGAAGACTGTCGACTGTCGGCATTTGGCATTGGTCTCATTACTGATGCAATGTAGGCTAAGAGAAGGCAAATGCACTCCTCATTACATGGCCCTGACTTCTACAGTCACTAATTACCTTATCAGAATGCATGGAAATTACTTGATGTTTTAAATGCAACTGAAACATTGCTCCCTGCTTCAACAGCAGAGGAAAAAGGGGAATTGGATTCAGACAACAACCATGAGTGCTCTGACTTCTATGGTTTGGGGTACTAATATGCACCTTTAATTTGCCTTTAACTAATCAGTAATCTACAGCAAGTACATAAGCAAAGTACATCAAGCAACACTGTCTGCATTTTTAAGAAAGCTCATCACCCAGTAAAAAATGTTACTAGCTGAATTTTTATGGGTTTTATAAGGTTTCGAGATAACTGCAGAGAGTGGCAGTTACTACCTTAAGCTTGCTGGGCAAACTGCATGGACCATTCATTCCTTTTCTGCCATCATTTCTGTTTCTATGAATACCTGCAGTCTGAAACAGGGACATATGTCTATGGCCAGAGTCATACTTTTATACCCAATAATTTTTTGTTTGTCAAATTTACCACATTACATGGAAACATCATGGCAGAAAAAGACCATACGTCCCATCTTGATGGCACAACTACAAAACCACTTAGCTCTAGAAGCCCTACCACTCCCTCACAGATCCCTGTGCTTATCCCATGTTTTTCTTGAATTCAGATACTGTCCTTGACTCAACTGCCTGCACTAGGAGCCTGTTTTATGCATCCAACACCCTTTTTGTAAGGAACTACTTCCTTACATATTGTATCATGGAAGGATGCTTTATGCAAGTAACATCATATAAACTGCTGGCAAAAGGAAGAGAATTTTTACTCTTCACATATGTTAGTTTTGAATTCAAATTAAGAATTTGCTGACCATAATAATTCCTTACTTGAGAGAGAGGCCTTGTATAATAAATGATTTTTTAATTAAATCACTGAAATTAATTGAGTGAAGTTTATAGACTTTATATGAACATAGGTTATTAAAATTATTAATATAATGAAGGAATCTGTGTAGATTTCTAACTATATCTAATTTCTGGACAAGACATCGCTTTTTCTTTTTAAACTATCAATCGTTCTCGATTCCTCTGCTCCAATGTGATCACAAAAGATTCAGCTGGAAAGCAGTGCAGATGCTATGCATTCTTCCTACCTGCATTTCATTCTCTTTCTCTTTATTTTTAATCCATGCTTTGCCTTGAATTTGTGGATCTATCAGGAGTGGATATCTGGTTGCCTTGGTAACAATTATACCATTTTGAATGGAAAGGTCATCTCCTGGCAATCCTTGAAGGTTCCATTCACTTATCTACAGAATTGAAAGAATAACTCAAAATTAATTAGATTCAAAGGGTGGACAAAAAAACCCTATACGTTATTCATTAAGGAGAACATTTTCAAACACTATGTGGGGATTGCGTATGTAAAAATAGCATATAAGTGCATATATGATATTTTATAAAGTTAGTGAGCT
Source organism: Rhinatrema bivittatum (assembly GCF_901001135.1). Classification (NCBI taxonomy): domain Eukaryota; kingdom Metazoa; phylum Chordata; class Amphibia; order Gymnophiona; family Rhinatrematidae; genus Rhinatrema; species Rhinatrema bivittatum. The sequence continues at coordinate 15,758,722 of NC_042617.1, read as the reverse complement.
TGCACGTACTTGCAATATCACATGTAAATGTTAACGGGGAAAGAAAGGAGCAGTACAGGGGAATTCTAGGACAGGGTTCTGAAGTCTATACACACATACAATACCAAATAGCTTCAAACACTTTTACACCTGCTAACTGACTATCGCAATGGAAATTGGACTTGTCTGTTGTGTGCAGTTTTTGAATCGGTGAACTCGGAAGGGTTCAGGGAGAAGTGCTAGATAGAGGGTCTAAGTGAACTGGTGGAGGTATTGATGAACTGGTGATTCCAAGGACACGCACAACTATTGTCAGCACAGTGTACTACACACATACTTTATAAAATACCTGCTTCTGCATTTAAATCAGATTTCATACTCGTACATGTTATATTTATTTTGTGCCTAAATTATATATGCACGTTTATAAAATAGTTAGCGAAAATAAGCACTTTCTTGAATTGGAAATATTTTCATGCACTCTCAGAGTAGAACTATGCAGTATTTTATAAACAGTTCCTGGTGCAGAGTTTATAAAATATCAGGCTATATCTCTGTACATCTATTTACAAGCACAAATGCAGTACCACAAATAGATTTGAAAGTTAGGCTCCCTGAATGTAATTTTATAATAAGCCATGTAACTTAAACATTGCCAGTCAGGATAATTTTCAAAGGAAAATGTAAATGTAACATTATTACAGCAATTTTCAAAAGCCCATTTACCTGCATTAAATGCACATAACACAGGTAAATCTATTGACTATTCAATAGCGCCCAAATTTTCGATGGCCTGTGTGCATTAAAACTGGGGGTTACGCAGTTTTAATGCACACAGTGAGTGAATTTAATGCACACAGTGAGTGAATTTTAGAAAGTGCACAGCTATGTGCGTAACCCTCAATATGCGCAGAAGTGTTGGGCCAGTGAAAAGGGGCGGGCTGGGGGTGTGGTCTGAGCAGAGAAGTGTGGGATGGGGTGGGGGCCGGCCGGGACAGCAGCCATTAGGCCCTGTCCAGGGGAATCACGCGCCAGCATCCGGCCGGCGCACATAGCTTACTTCTGCTCCGAAGGAGCAGGTAAGTTAGAAAACAAAAAAATATAGGGTAGGTATGTAGGGGTTAGGAGTTGTGGAGGAGAGGAGAAAAGGTAGGAAGGTTAGGTAGAGGTATAAAGAAGTTCCCTCCAGTCCGCTACTTAATTGGAGTGGACTGGGAGGGAACTGGGGAAAGCCTACTCGTGTTGCCGCGCGTTGGTTTACAAAATTCCCCCATTGCGCACGCAAATGTCATCTGGTCCGCACATGCGAAGGCGATTTTAAAATTGGGCGTGCATCTGCACATGGATAATGTATTTTATAACATGCACATAGCATGATTAAAAGGTGAGGTAAAAGAGGCTATTTTAGTCAAAAGATCTTCATTCAAAAATTGGAAGAAGGATCCAACAGAAAATAGGATAAAGCATAAGCGCTGGCAAGTTAAATGTAAGACACTGATAACACAGCCTAAGAGAGAATTTAAAAGGAAGTTGGCCATAGAGGCAAAAACTCACAGTAAAAACTTTAAAAAATATATCTGAAGCAGAAAGCCTGCGAGGGAGTCAGTTGGACCGTTAGATGATCGAGGGGTTAAAGGGGCACTTAGAGAAGATAAGGCCATCGCGGAAAGATTAAAAGATTTCTTTGCTTCAGTGTTTACTAAAGAGGATGTTGGGGAGATACCTGTTCCGGAGAAGGTTTTCATGGGTAATGATTCAGATGAACTGAACCAAATCACGGTGAACCTAGAAGATGTGGTAGGCCTGACTGACAAACTGAAGAGTAGTAAATCACCTAGACTGGATGGTATACATCCCAGAGTTCTGAAGGAACTCAAAAATGAAATTTCAGATCTATCAGTTAAAATTTGTAACCTATCATTAAAATCATCTGTTGTACCTGAACATTGGAAGGTGGCTAATGTAACATCAATATTTAAAAAGGACTTCAGGGGCGATCTGGGAAACTACAGATCAGTTACAGTTAGCCTGACTTCAGTGCCAGGAAAATTAGTAGAAAGTGTTCTAAAGATCGAAATCACCGAACATTTAGAAAGACATGGTTTAATGGAACAAAGTCAGCTTGGCTTTACCCAAGGCAAGTCTTGCCTCACAAATCTGCTGCACTTTTTTGAAGGGGTTCATAAACATGTAGATATAGGTGAATCGGTGAATGTAGCATATTTGGATTTTCAGAAGGCATTTGACAAAGAGACTTTAAGAAAAGTAAAAAGTCATGGGATAGGTGGCAATGCCCTTTCGTGGATTACAAACTGGTTAAAAAACAGGAAACAGAGAGTATGATTAAATGGACAATTTTCTCAGTGGAAAAGGATATACAGTGGAGTGCTTCAAGGATCTGTATTAGGACCTGTGCTTTTCAATATATTTATAAATGATCTGGAAAGGAATACGACGAATGAGATAATCAAATTTGCAGATGATAAAAAATTATTCAGATTGGTTAAATCGCAAGCAGATTGTGATAAATTGCAGGAGGACCTTGTGAGACTGGAAAACTGGGCATCAAAATGGCAGATGAAATTTAATGTGGATAAGTGCAAGGTGATGCATATAGGGAAAAATACCCATGCTGTAGTTACACGATGTTAGGTTCTATATTAGTAGCTACTGCCCAGGAAAGAGATCTAGGCATCATAATGGATAATACTTTGAAATTGTCGGCTCAGTGTGCTGTGGCAGTCAAAAAAGCAAACCGAATGTTAAGAATTATTAGAAAGGGAATGATGAATAAAACAGAGGATGTTATAATGCCTCTGTATTGGTCCATGGTGAGACCATACCTTGAATACTGTATACAATTCTGGTCGCCACATCTCAAGAAAAATATAGTTGCAGTGGAGAAGGTACAGGGAAGGGTGACCAAAACGATAAAGGGGATGGAGCTACTCACCTATGAGGGAAGACTAAACAGGTTAGGGCTGTTCAGCTTGGAGAAGAGACGGCTGAGAGGGGATATGATAAAAGTCTTTAAAATTATGAGAGGTCTAGAATGGGTAAATGTGAATCAGTTATTTACTCTGTCGAATAATAGAAGGACTAGGGGCAGTCCATGAAGTTAGTATGTAGTAGAGATGTGAATCGTGTGCCAGATCGTCTTAACGATCAGATTCGGCTGGGGGGGGGGGGGGGGGGGATCTGATCGTTAAGATATGTGAATTGGAATTGTTTCCGATTCCAATTCACATCGCCTATTTCACATCGCTAAAAAAACAAACCCACCCGACCCTTTAAATTGACCCCCACCCTCCCGACCCCCCCAAAACCTTTTAAAATTTACCTGGTGGTCCAGGGGGGCCTCAGGGGGCCTCAGGGAGAGATCCAGGGGGACCTCAGGGAGAGGAGAGATCCAGGGGGGCCTCGGGGACAGATTTCCCATTCCCAGGCATCACCTGTTCTAAAAAAAAAACTGGTGCCGATGCCCCTTTGCCCTTACCATGTGACAGGGTATCCGTGCCATTGGCCGGCCCCTGTCACATGGTAGGAGCACTGGATGGCCGGCGCCATCTTTAAAGATGGTGCCGGCCATCTTTACTCATTAGCCCTATAGTATAGGGCTAATGAGGGGGGCCTCGGGGAGAGGAGAGATCCAGGGGGGCCTCGGGGACAGATTTCCCATTCCCAGGCATCACCTGTTCTAAAAAAAAAATGGCGCCGGCCATCTTTACTCATTAGCCCTACAGAGATAATGAGTAAAGATGGCCGGCGCCATCTTTAAAGATGGCGCCGACCATCCAGTGCTCCTACCATGTGACAGGGGCCGGCCAATGGCACGGATACCCTGTCACATGGTAAGGGCAAAGGGGCATCGGCGCCATTTTTTTTTTAGAACAGGTGATGCCTGGGAACGGGAAATCTGTCCCCGAGGCCCCCCTGGATCTCTCCTCTCCCCGGGTCCCCCCTGGATCTCTCCCCGAGGCCCCCCTGGACCACCAGGTAAATTTTAAAAGGTTTTGGGGGGGTCGGAAGGGTGGGGTCGATTTAAAGGGTCGGGTGGGTTGGGTTTTTTTAGCGGCGCGGGCCTCCCTAAAAAAAAAGGGTCGGGAGGGTGGGGGAGTCGATTTAAAGGGTCGGGTGGGTTTTTTATTTTATCGGGCCATCGGCGCCATTTTAATTAGTGGCTGCCAAAATGGCGCCGATGGCCCGAGAGCGGGAGATCACGTCGGGACCCCCCCCCCACTGGACCACCAGGTAATTTAACATTTTGGGGGGGTTCAGGAGGGTGGGGGAGGGTAAGGAATTGGTTTTAAAGGGTCGGGGTGGGTTTAGGGGTTGTTTTGGTGTGCCGGTTTTTCCGCCCTCCCCCAAATAATTCCCGTGCCCTATTTAACGATACAATACAAATGCCCCTGACGATAAATCGGGGCATTTGTATTGTATCGTGCACTCTAACGATTTAGGACGATTTTAAAATTATCTGACGATAATTTCAATCGTTCAAAAACGATTCACATCCCTAGTATGTAGCACATTTAAAACTAATTGGAGAAAATTATTTTTCATTCAATGCACAAACTCTGGAATTTGTTGCCAGGGCATGTGGTTAGTGAAGTTAGTGTAGCTGGGTTTAAAAAAGGTTTGGATCAGTTCTTGGAGGAGAAGTCTATTACCTGCTATTAATCAAGTTGACTTAGAAAATAGCCACTGCTATTACTAGCATCAGTAGCATGGGATATACTCTGTTTTTAGATACTTGCCATGTACTTGTGGCCTGGATTGGTCACTATTGATGACAGGATGCTGGGCTTGATGGACACTTGGTCTGACCCAGTATGGTAATTTCTTATGTTCTTATTATCGAAGATAGGTTGTTGGGTTTGATGGACCATTAATCTGACCTAGCATGACACATTTTATGTTCTTAAACCAAACTCATCCACTAAATCTGAGCCTGGAGGATGGCTATCATCTGGAAGTACCTAGTTACACTAGGAGAAATTTGTTAAAGGAACTTAAACATTGAAAACATTTTGTGTTGCAAAAAATGTTCATACCGTTGGTTGATCCACTAACATAGAAATTAGGTTCAAGTTTTCAGTGAAGGGAATCCTTTTGCTTCTCAGTTCTTTTTCCCAGATGTCTTTAAACAATAGATTCCTAAACTGCTGATTAAAAGGGCCACAATAGTTAAGGAACCCTGTACACAGCAACACATCTCCAACGAGTCTGAAAAACAACAACAATGTTAACATATCTTTAAGATTAAAAATATTCCTTGAAAGCTAGCATAAAGAGTATTATTTATTTATTTTATTTATTTAAATTTCTTATATACCGGCATTCGCGATGGGAGTCGCATCATTCCGGTTTACAAATAACAAGGTGTGACAACAGAATAAATACTTAATAACTTAAAAACATTAACATGTGATAGAAGAATAAGGTAGCAGTTACAATAAAACAGGGATAAAATGCAACTTGGAATGAAGAGAAGGCAAAAGAGAGATTAACACTGAGATAACAAAAGAATGACCAAGGTAAATAAAACCAAGGTAAATAAAACCTGCCTCATTAAAAAAAAAAAAAAAAAAGAGAGAACATTATTGAGTTGTCAAAGGTTGTTGATTACCCTGACGGGAGTTCTTAGTTGCTTGAGTTGAGAGTGGGTTCAGTTGGTGTCTGGAAAGGCTTTCAAGAATAGCCAGGTTTTAAGTCTTTTTCTGAAAGTGGGGAGGCAAGGTTCCTGTCTCAGTTCTGGTGGGATAGAATTCCACAAGGTAGGTCCTGCTGTAGAGAAAGCCCTGTCTCTGAGAGTCCTATGGTTAAAGGTTTTTGCAGGAGGCACCTGTAATGAGTCTCTGTAGGACTCTCTGATAGGTCTGATGGAGGTATGTTTTTTAAATGGGATTTGGAGGTTAAGCGGAGAGAGTTGATGGAATGCTTTGTAGATGGTAGTAATGGATTTATATAAGATTCTATAGTGCACTGGCAGCCAATGTAAGTCTTTGAGAATCGGAGATATGTGGTCTCTTCTTCTTGTGTTTGTCAAAATTCTGGCCGCCGTGTTCTGAACCATCTGAAGAGGTTTAGTATGAGAAGACGGGAGACCTAATAGAATAGAATTGCAATAATCTAACTTAGAGAAGATTATTGATTGCAAAACTGTTCTGTAATCGTGGAAATGGAAAAGTGGTTTGATTCTTTTTAAGACGTGTAATTTATAAAAGCAGTCCTTCGTGGTTTGATTAATAAAAGATTTTAGATTTAGCCGATTGTCGATAATGGCTCCTAGGTCTCTTACATGTGAAGTTTGAAAGCCGGTTGGAGGATTTGAGGTAAGGTTACTGTTTTCAGGGGAAATTATGAGGACTTCGGTTTTAGCGGAATTTAAGATTAGATTTAGGCTGGAGAGGAGGTTGTCAATATTTTGAAGACAGTTTTCCCAGATTTTGATAGTTTTTGTAAGGGATTCTTTGATAGGGATGACAATCTGGATGTCATCTGCGTATAGAAAGTATTTGAGGTTAAGATTGGTTAATAGTTGACATAGGGGTAGGAGGTAAATGTTAAAGAGCGTGGGGGAGAGAGAGGAGCCCTGTGGAACACCTAGCGAAGAAGGGTAAAACTGTGATTCTTTGTTATGTATTTTGACTTTATATCCTCTGTTTCCCAAGAATGATTTGAACCAGGCAAGAGCAGAACCTGTAATTCCGATGTTCGCTAGTTAATTTAGGAGAAGGGAGTGATTCACGGTGTCAAAGGCCGCCGATAGGTCGAGGAGTATCAGCAAGTAGGCGTGACCTTTATCGAGGCCCATGATGAGGTAATCTGTCAGAGATATGAGAAGTGATTCTGTACTTAAAGATTTTCGGAAGCCGTATTGAGTGGGGAATAATATGTTGTTGTCTTCGAGGTATTCTGATAATCTGGTGTTGACTAATTTTTCTGTAACCTTGGCTATAAAAGGAAGGTTGGATATTGGGCGGAAGTTGGATGGATCTTTAGGATTAAGGTTCGGTTTTTTTAATAGGGGTTTGATAGAAGCAACTTTCAGGTCGTCTGGATAAATTCCTTGGGCTAAGGAACAATTGATAATGTCAGTTAGGGTTTTGGAGATGGTATCTGGTATTAGCAGCAGTAGTTTGGGAGGGATCTGGTCAAATGGGTGGGATGATGGTTTCATTCTCTTCAATACTAACTTGGTCTCTGATATTGCAATGGGTTCGAAGGCTTGTATAGCAATGTCATTGCAGTGATGGCGGAATGTGCTGGGTGGGGCTAGGGTATTCGTTTTTAGTTGAGATTGCAGGTTGGAAATTTTGTTACTGAAGAAGATGGCCAGCTCCTCAGCTTTTTCGTGCGCTTGGTTGAGTGGGATGTCCGGAGAATTGGGTTGAGTTAAGTTCGAGACGTAAGTAAAGAGGGCTTTTGAATCGAAGATGAGGTGATGTATCTTGTGAGCGTAGTAGTCCCTTTTTGTTTTTAGTGTGGCGCTCTTGTAAATGTGAAGAGCGAGTTTGTAAGCTGAGAGGGAGGTCGGTGATGGTGCTTTACGCCATTTATTTTCTTTTTGTCTCAGTGAAAGCTTGAGTTTTTGTAGTTGGTCATTAAACCAGGGTTGTCTTCTGGCGGCATTATGTTTAGGTTTTTTTGTTGCCAGTGGGCAGAGTTTATTAGCTGCCGATTCTGTGATGTTGGACCATGAGTGGAGAGCCGTGTTGGGAGTGGAGATGTCTATGTGGGGGAGTTCTAGGACAAGGTGTTCGTGAAGTTCATCGGATGAACATAGGTTTCTGTAAGTAAATTGAGGTTGAAGATCTTGTTTGATGTTAGATTGTGCCAGCGAAAAAGTGGTAGAAATTAAAGCATGGTCTGACCAGGGGACTATTTTGCATATGGGGGGTGCTGAGTACGCGATGCCTGAGTTTACAAAAATGAGATCCAAAGTGTGTCCTGCTCTGTGAGTAGGGTTGTTGATTATCTGCTTGAATCCCATGGCGGTCATTGCATTTAGGAAAGTTTCACAGTTTGTAGATGGAGAGGGGTCATCAACATGTAAGTTGAAGTCTCCCAAAATGATGGCTGGAACCGCAAGATTTAAGTTAGTAGCTATTATTTCTAGAATGGGGGAGGCATCTGATTCCAGCAGTCCCGGAGGGGCGTAGACTATAATGATTTGTAGCTGGTCAGATTTGAAAAATCCGGCTTCAATTTTTGTGGGAGAATGAATTGGGAATTGAGTAAGTCTCAGCTCTTTTTTGGCTGCAAGGAGAATACCCCCACCCTTTCTTTTCTGTCTGGGAATAGAGAAGAAGTCATGGGATTCCGTAGGAAGTTGGTTTATTAGTGCGGTGTCCGTCTGTTTAAGCCATGTTTCAGTAATTGCACAGAGGTCGGGTTTGGTGTCCAGTAGAAGGTCATTAAGTATTAGTGTTTTTTTTGGTAAGGGATTGAGCGTTGAATAAAATCAGAGAGAAAAGAGCCAGGCCTAGTGTCTGTGTAAGGGGGGAAATCATGATAGGAATGAGTGATTTATAGGTAGTTGGCCGTGAAAACACTGATGGGTTTCTAATGAGAAATGACCTTTGTTGGAGAATTGGAATAGGGAGACCAGTATGCATTGAGGCTTGGAGGGGTGAGCGCTGGATGCTTGCTGGAGTGGAAGGAGGAGCGCTGGATGCTTGCTGGAGTGGAAGGAAGAGCGCTGGATGCTTGCTGGAGTGGAAGGAGGAGCGCTGGATGCTTGCTAGAGTGGAAGGAAGAGCGCTAGATGATTGCTGGAGTGGAAGGATGATCACTGGGTGGAAGGGTGAGCGCTAGATGATTGCTGGAGTGGAAGGATGAGCACTGGGTGGAAGGGTGAGCGCTAGATGATTGCTGGAGTGGAAGGATGAGCGCTAGATGATTGCTGGAGTGGAAGGAAGAGCGCTGGATGATTGCTGGAGTGGAAGGAAGAGCGCTGAATGATTGCTGGAGTGGAAGGATGAGCGCTAGATGATTGCTGGAGTGGAAGGATGAGCGCTAGATGATTGCTGGAGTGGAAGGATGAGCACTGGGTGGAAGGGTGAGCGCTAGATGATTGCTGGAGTGGAAGGATGAGCGCTGGATGATTGCTGGAGTGGAAGGAAGAGCGCTGGATGATTGCTGGAGTGGAAGGATGAGCGCTAGATGATTGCTGGAGTGGAAGGATGAGCGCTAGATGATTGCTGGAGTGGAAGGATGAGCACTGGGTGGAAGGGTGAGCGCTAGATGATTGCTGGAGTGGAAGGATGAGCACTGGGTGGAAGGGTGAGCGCTAGATGATTGCTGGAGTGGAAGGAAGAGCGCTAGATGATTGCTGGAGTGGAAGGATGAGCACTGGGTGGAAGGGTGAGCGCTGGATGATTGCTGGAGTGGAAGGAAGAGCGCTGGATGGTTGCGTTGGTCTCAGGGCTATTTGAACAGAGCTATTTGAACAGAATGTAAAAGGTCCTCATTGAGCCTAGGCTTCAAGATGTGGTTGTAGATTGGTGGAGTTTCACGTAGCTGTAGTTGTTCGCAGGTGGGTGGTGTCGTCTGCAAGAGGCCTTTGTTTGTTTGTTGGGCTTCCCTGGGTGGAGAACGGGGCTCCTCGGGGCTGCAACGAAGGGGCGAGACAAAGGGGCTGGCCCCTTTGTCGTGCTCCTTAGACGTGCGACGCGCGGCGTGCGACGCCTAGGCGCTGTGGTCGATTTAAAGGGCTCCTGGCCCTGCTGCTATTGGCGGCTTGTGCGGGTACGGATTGGCCGCTTCACGGCCCGGAGGAGGGCTGTGGGTGGCGCCTCGGTTCGCGGCTCTGCGCCTCGTGGCCGGCGCTGGGGGCTGCCGGGGGCAAGGGTGCGAATCAGGGCCTTACCCCGGTGGGTCTCGGCGCCGGCTGCGCAGGCCTCGCACGATGGGAGACGCTGGATCGGAGACGCTGGAGCAGGTAAGAGGGAGTTTCGCGGCGCCGCGGTCAATTTAAAGGGCTCCTGGCCCTGCTGCTATTGGCGGCTTGTGCGGGTACGGATTGGCCGCTTCACGGCCCGGAGGAGGGCTGTGGGTGGCGCCTCGGTTCGCGGCTCTGCGCCTCGTGGCCGGCGCTGGGGGCTGCCGGGGGCAAGGGTGCGAATCAGGGCCTTACCCCGGTGGGTCTCGGCGCCGGCTGCGCAGGCCTCGCACGATGGGAGACGCTGGATCGGAGACGCTGGAGCAGGTAAGAGGGAGTTTCGCGGCGCCGCGGTCGATTTAAAGGGCTCCTGGCCCTGCTGCTATTGGCGGCTTGTGCGGGTACGGATTGGCCGCTTCACGGCCCGGAGGAGGGCTGTGGGTGGCGCCTCGGTTCGCGGCTCTGCGCCTCGTGGCCGGCGCTGGGGGCTGCCGGGGGCAAGGGTGCGAATCAGGGCCTTACCCCGGTGGGTCTCGGCGCCGGCTGCGCAGGCCTCGCACGATGGGAGACGCTGGATCGGAGACGCTGGAGCAGGTAAGAGGGAGTTTCGCGGCGCCGCGGTCGATTTAAAGGGCTCCCGGCCCTGCTGCTATTGGCGGCTTGTGCGGGTACGGATTGGCCGCTTCACGGCCCGGAGGAGGGCTGTGGGTGGCGCCTCGGTTCGCGGCTCTGCGCCTCGTGGCCGGCGCTGGGGGCTGCCGGGGGCAAGGGTGCGAATCAGGGCCTTACCCCGGTGGGTCTCGGCGCCGGCTGCGCAGGCCTCGCACGATGGGAGACGCTGGATCGGAGACGCTGGAGCAGGTATCATATCCTAGGGTGGTTTAGTTGCATTTGTATCTTTGGGCAGCCTCCTGCTTCAATACTATACATTTTTTGAGAACTAGCCAATCTAACAGTCATTTCTTGGAAAACACATGTTCTTGTACATAAGATTTGGAGACTCATCTGAAGAATGCTCCATGTTGCTAGATCATGCCTCCTTTATCTAGGTAGCCTGAGAAAGCAATACTGTTACTCTGTGTAAATCAACTTTGCCATCTCCTGTTGGTTCTGTATCACTCCAATTAGACGGGTATATACATTTATATACCTAGTTTAACATTCAAGCTCCTAATTTGTTTTTACTCTACCCATGCTTTTACCTCTGTCTCTGTTCCAAGCAAGTTTAAATTCTGCGATAGTTTTGGTTACAGCTACCTCTGCTAGTAGTTTATTTTCTAAGTAAGGGAATGTTTCACATTTCTTCTAACTTTATACTATGACACCCCTCTCCCCCTTATTCTTGAATTTTTTTTAACAGAGACTGTCTCTTTATTGTACTAAATATTTGAATGCTAAAGTCATATTTTCCCTTTCCCTTCTTTCTTCCAGCTCCTTAAGTCTGTCTGTGTAGGGTTTGTGCATAGCTTTCTCTGAACTGCTTCCATCCTTTCAACATTCTTAGGAAGGTATGGCATTCAGCCCTTCAGAAATGAACACAGTAGTCATAGTGGGGTTTCACTAGTTACCTCATTTTTCCTATTAGTGATACCTCTCCTTATGCACTGAGCATACTGTTAGCTTTTCCTACTGCTTTATTATTCTGATTTGCAACTTTTAAGCTATCTGCCATAATGAGTCCTAGATCTGTTTCCTCTTTAGTAGTTTCCAATTCTTGTCCTCCTATCTGATAAATAATTAATAGATTTCCACACCCAGATACATGTCAGGAAGTATTTCTTCATGGAGAGGGTGGTGGATGCCTGGAATGCCCTTCCGGAGGAAGTGGTGAAGACCAGAACTGTGAAGGAATTCAAAGGGACATGGGATAAACCCTGTGGATCCATAAAGGCTGGAGGATGGGAGAAGAGCCATGGGGGTGGCTTGCTGAAATGGTGAAGGCTACTACCTGGTGACTATTACCCCTACTCAATAAGCCTTCACACGGTTAATGCAACTCCAACATTGCTCTCTGTATCAATGGCAGGGGGAAATGTGGATAAGAGGATTTGCATTCAGACAATAACCAACAAGGACTGAACTACACAGTCTGTGTAAACAAATAAGCATGAGGGTAGCTTGCTTATTGCATTGGTTACTACCCTAAACCAATTAAGCCTGATACTTCACTTTGAATGCATATACAGCATTGCTCTCTGCTTCAACAGCAGGGAGAAATATGGAAAAGAGGATTTTCATTTAGACAACATCCAACAAGGCATTGATCTGTGCAGACTGGGTAAACAAGCATCGGGGTAACTTGCTTGATTCGGTGGTTACTACCTTTAATCATTAAGCCTTATGCTCATCTTTGATGCAATTCCAACATTACTTTCTGCATCAACGGCAGGGGGTGGCAGGAAATTCGAATCAAACAGTTACCAACAAGGGCCCTGAACTTGGTGGTTGGTGAAACAGATAAGTATGGGAATATAAGTATGGGAGCTTGCTGGGCAGACTGGATGGGCAGTTTGGTCTTTTTCTGCCATCATGTCTATGTTTCTATGATGTTATACATTTTCGTTTGTACTCTTATGGGCATTTTGAGAAGCAAACTTGGTTTCAACACATGGATCCTAGTTTAACATTTGTGACTTATACCTCTTACCGGTTAATCTGATCTTTAAATGCTTTACTTTGCTCAGTCCATCTGACTTTCTCTCCACTCAGTCCATCTATAAGTGCCGAGGCTGCTTCCATTTTTCTTCTGCAAACTTCTGCATCATTTAGCAGGTCCTAATGAGAGAGATGCTATCATCATTGTATGCTCAACTTTTGTCAAGCTTCACAAGAACTCAAACCTATTCATTGTGCCATTGTCTTCTCCTTCCCTCTATAAGTTATAACTCATAATGGTTTAAAGAAGGCTGTGGACACCTTGCCATTTGTCACTATGAGGGCTGTGGTAGGGGTATGCATTCGTTTGAAACGTACTGGCAATGCGCAACGTATAGGGCCATATTCCCTTGAATACAACGAATCTTCACTGAATTATTCAGCCGTCTAAAGGAGCGAATTTAAACAAAACCCCCACCCAAGACTTGCCAAAACTCCCTGGTGGTCCAGCAGGGGTCCAGGAGCCATCTACTGCACTCACGCCGATGACTGCTGGTATTCAAAATGGCGCCGATAGCCCGAGTGCAGGAGATCATTCCCGGACCCCCGCTGGACCACCAGGGACTTTTGGCAAGTCTTGGGAGACCCTCCTGACCCCCACAAGACTTTGTTTTTGTTTTTTTTTCGAGTTGTGTAATTTTTTATATTGAATATAAAATGTGTATTTCTTATTATAAGTGCATTTAATGAAAGATAAATTATTGATGCTTTTTCAAATATAAAACATGTTTGTAATAAAAATGGTAAAAACTGCTATTTAAAAGTAAATTATAAAAATATGATAAAGTTAATGTTGGGTTATACTGGTTGTTTGGAATTTGCTATGTGGTTTTGAACAAAATATCACACAAAAACAGCCAATTTTGCATGTTATTTTGTTGGAAATCTTCCACATATACCTATCTAGCTCATAACCAGTAAAAGAAAACTTTCCAACTAATCCAGGCTTCTTTGAGATACAATGTTGTTAAGCCAGTATACAGTGGTTTTGGCAGACTGGATGGTAAGTGTTGCTAATCAGCAGCATGAAGAGGGAGGGGAAAGGAGGCAGAGCTGCTACCCATTCCAGACCCAGCACAGGAAGCAGACCAGCAACAGATCCTGGTGCTAAGAGGCAATGCAGGGCCCGCTGGGTGCATATCTTTCATCCATATACCATATCACTGGGTCTTCCAGAGCAGGAGGTGATGTCTTAGCCACCATTTTACAGCATTTGCTGTTTTTTCTTCCATTTTAATTTTTGCATTTTTGACTACTTTCCCAGCTTCTCTTAGCTTTTCCAAATATTGTCATCTGTCTTCCTCTTTCTGCGATCTCTTGAGGTTTATAAACGCAAACCTTTTCTCTCTCACCCTTTCAGCTACTTTAGAAAAACGTAACGGTCTCTTTTTCCTCTTCACTTTACTCTCTTAACAAAACGTTTAGTTGTCCTTTTAATATCTCTTTTTGATTTTTACCCACTGCTCTTCTACTTCCACTAGATTATCCCATCCAGCTAATAACTCCTTGAGGTACTCCCCCATTTTAACAAAGTTTGTTTTCCTGATGTCTAGGACCCTCACCTTTGAATGAACCTTCATCTTCTGCGCTTTAATATTGAACCACACCATCCAGTGCTCACTGGATCTAGATCATCTACTATAACATCTACTGGGAATCAGCAGCTCCAGTATCGCTCCCTCCAATGTGGATTCTGTTACCAGTTGACAGAACAATACTCCTTGCAGAAAATCCAGAGTTTCCCTGCTTCTAGAAGATACCACAGTCAGGAGGTCCCAATCAACATCCACGCTCCAATCCCCTAGCAATAGAACTTCCCCTTTCATAGCAGTTTTGTGAATATCCTCCATTAAATCTCTGTCTACATAAGAACATAAGAACATGCCATACTGGGTCAGACCAAGGGTCCATCAAGCCCAGCATCCTGTTTCCAACAGTGGCCAATCCAGGCCATAAGAACCTGGCAAGTACCCAAAAACTAAGTCTATTCCATGTTACCGTTGCTAGTAATAGCGGTGGTTATTATCTAAGTCAACTTAATTAATAGCAGGTAATGGACTTCTCATCCAAGAACTTTTCCAATCCTTTTTTAAACACAGCTATACTAACTGCACTAACCACATCCTCTGGCAACCAATTCCAGAGTTTAATTGTGCGTTCAGTGAAAAAGAACTTTCTCCGATTAGTTTTAAATGTGCCACATGCTAACTTCATGGAGTGCCCCCTAGTCTTTCTATTATCCGAAAGAGTAAAAAAACGATTCACATCTACCCGTTCTAGACCTCTCATGATTTAAAACACCACTATCATATCCCCCTTCAGCCGTCTCTTCTCCAAGCTGAAAAGTCCTAACCTTTTTAGTCTTGACTCATAGAGGAGCTGTTCCATTCCTCTTATCATTTTGGTCAACCTTCTCTGTACCTTTTCCATCGCAATTATATCTTTGTTGAGATGTGGCAATCAGAATTGTTCACAGTATTCATTCAAGGTGGGGTCTCACCATGGAGCGATACAGAGGCATTATGACATTTTCCATTTTATTCACCATTCCCTTCCTAATAATTCCCAACATTCTGTTTGCTTTTTTGACTGCCACTGCACACTGAACCGACAATTTCAATGTGTTATCCACTATGATGCCTAGATCTCTTTCCTTGGTGGTAGCATCTAATATGGAACCTAACATTGTGTAACTATAGCATGGGTTATTTTTCCCTATATGCATCACCTTGCACTTATCCACATTAAATTTTATCTGCCATTTCGATGCCCAATTTTCCAGTCTCACAAGGTCTTCCTGCAATTTATCACAATCTGCTTGTGATTTAACTACTCTGAACAATTTTGTATCATCTGAAAATTTGACTACCTCACTCGTCGTATTTCTTTCCAGATCATTTATAAATATACTAAAAAGTAGGGGTCCCAATACAGATCCCTGAGGCGCTCCACTGCCCACTTCCTTCTACTGAGAAAATTGTGCATTTAATCCTACTCTCTGTTTCCTGTCTTTTAGCCAGTTTGTAATCCACGAAAGGACATCGCCACCTATACCATGACTTTTTACTTTTCCTAGAAGCCTCTCGTGTGGAACTTTATCAAACACCTTCCGAAAATCCAAGTACACTACATCTACCGGTTCAAGTACACTACATCTACCGGTTCACTTTTATCCACATGTTTATTAACTCCTTCAAAAAAGTGAAGCAGATTTGTGAAGCAAGACTTGCCTTGAGTAAAGCCATGCTGACTTGTTCCATTAAACCATGTCTTTCTGTGATTTTGATGCTTAGAACACTTTCCACTATTTTTCTTGGCACTGAAGTCAGGCTAACTGGTCTGTAGTTTCCCAGATCGCCCCTGGAGCCCTTTTTAAATATTGGGGTTACATTAGCTATCCACCAATCTTCAGGTACAATGGATGATTTTAATGATAGGTTACACATTTTTACTAATAGGTCTGAAATTTCATTTTTGAGTTCCTTCAGAACCCTGGGGTGTATACCATCTGGTCCACTTCCGTCTGTGATGTAGATCTATATATTATACCAACATGAAAAATGTTCATGCTTTCTTTCCACATTAGTGCCTCTTCCTTACCTCATAAGCCCTGTAATTCTTTGGTTTTAATATTATTTTTCATGTATAGAGTCATACCTCCTCCCTTCCTATCCAGTCTTTCCTGAAAAGATTGTAGCCTGGTATAACTATGTCCCACACAAAAAACCCACACACACCAACTGGTGTACTCCAGTACACACCAATGTAAACAACCCAAAAAACAAACAATGTACTGGTCATAAATTAATATAGTACATAGAACGCCAAAACAACTTATGTAAGACCCTCTAATCACGAGCAGACAATTTATATGAACAACTCGTTTCTCGTAGGGGTCTCTGTTACTTTAATAGTAGTCAACCATGAAATAAATTTTTTAGTTTTTGATATTTTTCTTCCAAAAAATTATCACGATAATTATAGGGAAAATTCCCAATTGAGATATTCTCAATTGGGATTATCACGATAATTATAGGGAAAATTCCCAATTGAGATATTCTCAATTGGGAATTTTCCCTATAATTATCGTGATAATTTTTTGGAAGAAAAATATCAAAAACTAAAAAATTTATTTCATGGTTGACTACTATTAAAGTAACAGAGACCCCTATAAGAAACGAGTTGTTCATATAAATTGTCTGCTCATGATTAGAGGGTCTTACATAAGTTGTTTTGGCGTTCTATGTACTATATTAATTTATGACCAGTACATTGTTTGTTTTTTGGGTTGATAACTATGTCCCAATCATGATTTTCTGTGTACCACATTTTTGTGACAGCCACTTCATCTAGATCAGTTTTTTCCATAAATGCCTCTAGATCTGGGGCTTTATTTTCCATATTATGCATATTAGTGTACATAGCTTTCCATTTATTGCTCTTTTTTCTATTTCTATACAAGTATTTAATGGTTTTCTTACCTTACTGGTCGATTTTAAAAGCCATATGTGCATAACTCGGCCCAGCGAACACTGCACAGATTTTTAAAATTGTGCGAGTACGTACACCAAAAATATTTTTCACAGAAAGGGGCAGAGGATGGGTGAGGTTTAGGTGGGACATGGGCAGGCCGGGTCTGTACCATGAAGTCCCCTACTGCATTATTTTTCTTTGCTATGAATGTCGTAAAATAAAGAAAAATAGGGTAGTTAGTTAGTTAGTGGGGTTTAAAGGGTCGGGGTTAATAGGGTAAAAAGAAAACGAGTTAGATGGGGGGAGTTAGGAAGTCCTCTCATTTACTGGGGCAAGCAGGGAACGAACTGGAAAAAGAGGTAATTGTGTTGGTGCACATGACTAGTAAAATCACCCCCTACTTACATGAGCAAGGTGGCATATGGACATGTCAATATGAAATTGTGTGCACAATCCATGTATGCACCAATAGCCAATTTTAAAACATGTGCACGTGTACACGCATATACATGCATAATACATATGTGCATTCGTTCCCTATGAATTGGCAATCCACTACGTATAGGGCCATATTCATTGCATTCGTGGGGAAGCGAAACGTATTGCAATTCCCCACGAATACAACGAATCTTCGCCGAATTATTCGGCCGTGTAAAGGAGCGAATTTAAACAAAACCCCCACCCTCCTGACCCCCCAAGACTTACCAAAACTCCCTGGTGGTCCAGCATGGGGTCCAGGAACCATCTCCTGCACTCACGCCCTCGGCTGCCGGTATTCAAAATGGCGCCGATAGCCTTTGACCTACTGTCACAGGGGCTACCGGTGCCATTGGTCAGCCCCTGTCACATGCTAGGAGCAATGGATGGCTGGCGCCATCTTGTGCAGGAGATCGCTCCCGGACCCCCGCTGGACCACCAGGGACTTCTGGCAAGTCTTGTGAGCCCCTGTGACATCCGGTCCACTTCCGTCCACTCCCTAGTGGTCTAGCGGGGGGTCCAGGAACCATCTCCTACACTCACGCCCTCGGCTGCCGGTATTCAAAATGGCACCAATAGCCTTTGACCTACTATGTCACAGGGGCTACCGGTGCCATTGTCAGCCCCTGTTACATGCTAGGAGCAATGGATGGCAGGTGCCATCTTGTGCTCCTACCATGTGACAGGGGCTGAATGCCCCCCCTTGCAGATACGGCAAGGGGGGGCCGAATGCCCCCCCCCTTGCCGTATCTGCCCCCTGACGAATACGAATCCCGAAAGCAACATATGGCGTCCCTCTGCACATCCATAATGCATATGTTTTAAAATTGCCGCGTCCATGTGTGCGAGCCGGGAAATGCACACACATGTGCACCTGCACGTGGGTCTTAAAATTTACTGCTTATGGTTTACTTCTTCCATCCCTGATGATCCTAGTTTAAAGCCCTCCTCAGTAGGTTTGCCAGTCTGTGTTGGAAGATGCTGTGCTCTTCTTCAACAGGTGGACCCCATCTCTGCAGCAGTTGCAGAAGGCTGGGTTTTATCATACAGAAAAATACCACATGGAGCAGTATTTCACCACACAGTGTAATATTTTCCAATTTCCCTAATTACGCCCCCCTTTTTAATGCACATTATTTTCCTAAAATAACATGCAAAACTGGATCTTCTTTAATTCGGCTAAGTAAATATACCACTAAAATTTCCACACATAATTTTGACACAGACTGCTTTTGAGCATACTGGAGCCTACCAATGCAACCATCACACATGGATGCTGTACCAAGTGATCTGCTTCATGCCTATCATTTATACCAGGTCTATTACTAGGGCCATATAATGGAGATCTCAAAGGGTCTCTACAATAGGAGTATGGATGATATCTTCTTTCAGAATAGTAATATTGTTTTTTACATGATTGTAGCTGGTATCTTCTTTGAATGGATTAATCTGCCATAGCTATTGTCAGGGTTTGCAGAACATTGCAGTGGTCCTTTATGACATCAGTTGCTTTTTTTATTTTATTTCTAAATTAGATGTCATCAGAACATAGACCATCTTTCCTAAAACCTGATGCATTTAGCCAAGCGAATCTTCTGGCTCCTATGGCTAGAGGCTGTGACAAAACATCTGGTTATATGTTTTGTACATGCCTCAATTTCACTGGAATGAATTTGTTCTGATCTGATTGTCCCCATCCTGGGAGGCTTATATATACTGCACCATCTGTAGCTGATCAGCTGCAAAACAGGATTTATTTATTTATTTAAAATCTTTTATATACCGCTTGCTGTGTGTACTGGCTGTGGCAGGCCTGTGGCCAGGCCCTCTTACCCTCTTTTGCCTGCTCCACTGTCTGGCTCCACTTCATGGCTGCCGCCTGTGACCTCGGGCCACCCCCAGTGCTCCTGTCTCTGTGACAGATGTCTGTGCTCTGCGGCAGGCCTCCCTGCCGGGGAGCACAGACATGCGCCTAGGGTGTGTGGCACAGGAGGGTGCCACACACCCTAGGCATGTGCCTAGGGTGTGTGGCACCCTCCTGTGCCACACACCCTAGGCGCATGCATATCTCCTCTTCCTTTAAAGGGGCCGCTGCGGGAAATTAACCCATGGCCCCGGATGATGAAGTCACTGGGTCCCGGTATATAAGGCCAGGCCCAGCCACAGTTAGTTGCCTTTGCAACAGGTCTCCACGCTGGTCGTGTACTTCATTGCTTCCTCTGGTGATTCCTTCATGTTCCTGGTTCCTGTCCTGTCTGTGTTCCTGATCCTAGTTCTGGTACTCTCCCTTGTTCCTGTGTTCCTGCGTTATTCTACAGACTGACTCCTGGACGCCACCTCTGTGTTGCGTCTGTCGGTGCTAGATGGCTTCGCCCCGTGTGCCTCACCTCATTCACGGCTACTCCATGAATGCCGCTGCGACTACAAGCCGACCTCTCCGGTGTCCCCGGAATGGCTATGGTGCTGCCTCCCACCATGCTCCTCCCAAGGGCCTACTAGGGTGCGCGCGCTACCCACGTCTTTATTCCAGCTATGGTGCGAACCTCGGGAGCATCCCCCTCAAGTGACGTCTTGCCATCCGGGTATATAGCCTGTACTTGTTTGCTAGCTCATTGAGTTAGCAAGGATTGGACTTGTCCGGTCCAAGCTACTCTGCCACTTCCGTGCTGCCGCTGCAAGTTCTCTCTCTGCCTTTCGAGGTAATCTCTAACCTGGGTACCCGCTCCTCGGGAGCCCTCTGCTTTATTTCAGGTACTCGCTCCTCGAGGGCCTGTTCTCCCTGCCTCGGTGCCTGTACTATCTACTTCAGCCTGGTGGAATTTCCTACCTACAGCTACCATCTAGTGAGTAATCTAACTCTCAGTCCGTCTCATCTACAGCATTGCCTTGCTGGGAAACCTACACCAGAATCCCCCTATACCAACATGGTGAGACGGGTTCCCTCTGCCGAGGCTCCCGAGACTGCTACCTCTGGATCACCTCACTACTGCCACCTCTGGTGGTATACATCAAGCTGTACAATAAAAGATCAAATTTTGTGTTTGTGCATCCTGAGTCTAGCCAAGTACTGTGGCTCCCCACAGGACTCCTCCCAGTGGGCATGGTCATCTGCCACAGTACCCAAGATCCACCCAAACACTGCTAAACCATAACACCGATTGCCAAGGCGAGGTCCTGGGGAGCTCAGGGCCTCGCTTATATACTAGCAGGGATGATGTCATCACAGAGCGACCCTGCCGGGTTTCCCACGCTTGGCCTTTTAAATTGAAAGAGGTCGGCCACATGCGTACCTATGGGCAGGGCCGAGGAGACGCTGGACGTGGAGTCCTGGCGGGAGCTCCACGGTAAGGCCTGCGACATTGCTGGAATTGGAGCAAGTCGAGGAGAGTGACGAGGATGGCCGGGACCAGCAGTGGAGGAGAGGCCTGGGCTCGTGGATGACTGGGAGAGGTGAGCAGGCCCAGCCGTGGAGCGCACACGGCCAGGAAGTGCAACATATACAATCTGAAGCAAAATTAGAAACTGCTTGAAGTAAATTCAAAAAACGAGAAGTGTCCTGTATTAAACAATCTTGTTTGACAAGCAAATGGTTTAAGAAAAAAATTCAAAAAATTTGAAAGAGGTTCCAAAATAGATCCATGACTAGCTACTATTGGACAACCTGGGGGCAATCCAATCTCTTATGAAATTTAGGTACTGTATAGAATACTGACACTATTGTATTGGTAACTTTAAGCGTACGAGCTTCTCTGGATGTTAGTAAACCTTTTGCAACCCCTTATTCCACCAGAGATGTTTGTCTGTAATTGTTTAGTAGGATCTTCATTAAGAAGACGGAAATGTATGGTATTCAGTAACTGGCTTTGTATTTCCAGTACATATCTAGACCTATGTTGAAGAACAATTGCACCTCCTTTGCCGCTGATGTTAGTATTACATTGGTGTTATTGGCTAAAGCCATTAATGCTTGATGCTGACCAACTGACCAATAAGAACATAAGAACATAAGAAAATGCCATACTGGGTCAGACCAAGGGTCCATCAAACCCAGCATCCTGTTTCCAACAGTGGCCAATCCAGGCCATAAGAACCTGGCAAGTACCCAAAAACTAAGTCTATTCCATGTTACCATTGCTAAATGCAGTAGCTATTCTCTAAGTGAACCTTAATAGCAGGTAATGGACTTCTCCTCCAAGAACTTATCCAATCCTTTTTTAAACACAGCTATACTAACTGCACTAACCACATCCTCTGGCAACAAATTCCAGAGTTTAATTGTGCGTTGAGTAAAAAGAATTTTCTCCGATTAGTTTTAAATGTG
This sequence comes from Rhinatrema bivittatum, assembly GCF_901001135.1. NCBI lineage: Eukaryota > Metazoa > Chordata > Amphibia > Gymnophiona > Rhinatrematidae > Rhinatrema > Rhinatrema bivittatum. The sequence continues at coordinate 15,736,931 of NC_042617.1, read as the reverse complement.
CCCCATGCTAACTTCATGAAGTGCCCCCTAGTCTTTCTACTATCTGAAAGAGTAAATAACCGATTCACATCTACCCGTTCTAGACCTCTCATGATTTTAAACATCCCTATCATATCCCCCCTCAGCCGTCTCTTCTCCAAGCTGAAAAGTCCTAACCACTTTAGTCTTTCCTCATAGGGGAGCTGTTCCATTCCCCTTATCATTTTGGTAGCCCTTCTCTGTATCTTATCCATTGCAATTATATCTTTTTTGAGATGCGGCGACAAGAATTGTACACAGTATTCAAGGTACGGTCTCACCAAGGAGCTATACAGAGGCATTATGACATTTTCCTTTTTATTCACCATTCCCTTTCTAATAATTCCCAACATTCTGTTTGCTTTTTTGACTGCCGCAGCACACTAAACCGATGATTTCAATGTGTTATCCACTATGACACCTAGATCTCTTTCTTGGGTTGTAGCACCTAATATGGAACCCAACATTGTGTAATTATAGCATGGGTTATTTTTCCCTATATGCATCACCTTGCACTTATACACATTAAATTTCATCTGCCATTTGGATGCCCAATTTTCCAGTCTCACAAGGTCTTACTGCAATTTATCACAATCTGCTTGTGATTTAACTACTCTGAACAATTTTGTGTCATCTGCAAATTTGATTATCTCACTCGTTGTATTTCTTTCCAGATCATTTATAAATATATTGAAAAGTAAGGGTCCCAATACAGATCCCTGAGGCACTCCACTGTCCACTCCCTTCCACTGAGAAAATTGTCCATTTAATCCTACTCTCTGTTTCCTGTCTTTTAGCTAGTTTGCAATCCACGAAAGGACATCGCCACCTATCCATGACTTTTTACTTTTCCTAGAAGCCTCTCATGAGGAACTTTGTCAAACGCCTTCTGAAAATCCAAGTATACTACATCTACCAGTCACCTTGTGAGGCAAGACTTGCCCTGGGTAAAGCCATGCTGACTTTGTTCCATTAAACCATGTCTTTCTATATGTTCTGTGATTTTGATATTTAGAACATTTTCCACTATTTGTCCTGACTCTGAAGTCAGGCAAACTGGTCTGTAGTTTCCCGGATCGCCCCTGGAGCCCTTTTTAAATATTGGGGTTACGTTTGCTATCCTCCAGTCTTCAGGTACAATGGATGATTTTAATGATAGGTTACAAATTTTTTACTAATAGGTCTGAAATTTCATTTTTTAGTTCCTTCAGAACTCTGGGGTGTATACCATCCGGTCCAGGTGATTTACTACTCTTCAGTTTGTCAATCAGGCCTACCACATCTTCTAGGTTCACCGTGATTTGATTCAGTCCATCTGAATCATTACCCATGAAAACCTTCTCCATTACGGGTACCTCCCCAACATCCTCTTCAGTAAACACTGAAGCAAAGAAATCATTTAATCTTTCTGCGATGGCCTTATCTTCTCTAAGTGCCCCTTTAATCCCTCGATCATCTAACGGTCCAACTGACTCCCTCACAGGCTTTCTGCTTCGGATATACTTACAAACGTTTTTACTGTGAGTTTTTGCCTCTACAGCCAACTTCTTTTCAAATTTTCTCTTAGCCTGCCTTATCAATGTCAACTTGCCAACGTTATGCTTTATCCTATTTTCTTCTGTTGGATCCTTCTTCCAATTTTTGAATGAAGATCTTTTGGCTAAAATAACTTCTTTCACCCTCACCTTTTAACCATGCCGGTAATCGTTTTTGCCTTCTTTCCACCTTTCTTAATGTGTGGAATACATCTGGACTGTGCTTCTAGAATGGTATTTTTTAACAATGACCACGCCTCTTGGACATTTTTTACTTTTGTAGCTGCTCCTTTCAGTTTGTTTCTAACAATTTTTCTCATTTTATCAAAGTTTCCCTTTTGAAAGTTTAGCACGAGAGCCTTGGATTTGCACACTGTTCATCTTCCAGTCATTAAATCAAATTTCATCATATTATGATCACTATTGCCAAGCGGCCCCCACCACCGTTACCTCTCTCACCAAGTCCTGTGCTCCACTGAGAATTAGATCTAAAACTGCTCCCTCTTCATCGGTTCCTGAACCAATTGCTCCATAAAGCTATCATTTATTCCATCCAGGAACGTTATCTCTCTAGCGTGTCCCAATGATACATTTACCCAGTCAATATTGGGGTAATTGAAGTCTCCCATTATTACCGTACCACCAATTGGTTAGCTTCCCTAATTTCTCTTAGCATTTCACTGTCCATCTCACCATCTTGACCAGGTGGATGGTAGTATACCCCTATCACTATAGTCTTCCCCGACACACAAGGGATTTCTACCCATAAAGACTCAATTTTTGTATTTAGTCCAACAGGATGTTATCCTGTTGGACCTCTATGCCATCCTGGACATAAAGCACCACACCTCCTCCCGGGTGCTCCTCTCTGTCATTGCAATATAATTTGTACCCCGGTATAGCACTGTCCCATTGGTTATCCTCTTTCCACCATGTCTCTGAGATGCCAATTAAGTCTATGTCATCATTCACTGCTATTCCCACCAGGGGTAATATGATGGTGAATATAATCATAAACGGACCTCCTCCATCCTGTGTGAACCATCGACATATGAAAATGCTCAAGTGGAACAATTTTTTTCAAAAACTTTTTTTATCTATCCAAGGTTGTCAGCCTTGGATAGAGTCGAAGGACTCACGCTTCAGACCTAGCAGGCAACGGCTCAACATCCACCGATAAAACATCACAAGAGGATTATCTTCCCTGATGAAAGGTCCTGGAACGGACCTGAAACGTGGCTACGTCGGTGACCCTTCAAACTTTCAGATAAGTCGGGGTGTTGTAGGAGCTTATTCTTTAAGCCATTAGAGACTGCCTATTATGCCTACCTAGGTTGTTGTACAAGCGCTTTAACAATTTCATCTATACCCCTCGTTGGGATCAAGCAATGAGGCTGCTGGGAGTGTCAGTTTGAAACTAGTTCACCGTGGGAGTGATTTTATTCACCGTGATTAGCAAGATAAATCTATTTTAGATAGACATAAAAAAAGTTTTTTGAAAAAAATGTTCCACTTGAGCATTTTCACATGCCGATGGTTCACACAGGATGGAGGAGGTCTGTTTATGATTATATTCACCATCATATTACCCCTGGTGGGGATTTATGATAATTGCATATGAAACGTTCCTCTCCTTCCACAAAAATATTTTTGTAACATCAATCAATATTTGTGAATTATTGTACTCTTTTTTGAGGTTTGAAATTCAATAGAGTGAAGGGATAAATTATTATGAAGGATTCATTTTGCGGTTTTCATGAGTTTGTAGCAATCCTTCTTAAATGCTTTTGGTGCTCATTGATAGTTTTTGATCATTCACTGCTATACATTCTAATTCTCCCATCTTACTTAGACTTCTGGCATTAGCATACAAACATTTCAGAGTTTGTTTTTTGTTTGTATTTTCATTCTGCTTTTTAATTGATAGGGATGTTAGAATTTTTTAGCTCAGGTGAGTTTTTAGTTACAGGCACTTGGACTATTTTCTAATTATTGGAACCTCACTGTTAGGATGCCCTAATTCTAATGCATCATTAGTATCCTTTGATGATACCTCTCTCCGAACCATGCGCTGCTGAGAGACTGTCGGCTTTCCCCTTTGTTTTAGTTTAAAAGCTGCTCTATCTCCTTTTTAAAGGTTAGCGCCAGCAGTCTGGTTCCACCCTGCGATGTACCCTTCCAAAGTTTACATATTGGCTTTCCATATGAGACAAATCTCGGAGCACTAGTTTCATGACAGTAGCAACTGGATCAACTGGACCAGGTGGTATCCAATTGGATTTAGGGACAATAATGGAACTATTGCTACTACTATCCCTCTTGATCTTAAAAAACAATCATAGCTGTTAAACCCCTGAAAATCTGATATAAGTCAATGAGACTTTGAAAAGGACATTTATGGCTAAACAGGACAAATGAGAGAGGGGCGGATTTACGCGAGCAGGGCTCTTAAAATCCGCCCCCTTATATTGTAGATAGCCTATGTTGCTTTTTAATTCCAACCAGATGGCGCTGTTTTTCCCAAAAAGCATGTTTTTTACCTGTCGCCGAGCCAGTCTGTCCACCGCCGGGGAAGGGGGGGGGATGGGTTGGCCGGAGCAGAGCTAATGCGCATTGTGAAATTAAACCAGACTGAGCCATGGCAACACGCTCCAAGAAACGGCTCTGCCCGTTCCTCCGCCGCTGGGGAAGGGGGATGGAGTAGGGACTGCCGGACAGTTACACACAGGAGGAGAAAGGGTAAAAGAATCACTGAGCCGTCCGTCCACCACCAGGGAAGGGGGGGAGGAGTAGAGACAGCCAGACAGTTCCACACAGGAGGAGGAAAGGGTAAAAAGAATCACCGAGCCAGTCCGTCCACCACCAGGGAAGGGGGGAGGGGAGTAGGGACAGCCAGACAGTTACACACAGGGAGGAGGAAAGGGTAAAAGAGTCGCCGAGCCAGTCCGTCCACTGCCGGGGAAGGAGAGGAGAGAGTTGGGATGGCTGGAGCAGAGCTAATGTGCATTGTGAATATTAAAACCAGACTGAAGCCAAGGCAACACGCTCCGAGAAATGGCTTCAGCCCGTTCCTCTGCCGCTGGGGAAGGGGGGAGGGAGTAGGGACTGCCGGACAGTTACACACAGGAAAGGGTAAAAGAGTCGCCGAGCCAGTCCACCAGCGGGGAAGGGGGGGAGGGAGTTGGGACGGGCCGGAGCAGAGCTAATGCGCATTGTGAAATTAAACCAGACTGAGCCACGGCAACGCGTGGCTGGGTACAGCTAGTATAAAATAAAAAAAAAAGAGAGTGAATCTTTGCCTCCAGATGCTGGATGAGGTAACTAAACCCATAGGTTTGGGACTGGTGAAGCAGAAGGAAGATGAAATGAAAATTAATCCAAGAATTCACAAACCCCCAAAAAATCACAGTGACAGCAGAGAGAGCACCAAAATTCTGACTGAACACTTAGATGGATGAAAAAAACTAAAGAGGTTCATGCAGCAGCCGCATGCGTGCTCAGAAAAGCCTTCTTGATCTTTAAGCTCTGAGAGAGCCTATTCTGTTTTGGTGGCATTAGATGATGTCACCCAGTTATATGGCTGCATTTGCACTTGTTTGTCCATGGAGAAAATGCCATCTATCAAGTAAGATATTGTTTTGTCTCATCTATAGACATAACAGATTTCATGGCACCTTTTGGAAAGTTAAGGATGTTAGTTCCAATTTCCTAACTAAATTCTAATTTAAGATATAGAATTTGGTACAGTTATAATATAGCATATTTTTTGCCCAAGACATTTTTCGCTCTGAGCAATATTGTTATTGATGTTACATTATTTGGATATGTATCTCCCTTCCTCACCCCCTGATGCAACTCCAAGGGGTGAATTTTCAAAGAGTTTTGCGCACAAAAATTTCATATACACATAAAAGTAGCATCTAGTTGCGTACATGATATTTTACAAATATATGCCCTTGCTTGCCAGTTTCGGCTACTTTTCCTTTTGTTTCTGTAGTCCCATCCCCTGTTTGATGTAATTTCCACCTTCAGTTCCAGTGTAAACCGGTATGATGTAACTACGAATACCAGTATAAAAAAGTGTTAAAGAAATAAATATTTTTGCTTTTGCGCTCACATATATGTGTGTAAAAAAGAGTGTCTAGGGGGTGTTTAATTTAAGTAATTTATTTTTATTTATTTTTGTGATTTTTAGCCCATGCCCTCATTCCAGATACTGGAACAGAAAGAAGGTTTCCCCTTTTCCCAAATACCTGCATAGAGAGGAGACTGACGTTCTCTCAGCTCCAAACCTTCTGATCAAAGTATTCTCTGGCTTCATTTATCAATACAGTGGGCTGCACCATTTTGGCCACTACTAGAAGTAAATGCCATATCAAATTCGTTCGGCCCACTCATTACTCTGTCAACCTCAATATGTCTTCCTATGGGAGGAACACAGACCTAAGTGAGGCATCATAGGCCCCTTACTAATAAGTAGGATGCCTCCATGAGGGCTATGAAAAGAGCTGGCATACAAGTATATTGATTTACTTCAATTCCTGTAGGTGGGAGAGGTTAAGTGGGTTTGAACTTTCAAAAATTGCAGTATCTCCTTGGGAAAGAAAGACATATTAATATAAATAAGATGATGGTAATTATTCTGATTTAACCAGTAAATGAATTCTCTGTTTTCTATATATTGCTGTGTGTGGTAAACCCCTCTGGTTTGACTACTAGATTCTCTGTATAGAATTAATATCATGAGCCATCCAATCCCCTCAGTCCCTCCCACCTGGAGGGTCTGGATTGGATGCCTCAAGCCTATTTAGCCCGGCCATTTTAGAACTCATTGGGATCAGTTTTCAGGAAGCCTTGGACAGTGAGGATGGTTAAGTTTTCCACTCTGGTGAGGATGTCCAGCTTCACCCAGAAGGAGTTTCAGTTAGAAGTGACACCTCATCATCCCACTCCCAGCCAGAGGGTCCTTTTCCTACTAATTTACAGAAGAGAAAGATACCTGATACCCTTTTGGGGTGAAAGGGCTCTCACCAGAGGACCAAAGACCTGTGAGCCTACTCTAAACCTTAGGTGGCAAGCATTAGTGATATATCCTGCTGCAAGAAACAATGAAGGCAGAAGATGTATCCAGTTTTAAACTTTAGAAGTAGTTTTGAATCTGAACAGTGTGGGGAGGTTTTTGGATCCCGCCCTCCCCACTTGGGTTGCAAGTGCTGAGGTATAGCCAGATCCCACTTGACTTTTCCTCTTGAGAAGTTCCTCAGAGTATCAACTAAGGATGAAAACACAAAAGCGGGAGACCTCAACTGGATCTCCACCAATGGGACTAGGATGGACTGGGTGTCCAAGGAGAAAATGGCTTAAAGTAGGTCTGTTGCTGAAAAGTTGGGGACCCCTCCACTAGGATTCCTGGTTAGCCACTGGGTGAGCTTGTGCACTTAAAATCATCTATGGGAGCACCGCTCAGATGACTGAAATAAAAGGATACCTACAAACATAGAAATAAACTTGTACCAGCAGTCAGATGTAACTTCAATATTATTGACAAATGGACTTTAATTTATGATTACCAATCAGTAAACTTTTATTTTATACCCAGACCTGGTCCTGTCTGATTTCATGGCCTCTCAGCTCATGGGAAGCATCTACATTATTTAAATACAAACAAGGAGATGCAATATCATGTGTGTAAAAACATGCGCTCAACATGATGTACTGGAGACCTTGGCGGCTCGTTCATCTTTCAGATCCAAGACCTGATTCCTGGAAGTCTGGGATTTGTATATTCAAAATATTTCCAGTAGAACCAGAAATTCTGAATACCTTGTAGGGAGAGTTATTTACTTCCACACTAGGATGCTGATGTGGCATCAGGAAGGGGAGAAAAGGGAGGGGGCGGGGGGAGTATGATAGCTGGAAGGGAGGGACTTGGTATTATAGAAGGTCAGATGTACAAGAAAAACAGCATCTGATCTAAGCTTATATTGTTTTTCATGTATTGGTATGTTGATTTTATTTATTTTATTTATTTTTAAAAGTTTTTATATACCGCACCATGGGGTAGTAGTCTATCCGTCTAGGCGGTTTACATAATAAAACATACACAGTAAAACATACACAATATCATTCACTTACATCATTTTAGATACAAATAATTAGTGTCTTAATAATGGATATTTATTTATTTATTTATTTTTCTATACCGATATTCGATTTCAAATATCACACCGGTTTACATAAAATGAGTTGTCCGAAGACAAGCCTTATGGGGACATGATTCGTTTAACATGATACATTTAACATGATACATTTTAACAGATTAATCAAGGAACAGAATATAACGAGAAACTTGTATGCTTCCCGGAAACAGGTAATGTTGAAGCATCAACATTACCTGTAACAGGTAATGTTGATGCTTCCCTGTAACAGGTATTCTCCCAGGACAGCAGGATGTTAGTCCTCACAGATAGGTGACATCATCAGATGGAGCCCTGTCATAGAACACTTTTGTCAAAGTTTCTAGAACTTTGAGTGGCACACTGAGCATGCCCAGAATACCACCATCCCGTGGCCACACGGGGTCCCCTTCAGTCTCGTTTTATAGCAAAAAAAGCACGAGCGAAAAATAAAATAAGAAAATGTAAGTGAACCCAACTCCGCGAGATAGTGGGCGGGTTTTGTGAGGACTAACATCCTGCTGTCCTGGGAGAACACCTGTTTCAGGTAAGCAGTTCTGCTTTCTCCCAGGACAAGCAGGATGGTAGTCCTCACAGATGAGTGAATAGCAAGCTGTAGGCTGTCCCCGGAACACTCTGGGCCAACAAACACCCAATAACGTGCAACAGGCACAACAGGGGCGCTGTTGGCAACAACAGGGCAGCCTGAACATCATACTGGGCTCTAGGAAGAAGAGTTGGGTAGTTATACTGGAAACAAATTATGGAGGACAGACTGACCAAAGACGCTGACCTGTCAACCATCCTTGTCCAGGCAGTAATGGGCTGCAAAGGTGTGGAGGGAGCTCCACGTTGCAGCCTTGCAGATTTTGGCAATAGGGACTGCCTGTAAGTGCGCCACTGATTGCCATGGCCCTCACTGAGTGCGCTTTCACTCATCCCTCGAGCAGAAGGCCTGCTTGCTGATAGCAGAAAGCAATCAGTCCGCCAACCAATTGGAGAAGGTTTGCTTGCCACCACAACTCCCAGTCTATTCTTGTCGAAGGAGACAAAGAGTTGGGTGGACTGCCTGTGGGCTGCAGTGCAGTCCAGATAAAAGGCAAGAGCACACTTGCAGTCCAAGGTATGCAGAGCCCGCTCACCTGAGTGAGAGTGTGGCCTCGGAAAAATGGGAAACACAATGGACTGATTCAGGTGGAAGTTAGTCACTACTTTCGGCAGGAACTTAGGGTGAGTCGCAGTACTACTCTGTCGTGGAAAAACCTACTGTAAGGCAGATAGGTCACTAGGGCCTGCAACTCACTGACCCTGCGAGCAGAAGTAACCGCCACGAGGAAGAGAACCTTCCAAGTGAGGTGCTTGAACTCGCAGGAGCGCAGGGTTCAAATGGAGACCGCATGAGTCACGCCAGCACTATGTTGAGGTCCCAGGAAACAACAGAAGGACATAATGGAGGTTTCAGCTGAAGTAAGCCTCTTATGAAGTGCCCTACTAAGGGCTGCACTGAGACTGGGGTATTGCCCATCCCTCGGTGGTGGGCGCTAATGGCACTCAAATGTACCGGCATTCAGGTTGTCTGTAAACCAGACTCCGAAAGGCAGCAGAGGTAGTCCAAAAGCCTCAGTTTGGGGCAGGAGAAGGGGTCAAGGCCCTCCTGAGAGCACCAAGAGGAGAACCTTTTCCATTTCACCTGATTTGATCTCCGCGTGGAAGGCTTTTGCGAAGCTACTGGGATCCGTGAGACATTATCAGAAAGGTTGAGGGACCGCAGTATTAGCCTTTTAACATCTAGGCTGTTAGAGACAGTGACCATAGGTTTGGGTGTGGCAGCTTGCCCTGATCCTGTGTAATGAGATCGGGCGGGGTGCCCAGGCGAATGGGCTCCTGGACAGACAGGATGCGAAGAATGGGAAGCCAGACCTGATGCGGCCAATGAAGGGCTATGAGGATCATGGAGCCTCGGTCCTGCTGTAGCTTCACAAGACTCTTGTCTATTAGCAGAATCGGAGGGTACGCATATAGGAGGCCCACCTCCAGGAGTGGGTGAAGGCATCCACGGCTGGTATCCCTTGGTTCCCGTGCAGGGAGCAGAATCGGTCCACCTTGTGGTTCTGCAAGGACGCAAAGAGATCTACGTCCAGTTGACCCCACTACACAGGGGTTCAGGGACCACTCGTGGGGCTGGAATGTCCTGCTGAGGTGGTCCGGCACTACATTTTCGGTACCTGCCAGGTAGATGGCTCGCAGGAGCATGGCACACAACAGAGCCCAGGCCCAGATCTGTGCCGCCTCTTGGCAGAGCAGATAAGAGCATGTGCCCCCCTGTTTGTTTACGTACCACATGGCTACCTGGTTGTCCGTCTGGATTAAGATTAATTTGTTGGACAGGCAGTCCTGGAATGCGTAGAGGGCATATTGCATCGCCCGGAGTTCCAGGAAGTTGATCTGGCAGGCCGCCTCAGATCTCGACCAAACTCCTTGTGTCTGTAGTTCGTTGAATTGAGCTCCCCAGCCCAGGTTGGAGGCGTCCGTGGTCAAGGTCACCTGAGCAGCTGGGGGCTGAAAGGGAAGTCTCTTGCTCGAGTTGGATTCTTTCGCCCACCAGGCGAGGGAGAGCCGGAGCGGGTTGGTTATCTGCACGAGTGCTGAGAGTTTCTGAGTGGCTTGGTGCCACTGAGACTGCAGAGTCCACTGTGTGACCCTCATGGCTAGGCGGGCCATTGGGGTGACGTGCACCACCAATGCCATGTGATCCAACCTCAGTAGCAGGTGGGCGGAGGCCATCCGTTGGCGGCAGATGGATCTGGCTAGGCCGGCAAGGTTGGCTATGCGTTCACTGGAGAGGAACGCCTTGGCCACTGTGGTGTCCAGGTCTGCTCCTATGAAGGTCAGTCGCTGGGATGGAGTCAGCTGGGATTTCGGGTAGTTGAGAAGAAACACCAGTGACTGGAGGAGGTGTAACGTCATGCTGAGGGACTGAAGGACTTCTTCTCTTGAGGAACTCATAGATCCAATCGTCCACATATGGGAACATATGTATTGCGTTCCGGCGCAAATGTGCTCCAATCACTGCCAGATACTCTTCGTGAAGGCATGGGGCACAGAGGCTAGCCCAAAGGGTAGAACCCTGAACTGGAAGTCGGTGGCCAACCACAAAGCGCAGATATTTGTGAGAGGTGGAAAAATCACAGTGTATGCATAAGCGTCCTGTAGATCCAGAGAACAGAGCCATTCTCCTTGATGCAGAAATGGAAGCAGGGTGTCCAAGGACACCATTCTGAACTGTTCCCACGAAAGAACCTGCTTAAGGCTTGAAGATCGAGAATGAGATGGAGGCCACCTGTCTTTTTCAGGATGAGAAAATATCGGGAGTAGAACCCCTGTCCCTGCTGAGCCCGAGGGACCGGTTCTACGGCTCTGGAGTGTAGTATGGCTGAGAGTCTAACTCAAGGGTCTCCGAGGGTTCTACCAGGGTCCACACTGGGGAGTCTGAACAACAATGAGGAGATTCAGGTGGTAACCGTGAGCTAGGATGGACAATACCCATCGGTCGGTGGTGATTGGGAACCAATGGTTGACAAAGTGGTAGAGAAGACCTCCCACAGGTGGACCGGATGGTTGGGCAGAGGGGACTGGTTTCTTCTCTCTGGATGCTAGTCAAAACTCAGCTGCAGGACCAGGCTGGGGAGTTGGCTGAGCTCTGGGCGCTTTTAGTGAGGGTGCCCTCTTTGGGAGGACCGAGCTACACAAGCATGGAAGGCTGGAGGGTATTACCTCCATTGCTTGTAAAATTGTTTCCTAGTATCCCTAAGTGGACCTCTACGGGTCGCTGAGGGAGCATCAGATGCAGTACTGGATAGCTGACACAGGGTCTCGCGTGGTGTTCTTTGAGTTGGGCCACTGCATTGCGGAGTTTGTCCCCAAACAGGTTTTCTCCTGTACAAGGGAGGTCAGCTAACTTTTCCTGGACCTCTGGATGAAGGTCTGTAGCCTTGAGCTAGGCCCAGCGTCTGGCACTAACGCCCGCAGCTGAGACCCTTGACGCTGTTTCAAAAGCATCATAGGCTGCCCTCACTTCGTGCTTCCCAGCCTCCAACCCTTTCTGGAGGATGGGGCCCAGGCCCTCCTGAAACTGCTGTGGCAGGGTCTCCGAGAACTCCTGAACCTGTTTCCAGAGGTTCCTTTCATACTGAGTCATTTATAACTGGTATGCAGCTATATGCGCGATCAGCATAGACCCCCGGAAAACCCATTGCTCAAGGGTGTCTAAGGCTCTTTGGTCTTTTCCTGGAGGAGTGGAGGAGTGAGGGCGGGTCCTCTTGGCCTTTTTCTGGGCCGATTCCACTACTATTGACTGGTGTGGCAATTGGCTCTTTTGAAACCCCGGGACCTGTAGCACAGGTATGTGGCATTCGTCTTTTTATTGACCGGGGGCACAGTACCTGGATGTTCCCACAAACAGTAAAGGAGATCCATAAGAACCTCATGTACCGGGTCTGCCATCATCTCTTTAGGAGGGTCCATAAATTGTAGGACCTCCAACATTTTGTGGTGGGCATCTTCCTCTGTTGACAGCTGGAAGGGAATAGTTTCCACCATCTCCTTGATGAAATTGGCAAAGGAGAGATCCTCCAGAGCTGAGCGCCATTTTTCTTCTGGCTGGGAAGGCTCTGAAAGAAGGTTCTCGGAGGCCTCAAGGAATGTTCAGAGGAGGAGTCCCCCCATAGCGTCCCCTCACCCACGAAGCCTCTGGGTTGAGGAGAGAGGCTAAAATCCAGGTACAAGGCACGGGCACCAACGGATGGTGCTATGGCACCGATAGAGGTGGCGCCAGTATCAAGGGCACCGGGACCTGCAAGGGACACCAAGGCCCAGGGAGGCTTGATGGCCTGGGGACTCTCCGGCATCGGCGGCTCTGATCGTGGAGATGGGCGCGGGGCCACATCTTCCTCTTCCGAGGAGCCCAGAATCAGGATGAGACTGGAGGAGGTGCTGGTAGCTGGCTGAGCACCAAGGGGCCTACCGGTATGGGTTGCATCAGCAAGGTACCAAGCAAGACGGCCAGTTTCTCCAGGAGAGGTGCCAGCATGGAAGGCACCAGTTCCGTGCGGTCCAGCTCTTCTCAAAACAAGGTTGCAGACAAAACTGACCCTGGAGTAGGAGGCAGGCTGGACGTCACTGGAGTGTCCACGAGGGTCCACGGAGGCTCGGTGCCCAGCACTGATATCGGTGGGGAGTGCCCTGGGCTCCCGGGTCTAGGGGAGGATGGGGCCTCCTTGGAGGGGGCTCGGCTGAGGCCGATGATCCTCCAGTGTCGATGCCGGCACAGAATGTCGATGACTATCAGTGCTGGTGTCGATGCTTCCTACGGTGCTCGGCCCAGTCCTTCTCCAGTGCCAAGGACGACGATGCAGAAGTCTTCGAATGCGTTGATGCTGATGAGGGGCAGTATCTCGCTCCTCGGTCTTCTTGGCGGGGCTTCGATGGGGAAGGTCCCGAGTCAAAGTGATCCCCATGACTCAATGCACCTGGCACCGGAGTCGATGAAGCAGAACGCTTGGACCCAAACAAGTGCTCCAGGCGGGCACACCGGCCTTTGGAGGTCATCTGAGCACAGCTTGGACATCAATGGACATCATGGGAAGGCCCGAGACACAGGACGCAGACATCGTGTGGGTCCGTTATGGACACCGTCTCCGGACACTTCCGAAAACCAGTCGCCATGACTAAAAGAGGAGGTGTGCGGTTGGTGACCGTCGGTAACTGAGAGGTAAACAGCCAGGAACTGACCGCAAAAAAGAGAATGGACTTACTGGACGTTGGCGAAGTCGATGTGCGATTGGGGACCCCAAACAGGGAAAAACATTTGAAGAAAACTTCAAAGTATTCCGTGTGAGGAAAAATTCTCACAGAGCTCCACTAACCATGAGGCAATCGCTGCGTGGATAAAAAGAGACTGAAGGGGGACCCCGTGCGGCCTTGGGGTTGGTGGCATGCTGGGCATGCTCAGTGTGCCAGTCAAAGTTCTAGAAACTTTGACAAAAGTGTTCCGTGACAGGGCTCTAATAATATCACCTATCTGTGAGGACTACCATCCTGCTTGTGCTGGGAGAAAAGATATTTCAAACATAAAAAATGTGCACCCAAAGTGGATGCATGGTTTTTGAACGCATGCACATCCACCTCTCCTGGATGCTCGATGCAATATGCAAATGAGCTGCAGCACTAAAGGGATGCACAATGGATAATGTTTGCATCCCTAGCACTCTGCATCAGCTGCCCAGGAGAAGTGGCGTGCATACCCAACAGTCTGACCAAAGCTCCCTCCCCACTCCCCAGCAGGGCTGTTCCTGATTTAGTTCTGGGGGAATTCTGTGCTACTGCAGAATGCAAAATTTACATAGCATTCTCCCTTCCCGCAGGTTTCCTCCCTCGCCTCGCAGAATCCACCACAGCCGAATGCTTCTCCCTTCAGTATGCTCTGCTGGAAGAGAAAGCAAAACCGGAAGCATCGTGGCATGAGCAAAGCTTGCCACGCACAGAGAGTGAAACCATTGAGGCACGGGCGTGTGCACGGAGAGCAGAGGCATCGCAGGCAAGGTTTCCGCAAGGAGAGCAGAGGCAGCGAGGCACAGGCGAGGTTAGCAAGCTGCACTCTACCATCACCAGGACCCTACAATCGGAGAGTGGGAGAGAGAGAGGGGGGGATGAGGGGGAGATAGAGAATGAGATGGGGATGGAGAGGGGAGAGTGGGGAAGAGTGAGGGAGAGAGAGAATGAAAGGGGGAGGGGGAGAGACAGGAGAGGGGAGGGGGGAGGGGGAGAGAGAGGGGAGTGGAGGGGGAGAGAATGTTTCTAGTGGGGGCTTGAAGTATGAGGGGAAAGCAAGTGAATGGGGACAGGGGCAGAGGCCAAGGGGGGATTCATATTTCCATTTGTTCTGTCAGAGGTCTGCAACCTTTGACATGTGTGCCCTGGCACTGGACATCTGAGCAAACTCTGACTTCCGCTACAGAGGTTGCGTTTAACCAAACATCATCTCCTGCTACACGAGACCAGTCCCACAGTAGTGGGAGATGTTGATTAAATGTAACTCCTGCTGCTGGCATGTGAGGCTTGGAGCTAGCTTTCTGATTCAGGTAGCAGCAGTGGTCATTGTCTGCTCAGCTGTCCAGTGGCGTGGGTTGCTGCCCTGGCCTAGAGTAGGTGGAGATGTGAATACTTCTTTAACCTCTGCTTCTGTTCCTGTTTACCTCCTCTCATGAAAATACTGGATTGCACTGAAATGCACAATAATTTGTAAAACTTATTGTGTTATTTTGAGAAATAAATGTGCAGAAGTTTGCAGAATTTAGAAAATGTGTGCACAGAATCTTCAATTTTTTGTTGTAGAATTTTCAATTTTTATGTGCAGAATTCCCCCAGGAGTACCGATTGGTCCTTTTCACTGACAAGTGACAGTAAATGGATCAATTGGCAGTTAAGTGAAGCAGTGAATATATTTATATTAAGTGCCCTGTGTGTGCAGGTTATCAAAATGGATGCTTAATTTATGAGCGTCCGTTCTATCCCACAGCAGCTAATTTACTGGTACAATACGCACGCACAATATACATGGTCTGAGCATGTGTACTGTGAGTGTATATTATTGAGCGCCCCGAAACTTTTTTTTTTCATCAAGACTATTTTTGCATGATGCTGCTTTCTGTGGTTCTTCCCACTTAGTATCGCAATGATATTAAGTAGGGAGAAGCACAGAAAACAGTTTTTTTGTTTTTAAGTGATGCGCGGAAAGAGCAGGCGTAAAATTTGATAGGTTAGAATGTGTGCCTCGTATGCACGGGGTTTTTTTCGCATCGTGGGGTAGTATCTAATAGCCTCATCTACATGAAATTTACACGAGATGAGCGCTATTAGCTACGCGTGAGTTTGGATGTGTGTTTTGCATCGGGAGTAATGGACAAGTCCAAAACGCACGCCCAAGCACTCATTAACCTTTGCTAGCCTCAGTGCATGATTATGCATCAGCCTGACTTTGTAGCCAAACACCATGGTCCGGGCCACAAGCAAGAGCTTACCGCCATAAAAAGAATCCCCCAGGATTAAGAGTCAAGCATGGGAGCAAATTTATTAGTCGGAGAAGCCCTTGGGGTTAAAATCTCGCTAAGGGTTACACTGTTTTTTGCCACTATTTCAGGATGAATGTTGTTTTAATGTATTAACATAATCAGTTTATCTCACCGTTTTCTCCTTCATTGCTGCATCAAATTTTGCTTGCACTTTATCCAGTTCAGCTTGTTTCTCATCTAATTGCGCTTGAGCTACGTCTAACTCATCATTGGCAATTTTCAAACGTCCTTCTTGTTTTGCTAAATTAGCCTTAAAAAGAAAAATATTTTTACTGTCTAAATATGTAAATATCAATATGACTTCATGAAAGGAATCTTTTCCTGGTAGTCCAAAATACTTTGGGAAGATGTGGTGATTTGGAAGCTGACTCTTCCATATATCTGGTTAATGGCATGCCCAGGTGGGGAATCCCTGGGCCCCTTCTGGAATTCTGCCAGGGTGAGGATCTTCCTAGTTCTCACTTACCCATTGTATGAGAGTCCAAGCACAAGAAAGTGGCTGGGGTGATCACCAATCATGCCGGTTTCTCTGGAATCCTGCGTGCCAGCCCTGAGATCTGCAGCAAGCATGATGTCTAAATGGTCCTAGTCCCAAGGCTGACTAGTGTCAGTTTGTACAGCCATACAAGAAAATGGCACAAGCTAGCCCTGAGACCAGTGCAATTTTGATGTCACACTTGGTGCAGGTCTTAGGGCCAGCCTGTACCAATTTAAAAAAGATTCCAGTGAGGCAGGCATAAGTGGGGATCACTTCTGCCCCCTTCTTGATCTGGACCCTCATGGAAGGGCCTGTGGAGGCCCCAGCTGTACTTAGCTCAACCCAGCTCGGTGGTCCTCAGCCTCAATTATTGACAGGTGCCATATGGTTTTTTTTTTTGAGGGGGGAAATAGTGTGCATTATTAGCTAATACAGCACACTATTTCCCAAAACAAAAACACCTGAACATTTTCCAGGGTTTTCAAACGAATGGTGCATTTGTTTTGGGTGATCTGAACAAAACAAAAGGAGAAATGACAAATTACCTGATGATTTCCTTTCCTTTAGTAAGGACAGGTCAGTCCCAATGAATGGGTTATGCACCTCTGCCAGCAGATGGAGACGGAGCAAAAACTGACATCACAGCTATGTAGTCCCGCCCCAACATCAGCCCACCAATATTCTCTGGAAAAGCCAAACTGTGGACAAAACTGATTATACTTGAACATTATTATCAACAAACAATCATGTTTCTCAACCAACAGGAACACTGATCTCAGCCAAAAAAAAGGAACATATCTAGCAAACTTAGGGCTAGAAAAGTCACTTACCAGTTTTCAATGACAAACAGGAAACATACTCTGTATAACTCACCCAAAGAAAGGCTAACCACAATTCAAACATTGGCAGCCAAGGGCGGGTCTGGGATTGACCTGCCTTTACTAAAGGAAAGGAAATAACAAGTAAGTAGTAATTTCTCCTTCCTTAGCGTCGGGATAGGTCAATTCCGAGTGGGATGTACCAAAGCTAACCTTGAAAAGGACGGGAGACTGCCAGCAGTCCAGTCAGTACCACCCGCGCAAATGCGGCATCCTCCCTAGCCCTAACATCCAAGTGGTAATGCTTGGAGAAGGTGTGTAAAGATGACCATGTAGCCACTCAGCAAATTTCAGCAGATGACAACAAACGAAGTTCCACCCATGATACCACCTGAGCCCTCATGGAATGACGTCTAATCTGTTTTGGTAAGGCAATCTCAGTATTACGCCCGTCGGTTGCAGACAGCTGCAACCACTAATGCTCACCTCTTTCTTTGCTTCATTGACAACGTTGGGGAAAGTGACGGCCTCCGCCAGCTGCCGTCAATCTACCTGGTGTCCCTGTGGCCCCACGGGACTTCCCCCATGGGCGTGGTCAACTGCCACAGTGTCCAAGGGTCCACCCAAACCCTACAAATAACAGTAGGGCAGCGGTAGCTAGCGGAGGCCGCCACTTTCCCCAACGGTGTCAATGAAGCAAAGAAAGAGGTGAGCATTAGTGGTTGCAGCTTTCTGCAACCGACAGGCGTAACAGTACCCCCTTCTTAGGGCCACTCCCCAGGGGGTTTGGCTTCCTTGGATCAGAAGTATGGAACTGTTTGATCAGTTCCTTGTTGAGGATGTTGGCTGCAGGCTCCCAACTATTCTCTTTGGGGCCAAACCCTTCCCACGAGATGAGATATTCCCAACGCCTTCCATGCTTCCTCACGTCCAAGATGTCCTCAACCTGATATGTTATATCCTCTTCAGCAGAGGTTGGGGTTCAGGCGGTTCTTTGAAAATTCAGACAGGATGAGCGGCTTTAAGAGCGAGATGTGGAAGGCGTTGTGGATCTTTGTGAAGTGGGTAACCTGAAGGCTGTACGTAACTGGTCCCAGGCGACGAAGTACTGAGAAAGGCCCGATGTATCTGGGAGCGAAGCGAGCTGAGGGCAATTTCAAGATGAAGCAGGTGCTAAGCCACACTTTGTCTCCAGGGTTCAACTGAGGAGCTGCCCGAGGATGGGCATCGTAGAACTTCTTTGCCTTTTCACCAGCTTGCTGTAGAAGTCATTTGGTGTGTTCCCAGAGTTGGTGTAACTCCTGCGCAGAGACAACACAGACAGAGGTACTGGAAGAGGAGGCAGAGGTTGGCATCCGTAAACATCATCACAGGGGGATGCTCCTGAGGTTCGTGCCATAGAGGAAATAAGAATGAGGGCCGTGCGACGCGCACACCCTAAGGTACCTGAGGAGTATGGCGGGAGGCAGCGTCCAAGCAAGTCTGGGGATGCCGAAAGGACAGCGGGCAGACGCCGCAGCAGCCAGATGTCCACAGGGAGCAGGGATCGCAGAAAAGAAAGGCGGAGTGAAGCCGCGATGATTGCAATACCTACCTAGTGTCCCTGGGAAGGCATGGGCGCTGCTGACCGCCATCTTGCCTTCAGGATCACTTAGGCACGCATGCACGTGTGCCCGGACCAGTCTTAAGCACATCATGGTGGGAACCTTGGGGGCGTCCCCTCCAGATGACGTCTTCACTCCACGATACTTAAGCCAGCTGGCCCTGACTACTGACACTTGACTGGCAAGAGTTTCCTCATTGCTGAATCCGCTTCACTCACTACAGACTTCCCGTTCTAGTTCCTGCACATTTGGCGTGAGACGCGCTGGGTACCCGCTCCTCGGGGCCCTCCTCGTCTCTGGCTATCCGTTCCTCGAGGACCTTCTTGCCTTGGACTGCTGCTCTATCCCCACTCCCTGGGGTTACTGCTGGAACATTCTTTACTGTGAGTACCTTCTACGGACCACTACTGTACCATCTTTAGTGTGGAATCCTCTCTGGTGTACCCCGTGCTGCGGCCACTACCGTACCATCTCTAGTAGGAAACCTCTTCAGTGTACCTCGCACGTGGACCTCTACTGTACCGTCTCTAGTGGGAAAACCCTCACCGTGT